>NC_086100.1:23542226-23852826 GCF_963921235.1 Mobula hypostoma
GTCAGTGATGCAGATAATTTGTCCTCTCTTTGATATTCTGGAATGCTTAGCCATTATATAAATAACGTCAGCTGGCTGTATTTATATTTTGGCTTGCAGTGCTAGTGCATAGACATCTAGACTTAATATTCCAGTCATATTAAGAAAAGCTGTAAGTATTGTGTTGTACAGCCCTTTAACATGAAAAGGACGTTTAGAACAGAAACTTCAAGCACTAATACCCTGGCAGGGGTTGTACTTTCATCATGGTTCCTCATGCCTTTTCATCAGTTATGGAGCCAACCAGAAGACATTAGTTTTCTAGTGATGTGTATGACAGGGTGAAGGGCTTAATGATTCACTTGCATTCTGTTGACTGCTGTTCACTGTTGACTGCAGAGCCATTCTTGTATTCAATTAAAGCTTCTCTCCGTTTCATTTGCTCCAAGAAGTACAGCCGCAGCTTCCCCAGACAGAGACATTATAATTGTGGGTTAAGTAACCAATTACTTTGGTCATCCTGGGCAATTTGTTGGCATTTGGGTCAGATACTGCTGTGTGCAAAAGAGAGTACATAGAAGCAATTTGTTAAGTTATACCATGTTTCATAATAAGATAAAATCATATTGCACTGGATATTATATTGTAAGTTTTGGCACAAGATTTCAAATCCTTTGAGAAATGCAGGTGTAATGCAACATTAGAAGAAACTTGCATTTATAAAGTTGTACTCTTGTGTTAAACCTGTATGACAAAAGGTTAGTGAGGTCAGAAAGATCAAAAGGGAGCTTTGGTAATATTGAGTACAGTAGATAAGGTAAAATTAAATAGGAATATACATGGTACTGTACTTGCTACAAGGACAATCCCAGCTTCTTGAAAGAATCAGCACCTGACACCATTAGCCCTACTCAGAGAGGGTACAATTGACAGAATGTGACTTCATGGCCTATCCTTAAATGATCCACCAAAGTAGGTGGATGAGATGTTCCAAACCAGCTCCCTCTGCCCTCCTGGACAATGGACCAGGCAGATGATAATGAACACTCAGATTTAAAATAACCCTGGTTAAAGTTCTCCACAAGTCTCGCTCCACCTCGCACATGCTTACACAAATCTAGATCCTTATGGTTTTTAACCCTATGGGAGTGCAGAGTTAGTGCCTTCAGCAGTAATGGTGGGACTGTTGCTCCTTTCATTCACCACATTATCCCAATACTTCAGCAGCGTTGATTTACTGTCTTTCCTTCAGCTTTGAATCATAGATTTATCCATGATGCTTATCCCCATTCTCAATTTAATTCCTCACATCACCACCCTATCACTTCCCTCTCCTCTCCAGTGCTTTCCATAGTAAAATTCTGTTCATCTGCCACATCCAGCACTTCAGGAGTGGCAGAATGGCAGATTCTCTGTGCTCATTGATAGTTTTTAATTCCCCAATATAAGTTTTATTGTATAGTATTAGTAAAATTTCTCTAGTGAACTGGGTGAGATTCAGGAGAGCATGGGTATCAGGGTCCCAGTGAGACTTGGATGAGTGTGGGATATGGAGAATTTCAGAGGTGTAAAGCCAGCTGGAGGCGTAGTGGCATCAGCGCTGGACTGCGGAGCGGAGGTTCCGAAGTTCAAACCCAGTCGGCTCCCCCCGGTACGCTTTCCATCAGTGCGGGGTTAAGAGCTGGTGATCTCTTTTAAAAAAAAAACTCACCTGGCAGAAGACAATGGAACATCACTTCTGTAACTTGCCTTGTACGCGAATTCCAACTACGTCAGAACTGTGTGGGAGGAAGTCGTCTGCTACCTGGAAAAATTCCGGATGCGACCTACATTATTATTATAAAGGTCAGAAGAGCATGGGAGCCTGGGCTCAGGAGTACAGGGACGTGTGGGATTTGAGGGGTATCTGATGACTGGTGAATCTTGGGTTGGGAATTTGGGAACCAGGGCCCCAGGGAGTCTCGAGAGGGTGGAGACTTATGATTCTTGGAGGGAGTGAGAGGACCGCTAAATATTTGGGGAGTATGGAAACCGGAATTGCAATGAGATATGGGGGAGTGTGGAAACCATTTACCTGTTGAGCAAATACTCAGCCATTAGGATTTCCGTGTGGTCGGGTAGTGGATTCTCACAATTTTATTGCACTTGCACTCCTGTTTTGCACTTTCCATCCTTTTTCTTACTAATTGATGACCCTTCATGAGGTAGAGACGTGAATGGTATTCAGCAGCTGCATTCCAGAAGGTGCCTAATGCAAGCCAGGCCTAAGCTTCCAAGCCCCAAAATTGGAAGGAGGCCCACCTGCTACCTCAGCGGTTGTTAAACTTTTTTTTGCCATAGACCCCTTTGGCAGTCCAGTGAAGACTTCACAGAATAACATATTTAAATATATAAAATAAAAAGCATTGGATTACAGAAGTGAATTATATTGAAATACAGTTATCAAAATATTTTTAATTGTAATATGTGTGCTTTATTAATGCATTAAATAACAGGACTATATATTTAAAATAGAGGCAAGTTAAAATTAAATTTTATTTTGCAAAGACACATCAGTGTGAAGGCAGGTGTTGCTTAGCTTGAATAAGAACATTAAACTGTGGAGTTCCCTTTGACAAAGCCACATGTTGGACATCCAATTGATTTTGATTTTTTTGTTTTAATTGTTACAAGTGTTGAAGGTCCCGATTTGCAGAGATATGTTGTTGCAATTTGAACTAAAGCTTCCATAGCTCTCTTTACAAGGCGAGGATAGGCTTCTCTCAAAGTCACAGGTACTGCTAATACTGCTGCGGTTTGTTGCCTACATTCTTAACTGAAGGAAATGTTAAATTTCAGTTGGAGGCTAGTGAAAATAAAGATGTAATTTTTTTCCATTCCAAATTCACAGACTCCCTAGAATCTATCCAAGACCCAGAAACCCCGCTCTAGCTTGTTCATCCGATCAGGGGAAAGGGTCTTTGAAAGATAAATGGAAACAAACACTGTAGAGCAACAGAATGCAGTTAAGCTCAGAGTTTGTCAGTTATGTCATCTGCCGTGTAAATCTGTCTTCCCACTGGCTTCATCACTGATGGATTACTGTTTGTATCTTGCAGGACTGGAAAGAGAAATACATTCATCCAAACTATTCAAAGATATTCACAGGAGAGATGGTTGAAGAGGTATGCAACAGTTTCGTGAGCATAATCAAGATACTGTGTTTTCAAGTGTTTCCCCAGTTGTAATTGATGTAAACTATTGACTTGTTCCCATTTACTAAGGCAGTAGCCAGTATACATTTGTACCTTATGACACATGGCTCTCTGCGTTGTCACTGCTGCATAGCAGATTCTGAAATCTCAAGTTAGAATGTTAGAAGTTGTCTGTTGTGACCACGTGATCTTCGGGAATAATTTTCCCCCCATTTAAATAGAGAGGGCACAGAGAAAATTTACCAGGATGTTACCTAGATTAGAGAGCATGTCTTTTGAGGATAGGTTGAGATAGGAGCAAAGAGGATGAGAGGTGAATTGATAAAGGTATATAAGATGATTAGAGGCAAAGATCAAGTAGGTAACCAAAGACCTTTTACCCAGGGTGGAAATGGCTAAACCAGGGGAGAAGTAATTTTTCTACACAGAGGGTGGTGAGTGTGTGGAACACCCTGCCAGGGGTGGTGACTGAGGCAGATATATTAGACGCATTTAAGAAACCTAGATAGGCACATGGGTGATAGAATAATAGAGGGCTATGTAGGAGGGAAGGGTTAGATCTTGTAGTAGGTTACAAGGTTGGCACAACATTGTGGACTGAGGGGCCTGTACTGTGATGTGTTCTGTGGTCTAATAGCATTAAGATTATGGCCAGACTCTTACTCTCATACTATTATTGATTACCCAGCTTCTCTTGTTCATTGGTCTCCTACAGCTGGGACATCATGGCCTTTGATTTTCCTCATTAATACTTCTCCTTTGGTTTGTAAGATTACTATTACTTCACTGCAATGCACTGATGTCTTGTCTCTGAATCGAGTAGGGGGATACCGGCTGTTTTTCCACTCCTCCCTCTTAATGTGGACTCTTTTTTTATTTGGGCAGCCATGTCCTGATGTCTTCTGGTTCCCCGTATTTTCAGAGGCAACGTGTGACGAACTCGTGGAGGTAGTGGAGAACTACGGTGAATGGTCTGGTGGAAAGAACGAGGTGAAACTTTGCATTGGATTAGCGTGACACTAGGCTTCAATGTTTTAGTAATATATTTTGCTTGTATTTTGCCAAAAATGGCCAAAATTTGTTGCTAAGGTTTAACATCTTCTTTTATTTTTGGTAACAAGTGTATTTTAACTCCACTGTGTTTGGATGGGTGAAGAAGTTCTAAGAATATTCACAAATTGATGACACAAGAGAAAGCAGATGCATTTGATCTGGTGGACTGTACTGAGATATGGTTGCATTAATCGGTTTATTGTTGTCACTTGTGTAAAGGTGCAGTGAAAAACTTTGCTTTGCATGCCATCCAAACAGATCATTTCATCGCATCAGCAATCAAGGTGGCATAAGGGAAAAACAATAACAGAATGGAGTAGACGCAAGAGGTATACGCACAATGTGCTGGAGGAGATCAGCAGGCCAGGCAGTGCAGATGCTGGAAATGTAGAACAATATACACGTAACCCTTGGGTTCAGCTGGCGGCTTAATCTAGGGGAAGATAACCTCTGGCCCGGCCAAACTTGAGAAGTCTTATGTGGGTGGATACTGCGTGGTGTTCCCCGTTACAGATCAGTACCACAAAATAACAAACAGTACACAATGTGCAATTAAACAATTGAGCCTTTATAATTCTTAATTTGACTGTAGGGTTAGTAAAGAAACAAAAAAGAAAATTTGACTATAGGGTTAGTGAAGAAACAAAACAAAAAGTGCCCATTCTCATGAAACAGTCTAATGCACAACGTTGGAGCTCACGGTTTTCCAGGCTGTTTGTTCTCCGTTGATTTTTTTTCCCTACCCTCCCCCCTCGCCCGGGCGTCAACTCCTGACCCCATTCCAAGTCCACCTCTTGTCCTGTTGTCTACGACTTCCCCATTCTCACATCTTCTCTCTCCATCTTCTGCCAAACAAAAGCCCGCAAAACCTTCTCCTGGGCGTACAAGAAAGAAAAACATGCCTCTCATTGGATGGCGCACATTCCAAAGCTCCCATTATCTCTAGTCATAACCCAAACACTGCTGCTACGGAGAAACCATTACATTAGCAGTTAAACATTACAGAGAGGCCATTACATTAGGAGTGAAACCTTATGGAGTATTACATACACAAAGTGCTGGATTATTTGTGGAGTTTATAGTGTTACAGAGAAAGTGCAGGGCAGGCAGGCAATAAAGTTCAAGGCCATGATGAGGTGTATTGTGAGCTCAGAAGTCCATCATATCGTACAAGAGGTCTGTTCAGTAGTTTCTTTTGTAGCAGAGAAGTGACTTTTGGAAAAGAATGGCATAGTGGCATAGTGGAAGTATGCCCTTAGAGAGACAGTGGGATGAAGAGAACTCAACCAAGAAATCAGGATGTAGAACAATTATAGGTGAAGCTAAGAAACAAGTAAACACAATCAGGAGTATCATAGCCCTAATAATCAGGGTGAATCTGGAAATTAGGAAAACACTTAAGAAAAGAAATTAATTTTAATCCTTTACGCTGGACAAACAAAAATGATTTATGTCCTTTGAAGGACAAATGCTTGGGAGAGTTTCCTATCCCTGAGATCGTTCTCCCTGCTGCTGTTTATCTCTTATATTTCTCAAGTTTACCCCAATGCCCTTTTCATTTCACCTGCCTTTTCTAAGTGTGCAAAAATAATCCATTTCAGAAATTTCAGTTAGATCCAGAATTGTGTAATGAGGTGGCATTAACTAAAACTCTTTAGAGCAAAATATTTACCGAGATTACCCCAGGTGGTGAGGAGAAAGTTGTGTTAACTGATGATCTAAGGAATGGTCTATTATAGATGAAGGCATTAAATTTGAAAATACTTACTAGCAGAAAATAGGCAAAAACTGCCAAATGCATTTCAATATATAACTTCATCTGCTTTGGATCTAGAAAGTGTAGCACACAATACTCAATAAATGGTGAAAGGACAGAAGCAATAGAAGTCCAGTAAATTATGAAGTTGAGGCACACAGAACATTTTTCTGTCATAACAATGTGGTTACGCAGTTGTACGCTGCTTCACATTTCCACACATACCAGTTCCCATACTGAGAAACTGTCATACTATCAACAATAAACTATTTTGTTTCTATTTTTTTCTGAAATGGTATGAAAAACAATTTTTCTGGCGTCTCCACAAAATCTCTGCAATTTCCCTTTTAAACTCTCCCTGCTCCTCTCTCCCTCTCCCAATAAGATGCACCTTAACTTTCATCCTTGACCAAGTTTTTGATTACCTGACCAAATTCAGCTCCAAATTTTGTGGTAACAATGGTCATTTAGAATAACAAAGGCAATATGTAAATGCAGAGTGATGGTCAAAGCTAACAGCAAGAGTTTAGAAAATGTGGATTTCTGCAAAATCTGGACAGCCACAAAAATTGACTGACTACTTTTGTCATGGATGTTTCCACAGGATATAAACCATAAAGCAGTGGTTCAGATTAGGCCATTCAGTCCATCGAGTCTGCTCCATCGTAGCTGATTTATTATCCCTCTCAACCCTATTCTCCTGCCTTCTTCCTGTAAGCTTTGTGGCCCTTATTAATCAAGAATCTATCAATCTCTGCTTTAAATATACTTGATGACTTGGCTTTCACAGCCATCTGTGGCAATAAATTCCACAGATTCACCATTCTCTGACTAAATAAATTTCTCCTTATCTCTGTTCTAACAGGACATCCTTCTGTTTAAAGCCTGGGCCCTCTGGTCCCAGACTCCCCTGATATAGGAAACATCCTCTCCACATCCACTCTATCTAGGCCTTTCAGTATTCAATAGGTTTCAGTGAGTTCTCCCCTTCATTCTCCTAAATTGCAACAACTACAGGCCTAGTATTCAGGACATTTACAAAGACAGGTGTGTAAAAAGATCACTGGGGACCCAAGTCACCTCAAGCACAAACTGTTCCAGCTGCTGCCATTTAGGAAACAGTACTGCAGCATAAAAGCCAGGACCAATAGGCTCTGGGACAGCTTCTTCCACCAGGCCATCAGACTGCTTAATTCATGCTGACGCAACTGTATTTCTATGTTGTATTGACTATGCTATTGTACATAATATTTATTATAAATTACTATAATTGCACATTGCACATTTAGACGGAGATGTAACGTAAAGATTTTTACTCCTCATGTATATGAAGGATGTATGTGATAAAGTCAATTCAATTCAATTCAATTCAAACACTCTTCGTATATTAACCATTTCATTCCCAGGGGTGATATTTACATGATTTTTAATGTGTTTGCTTCAATGTTGGTATTTTAGCTCTTCCAAAGCTGAAAGTTCTCAGGCACTGATGGTTTGACTCTATTTTAGGATAAGCGGCTAGTGGGCGGATATGAAAACGTTCCCACCGATGACATACACATGACTCAGGTTGGGCTGGATCAGGTGTGGCTGCAATTCATTCGGGAGTACATCGCTCCAGTTGCACTGAAGCTGTTTTCTGGTTATCATACTAAGGTACCTCTCAAGTTTCAAGTGTTCCACATCAACAGAGACATTGAGAAATGTGTTACGCCAGCTCCTAGCTGGGTAGTATGAATATTGAAATGAGGCATTCAAAATGTATTTAATATACAGCATCAAAGAGAACTGATGGTACATAGTTCTTACATTGTTTGTTGTTAAGATATGCTGGGGTGATATTGTTACCAATTTCTGTGCTGACTTTTCACTAACTCTTTATATTCAAGGATTTAGTTCAAAGTCATTTTTATTATCAAAGTACATGTATGTTACCATTTATCAGAATCTGAATCAGGTTTAATATCATCGGTATATGTTGTGAGTTATTTTCTTGTGGGAATAATAACGGTAACAGAATCAATGTAAGACTCCCCAACTAGGGCATTCAGCCAGTGTGCAGAAGAGAACAAACTGCAAATAAAAAAGCAGTAGTAATAATAAATAAATAAGCAATAAAAATGGAGAACGTGAGATGAAGAGTCTTTGAACGTGAGTCCATAGGTTGTGTGAACATTTCAATGATGTGGCAAGCGAAGTTGAGTGAAGTTATCCCCTCTGGTTCAAGAGCCTGATGGTTGAGGGTAGTAACTGTTACAGAACCTGGTGGTGTGAGTCCTGCGACAGTGTTTCATTTTAATGTGCTCAGCGGTTTGTGGGGTTTAACCCGTGATGCACCGAGCTGTATCCACTACTTTTTCTATGATTTTCCATTCAAGGGCATTGCTGTTTCCTTACCAGACTGTGATACAGCCAGTCACGCATCTGTAGAGGTTTGTCAAAGTTTTAGGTATCATGCTGAATTGCTGTAAACTCCTAAAGAAGTGGAGGCGCTTCCTTGCTTCATTCATTTGGTTAACATTTAATACTTGGTGGGGAAATTCTAGGCAGTTTCCAGAGTTGGTTACATGGTCGGCACAACATTGTGGGCTGAAGGGCCTGTAATATGCTGTAGATTTCTATGTTCTAAGTACATTACCCTTGTATACCTTTTAAGTCAACCTTGGCACATTTTCTGTTGTGTCCAGTTAAATTTCCCTGAGTGTGTAGGGGAGTATTGAGATTGGAGTGGTGTTGATGAGAATGCAGGGAGAATAAAAACAAAATAACAGGATTAATGTGGGATAAGTAAATGGTGATTGTGATCGGCAAGGATTTAGTGAGCTGAAGGGCTTACTTTTTTGCTCTAAATCTCAGTTAATTTGCACATGTCAGAAGATTGAACAGTACAATACAGCATAGTACAGGCCTTTTGGCCCACAAAGTTGTCCCGCCCTTTTAACATACTCTAAGTTCCATCTAACCCTTCCCTCTTCCATGGCCCTCCATTTTCCTTTCATCCATGTGCCTGTTTGAGATTCTCTAAAATGTCACAAATAAATCTACCACTACTACCATCACTGGCAACGCGTTCCACCCACTCACCACTCTGGGTGGGAGAGAAAAAACTTACCTCATGGTATTCCCCCTATAGTTTCCTGCACTTACCTTAAAATTATGCCCCCTCATATTAGCCATTTCAGCCCTGGGAAAAAGATGCAGGCTGTCCACTCTATCTATGCCTCTTATCACCTTATACCCTTCTGTCAAGTCTCACCCTCCTTCACCCAAAAGAAAAAAGCTCCAGATCACTCAATGTTTTCCTCGTATGATATTCTCTCTAATCCAAGTAGCAGCTTGGTAAATTTCTGCACCTTCTCTAAAGTTTTCACATCCTTCCTATAATGAGGGTACCAGGACTGAAGACAATACTCCAAGTGTGGTCTAACAAGAGTTTTATAGAGCTGCAACAATACCTTGCGGCTCTTGAACTCAATCCACTGACTAATGAGGACAACTGACCCTATCAACTTGCACAGCAACTTTGAAGGATCTATGCACATGGGTCTCAAGATCCCTCGTTACCACACCATTGCTGAGAATTCTGCCATTAACCCTTTAAGTTCAGCCTTCCAAAGTGTATCAGTTCTCATTTTTCCAGATTAAACTCCATCTGCCACTTCACTGCCCAGCTCTGCAACCTGTCAATGTCCCATTGCAATCTACAGCAACACCACACACTATCCACAACACCAAATCTATAAAGTTATTAACCTACTTTTCTACTTCCTCATTCAAATCATGTACAAAAATCACAAAGATCAGGGTTCCCAAAGCAGATCCATGCAGAACACCACTGGTCACTGACCTCTAAGCAGAACATGCTTCATCTACTACCACCCTCTGCTTCTGTGGGCAAACCAATTCTAAGGTCCTGCAGCCAAATTTCCCCGGATCCCATGTCTCCTGACTTTTGGAACCTACCGTGGGGAACCTTGTCAAATACCTTGCTGAAATCCATATACTCCACATGCACTGCTCTACCTTCATCAATTTGATTTCTCACTTCCTCAAATAATTCAATTAGGCTCGTGAGGCGCGGCCTGTCTCTCACAAAGCCATGCCAACTATTCTGAATCAGACAATGCTTCTCCAAAAGCTTGTAAATCCTCTCCCTCAGAATCCTCTCCAGCAGTTGGCCAACACTGACATCAGACTGACTGGACTATAATTCTCAGGATAATCTCTATAACTTTTCTTGAACAAAGGAGTGGCATTTGCCACCCTTCAATCTTCTGGTATTACTCCTGTGGATAGTGAGGATGCAAAGATCATCGCCAAAGGTGCAACTGTCTCTTCCCTCACCTCCCTTTGTAATCTAAGGTACTGTATATCTTGTCCGGTTAGCATGTCAGTATGTCCTGGTGAAAGATTTTTCTTCCCAGCAAACTGCTAAAACGTTGGATTAGCTTGGTTTGAATACAACTCTGAAACCCATTGCAGTTAAATAGAGTTTTGTTTGCTCATGCTGGCAATTAAGCAGGTGAACATAGAAGAGTACAGCACTAGAACAGACCCTTCTGCCTGCTCATGATCCATATACTGTACCTCCATACCCTGCAGGTACATCTGCCTATAAAAAGCGCCTCTTAAATGCCACTATCCTATCTTCTACCACTATTTTATCTGTTTCCACTATCACCTTTGACAGTGCATCCAGGCACCTACCATTCTGTTATTAAACTAAACTTACCCTTTACATTCCCTTTAAACTTTTCCCCTCTTGCCTTAAAGCTATGCCTGCTGAGGCATACCATAAGGCAAAGGTTCTGGCTGCCTATCCTGTCTATCCATCTCATACTTCTATCATGTCAACTCTATTTGCGCTCCAGTTAAATCAATTCAAGTGTATCCCAACTCTCCCTATGGCTTGCACCCCTTAATCCAGGCAACATCCTGGTGAACTACTTCTTCACCCTTTCTAAAGCCTCCACAACCTTCCTGTAATGGCCCAGCCAGAACTGCGTGCAATACTCAAAGTGTGGTCTGATCCAAGTGCATGCAATATGATTGCAAGAGGAAAGACTTTGATTAATCAACTAGTTGCTACTCAGCTGGTTCTTGGACAGTGAGCACAGAAAAAATTACTCCATTGCAGTAATCTTTCAGCTACTGACCATATCGATCACTGTAACTGTATTCTAGCCTGACTCTTTATTTTCAGTAGATTGGACCCATTTAGATTTGTTAAATTCTGAATTCGCATAACAGGGTTATAAATTGTACTCTCAATCCAACTGAAAACTAACCCAATAAGCTCAAGTCCCAATAAGAGACGGTAGTATGATAGTTGTTGTTTCTCTCTCATGCCTTGTGTCACAACAGACAGCAACCTTACCATTTCTTTAGCATTTGTCGACGCTCCACCCAGCACAGGTGAAAACCGTAGGAGGAGCCTGCTGGATTCGAACCATTGACCAGTCACCTTGAAATCTGGTGCAAATGCCACTACAACGCTGGCACAAGTACAACAGTACCATCTAGAATATTAGCCTTTAGTATTTTGGCCAGGAGAAGAATATGTAAGGAAGGTGCAGGCAGATTGTGTGGGCTACTTATCAATCACTTCTCTGGAATGTGCCAGACCTTGTGAAGTTCTGGAAAAGGGCAGCACCTTAGATTTCCTATTCAATCAGCCATTCATTGCAGTCACACTGAAGGGCAGATGTCAAGTGGATGACAGACTACAGAAAGAGAAAGATTAAGGTATTAGGACCATTAGCTACATCTGTTCTCAACCTACAAGAATAATCTGAAATATAGAAGCAGTTTTGTGTCCGATTATTCGGAAGTATCACCCTGATGTGGGGGTCCTGCAGTGTTCGTGGTTGCGGTCGCTAATCATTTTTTAGTGCAGCTTGTAAAGTGCTCTTCTTGAGTGTTAAAGTAATCCACAATGACAATATTAGTGACTGAAGGATTGTCAGTGGAGTTGTAGAATCTACCAGGAACATGCTTTGCAATCCAATTTAATGTATGCACGGATTCATAAGAGATGAACTTAGAACCATAAGAAATACACAGGTTTGGATGCTGTAGTTCAAAGTTCAAGGTACATTTATTATGAACGTACACGTCACCATATACAACCCTGAAATTAATTTTCTTGTAGGCATACTCAATATATCTACAGAATAGTAACTATAGAAGAATCAATGAACAGCCACTCAACCTGGGCATTCAACCAGAGCGCAAATGCAAAAAGAAAGAAATAATAATAATTAAATAAATAAACAACATACTCTATATCGAGAACATGAGGTGAAGAGTCCTTGAAAGTGAGTCCATTGGTTGTGGGAGCATTTCAGTGATGGAGCAGGTGAAGTTGATAAATTTATCCACTTTGTTGAAAGAACCTGATGTTTTGAGGGGTGGAAACTGTTCCTAAGCCTGGTGATGTGGTCCTGCTGGCAGCAGTGAGAAGAGAGCATGTCCTGGGTGGTGGTCTGAAAAATATTGATAATGACTGGGGTCGCCCGTCTTGTAAAGACACTGCCCAGAAGAAGGCGATGGCAAAGCACTTATGTCGAAAAATTTGCCACGCCGCTTGATGATATTGAAATTGAGATTACTATAGGACCTAGTAAGACTTTTTTGACAGCCTCTTCTTATTCTTGCAGAGTAGTGGAAGGGAAGGGTAAATTTTTACTTTTTTTTGTTGAGGTGCAGTGCAGAATTGGCATTGCGGGCCCTTCGAGCCACACCACTCAGCAGTCCCCCGATTTAACCCTAACCTAATCTCTCTCTCTCCCAGTGTAGAGTGCCCTCCCGCTTCAAATTATCCACCATTGTCCCTGTACCAAAAAAGACCAAGGACACATGCCTGAACGACTGGTGCCCTGTCGCGCTGACCTCAACAATAAGCAAATACTTTGAGAGGCTGGTCAAGGACTACATCTGCAGCTTGCTACCACCCACACTGGACCCCCTACAATTCGCCTACCGACACAGCTGATCGACAGTTGACGCAATAGCTACTGCTCTACATGCCATCCTTGCACATCTGGAGAAGAAGGATGCTTCTGTGAGAACGCTGTTCTTGGACTACAGTTCAGCATTCGACACCATAGTTCCCTCCAGGCTCAACAGGAAGCTCAGAGTCCTTGGCCTTGACCCTGCCTTGTGCAGCTGGGTCCTGGACTTCCTGTCAGATCACCAGCAGGTGGTAAGAGTGGGCTTCCTCGCCCCCACACCTCTGACTCTCAATACAGGAGCCCCTCAGGGCTGTGTACTAAGTCCCCTCCTGTACTCCTTGTATACCCATGACTGTGTCACCACCCACAGCTCTAATGAGCTAATTAAATTTGCCAACGACACTACATTGATTGGCCATATTTCAAACGATAACAAGGTAGCCTACAGGGAAGAAGTCATCTCTCTGACACAGTGGTGTCAAGAGAACAACCTCTCCCTCAATGTCGCAAAAACAAAGGAGTTGGTTATGGATTACAGGAGGAATGGAGTCGGGCTAACCCCCATTGACATCAATGGATCTGGGGTTGAGAGGGTAAACAGCTTTAAGTTTCTCAGCATCCACATCACCGAGGATCTCGCGTGGGCTGTACACACCAGCTGAGTGGTGAAAAAGGCACAACAGTGCTTCTTTCACCTCAGACAGTCGAAGAAGTTTGGTATGGGCCCCCAAGTCTTAAGGACTTTCTGCAGGGGTACAACTGAGAGCATCCTGACTGGCTGAATCACTGTCTGGTATGGGAACTGTACCTCCCTTAATCGCAGGATTTTGCAGAGAGTGGTGTGGACAGCCCAGCGCATCTGCAGTTGTGAACTTCCCACTATTCAGGACATTTGCAAAGACAGATGTGAAAAAAGGCCCTGTAGGATCACTGGGGACCCAAGTCACCCCAACCACAAACTACCAGCTGCTACCATCCGGGAAACGGTACTGCAGCATAAAAGCCAGGACCAAGAGGTCCAAGAGAGCCAGGACAGCGTCTTCCACTAGGCCATCAGACTGATGAACTCACACTAATTTGAGTGCATTTCTATATTACATTGACTGTTCTATTTATTATAAATTACTATGATTGCACATTTAGATAGAGACGTAATGTAAAGATTTTTACTCCTCATGTATGTGAAGGATGTAAGAAATAAAGGCAGTTCAATTCAACAATTCCCAATGACCAATTAACCTACCAACCGGTATTTCTTCAGACTGTGGGAGGAAACTGGAGCATCTGGAGGAAACCCACGTGGCCACAAGCTCCTTACAGACAGCAGCGGGAATTGATGAACACATCATTGTTGCAGTGTCTGTGTAAACAATTAAACTACACAGAAGTGCTTAATGTTGATTTATTTACTTTTTCAGGGACTTGCCATGCTGAACTTTGTTGTGAAGTATACACCGGAGAGACAGGCCTATCTAAGGCCTCATCATGACTCCTCTACTTTCACAATCAACATTGCCTTAAATAATAAAGGAATAGATTACCAGGTGCGTTAAACATGCATTGTACTTGGATGTTGAAGATCTTGCTATCAAAGACCTATATTTCCGCTTTAATTTCGGCTGCTGTCTACGTGTGATTAGTGTAACTGTCAAACTGATACAGGGGCCCTCGGCTATTCAAATAGATTTGATGAGGGAGTTGAGCATAATATATCCAAGTTCGCAGATTACCAGTAAGGTGCAAAAATAACATGTACAGAAGCTTGAAGGGTAAGCCATCCAAGCCCTAGCTCAGGAGTTGAGGAACGGTGAAAGGATCCACTTTAATAGGAAGAACAAAGCAGAATATTTCTAGAAGATAGAAGTTCCCCCTCATGTTTAGGGGTAACATGAGGGGGAACTTGTTTACTCAGAGAGTGGTAGCTGTGTGGAACGAGCTTCCAGCTGAAGTGGTTGAGGCAGGTTCGATGTTGTCGTTTAAAGTTAAATTGGACAGCTATATGGACAGGAAAGGAATGGAGGGTTATGGGCTGAGTGCAGGTCGGTGGGACTAGGTGAGAGTAAGAGTTCGGCACGGACTAGAAGGGCCGAGATGGCCTGTTTCCATGCTGTAATTGTTATATGGTTATATGATAGAGACTGGTACTTGGAAGGATTCAGGCTAGCACAGACCCATGTAAGTTAAAAAAAAATTAGAAGGCAGTAGAAATTTTGTCTCTTCTACAAAGGGGTTGTGCATGGAGATAAATTTTGCAAATATTTTACAAAGTTTAGATTTCCTAACTCAGAAAAGGTTATTTGAACACAAACTGAAATGCTGAGAGAGCTCAGCCAGTCAGGTCAAGCAGTATCTATCTACCAAAGGAATCAGTTACTATTTCCGGTCAAAGATCCTCTATCAGTTCCAGAATTTCTGTCTTTGGTTCATATTCTAGCATCTGCAGCTTTAGCTGATTTCCACAAAAGGAGATACTTGCGTTGGAGGATTTGAGTGGATAGATTCACAGGATGAGACATCCCCAATAGGATGCATAGAGCTTGCATTCTCTGCGGCTTGGAAGAATGCAGTAGGTAAGATTCTCAGGAGACGTGGAGAGGGAGTCCCTGTAGGTCAACAATCCCCAACATAGGCTGCAACTTCAGGATAAGGGGTTGTCTGTTCAGGACTTGGATGAGAAGAGTTCTCACTCAGATGATTGTGACCCTTGGAAGCCACTGTCTTAGAGACTGTGCTTAGGCAATTGTCCTGCATGTTCGAGATTGAAACTAATGGAATCAACGGATTTGGGAATAGAACAAGAATATTCAGCTGTTCAGCCACAATGTTATTGAAGAGCAGTCCTGGTAATTCCCAACGCACTAGTCACTTAGATTGACAACTCACAGAGCAATACATATTGCGTCTCCAACAAGTCATTTTTGACCCGGATTTCCCAGCCTCAGATCAAAGAAGAGCTCAAAAATAGAATGGAGGAAATAGCAGCCAAACCTTTGGAATGCAAAATAATTTTCATTTCAAATATTTCTAAAGAATTTGTTTATCATCATAATATATCTAAATCTTGTCTGCAAATCAGAATAACTGGGTCTCGACCTTGCCTGCACTTGCCACAAGCAGCTGATTAACCTGCAGCCTGGCTTCAGCAGCCAGCCTTCAGAGCAAAGCAAATGTAACGCAGACATAGGGAGTGCCTCTTGTGATTCCACTCCCAAGAATGCCTTGAGCCTTTAGGCTGCTCATTGCTGCCAAAGTCATTAGCCATTTATTCGTTGATTCATTGAAATATACTGGCATATATTTTAAATGGTTCTAAATTTAAATTATTTGAAATTAACTTAAAATGAGGTCAATAAAAGTATAGATAAAGCACTTATCTTTTGAATCAAGTTTGATTCCATTCAAATGAGTGGGGCCGTAGAGTCTATGCTACCAATCCCTAGTGTAAAGTTGAATCTCCACCTCTGGTCTAAAGCGTCTTATGGATTCACAAACAAGAGAGCATCTGCAGATGCTGGAAATCCAAGCAACACACTCAAAATGCTGGGGGAGCTCCAGGAGGCCAGGCAGCATCTATGGAAAAGAGTAAACAGTCGATGTTTTGGGCCGAGACCCTTTAGCGGGACTCGAGAAAGAAAGATGAGGAAGAGAGTTAAACGGTGGGGGGAGGGGAGGAAGAAACACAAGGTGACAGGTGAAACTGGTGTAATGCTCAGCTGGATTGGCTCGTATTCATCTAGGGGAAACCCCGTCCGCCGTCCACCTTGTCTCCCAGTTACATCGGTTGCTGTATAACTGCCACCTGATTCAGCTTCAAACATCAATCATCAGCCAGCACACAATGTACGTTTTACCAATTACACTTTATAGATATTGCTAAATCTATGAGATTAATAGAAGTTCAGTACAAGAAAGGAATGGAAAAGGTGCCAGACTTATCAAAGTTCAATTTCTTCGTGCACACGTTGGAGCTCGGGGACCGCTTCAGGACCACTCTGACCCCGTCGACTCACAGCTCGCGACCACCCAGAGTGATCAGCCTGAGCTTTCCCCGCACGTCCGTCGTCCTCACGGTCTCTCCTCCAACTCCCCCTCCAAAAGCCCCTGGTTCCCAGCCATATGAGACAGCGTATCACCCCAAGAAAGAGTAACATGGACACCCATTGTTCATTTACTCTGCTATCTGTTATAACCCAAGCAGTGCTAGCTAGAGACTTTATCAGCATTTAACATAACAAAGAAGCCATTTTGATTAACATACGCAGTAACATTAAAGAAGAAACCCCTTACACTGGGGAAGAGGGGTGAAGTAAAGAGCTGGGAAGTTGATTGATGAAAGAGATACAGGGCTGGAAAAGGGGAGTATAACAGGAGAATTCTGATGAAGGGTCTCGGCCCAAAACGTTGGCAGTTTATTCTTTCCATAAATACTGCCTGGCCTGCTTGAGTTCCTCCAGCATAGTGTGTGTGTGTGTGTGTTGCTTAGTTGTATTGGTCCATGGCATAACAAGGTTGGGAACCTCCCGACTTAGAACAAACTCCCTCTCAACATCAGAGCTCCCAAGAATTTGTACCTTTCATTCTTCCAACTTTCTCGAACCTCCACGTTGTAGTGCACAGATTAACGAGCCAGAAATGAGCACATCTGCAAGCAGGTCATTGCCGGGAGTGTCCATGGAACTGGCAGCTGTTCAGGAGGTTTCATCTCCTGGCTCACGATCTAGTTCATACTGCAATAGTGTATGTTTCATGACCAAAATGCCATGTCATTTCATCTAAAGATACTTTTATTTTGGCACTCGTACCAAGGATTGTATTTCTTTGTGTCACTTGCTTTTGCTTTTCCCTCTCAGCATCCATGATTCCAGCTGAGAGTAGGCATTCAAGTCAGTGAATTGTGCCAATGAGTAAACTTTGCCACATTTTTGTCAATTGGCTGGCATCACATCATTATTTGGGATGAACTGTTGCTCCATTAACCCAATAAGTTATAATAACCCAATGGCACATTTGCATGGTGGGAGGAATATGGCACTATCAGCACCCCCCAGGATTTTCATGTGGTAATTTTGCTTCCTGTGATAAAGTGGTTGTAATTATTAGGAGTTTTAAGCACACTGTAAATGGTATTTCAAATAGGACATAAGAAAACAGGAGCAGGAGTAGGCCAATTAACCCCCCACGCTTGTCCTCCCATTTCATATAATCAAGGCTGATCTGCTGAAGTCTTCATCTATTCTATGCCAGTTTCCTGTAGCCCAAAGTTCCCTGACTTTTCAAAAATGTATCTACTTCCTGATTAATTACCCCAGTAATCTAACCACAACCCTCTGGGGCAGAGGATTGTTAACCATATGCTATCCAGTGCACTACAGTCCAATGTCTATGTTCAGGGACTGTAGTGTAAGGATTCCCATTTGATGTGAGTTTATTTTTATGTTTGAAACCTCCCATCTTTACAAAGAGAGACTGACTTAACGAGAAGAGCCAAAGTATAGATTGTTAAGTAGCTTTATTTCATATATGGTGTCAGAAAGCAAAGCAGTTAGAACAATTTCTACTAGACTACCTTCTTTCCTAAGGAGAGAAAGCAAATTTCCTGACTTAATTGTTCTTGCCATGTCTTTATTGTTAAGCAACTACTAACTACAAGATCAGCTGTTTTAGCTTCTACCTCCTCTGCTTTGATCACAATTCATTTGCCGTGAGGATGACTGTTTCCCTTAATACCGACCTCAGGAAATGAAGGGAATGATGTCTCTTGATATCTTCTAATGGTGAAGTACACATTTTCTCAATCACACTTGGTATTATTTCTTCCAAAGAACATATTCTTAGGCTACTGATTTAATGTGCCCAATCATTGAATTAATGGACCCTCTGCTGAATACTAAACACTAAAGCATTTAACTAGAGTGAGAGTTGGATAGTTTTAAATTCACCTGCTTGGCAGTAAACCAGCTGGAATGGGTTGAATATCCATTTTTCTCTTCACCCAGTTTTATCCTTGATAGAAAATATTAGCTTAAAATCATCTGGATTCTGTTTGGGATCCTTTTCAGCATGAAACAACGAGGCAATAGCAGAGGTCAAGGTCTCATCTAGAAGCGTTGTTCATGGGCAGAAATGTACTATCAATCAATGATTAACCACTGCATTTGGAAGGAAATGGCGAAAGAATCTTGCATAAAAATGTGGTAGACTGCCAGTGATGGTAGTTAGAATTTTCTGGTAATTAGCATCATTTGTAAACCTTCAGCAATTGTTGCAGGAATTAGTTATCATCCATGAAGGATGGATAGCAGGATAGTGAGCTAATGCAATAGAGATTTCACAAACTACTCAGAGCATCTCAAGTCCCTGTCAACTATAGCAGATCTATAATTCCAGCATGCATACATATAGGGTATGAAGCTGATCTTCAAAAGGTTTATTCCTGCATCAAACACTCTTTTAAGGCCATAAAATGTAAATGTAGAGAATGCATTCTCCTCATCAAACAAGTGGCCACCTTTTGTTACAGTGTTTAAACATGAGATGTACAAAGGTTCATTTATTATCAATGTATACAGCTCTGAAATTCTTCTTCTCCAGATAGCCATGAAACCACGAAAGAAAAGAATGGCGGTGCAATCATTAACCCCCAAATCGCCCCACCCCGCACAAAAATTGAAAACTGATGGAACAGGTACATCAAACCCCAAATTCCCCCTCCCTGCACACAAATAAAGAAAGATTGGGTGAAAAACATAGAATATAAAAAATCTATAAGACTGCGGATACGATAGGGTCTTTTGAGAGACTTTTGGATAGGTACACGGAGCTTAGAAAAATAGAGGGCTATAGGTAAGGCTAGTAATTCTAAGGTAGGGACATGTTCAGCACAACTTTGTGGGCCAAAGGGCCTGTATTGTGCTGTAGGTTTTCTATGTTTCTGTGCAATAAAGTCTCTAGTCAAAGTCAGTATCCAAGACACAAACAGCCTGGGGAACATTCTCTGGGCACAGTGGCAGGCCTTTCCCTCTGCGGAAGTGGAGTGATCTCCTAGCAATCAAAAGCCAGTGTTCACCTTCCACATTCGCCTCAAAGTTTCCGTCTCCCTCGTCACTTCAATCGGTAAACACTGGAAGCTTCAGTTTGCAACCCAAGTTGAATATCAGCTTGTACCCTGCAGCTTTCTCGCCACAAGGTTCACACACACACACTGCCTCTGCCTCCCGGAACACTCCCAGAGACTGCAGAGCGCTGAAACACCCAAATGATCTTCAAGCTGCAAATCACGGGCTCCAACAGTTCCAGAATCTCAGTGAAGATTTAAAAATCTGTTGTAAAAGACATAATAGAAGTGAAATCTATGGTTTCAGCATCTATCAAGAAAATGTCGACTGAAGGAGCTTTGTACAGAAACACCATCTTGACGGAAATACATTTATATGTTTATGTAAATGACATTTTGAAGTTCAAACTAAATCTATAGTCAAAGTACATATGCCTGTACATCATATACTACCCCGAGGTTCATTTTCCTGTGAGCATTCACAGTAGATCAAAGAAATACAATAGTATCAGTGAAAAACTACACACAAAAAGACTGAGAAACAACCAACGTACACAAGAAGACAAACTGTACAAATACAAAAATAGATAAATTAATAAATATTGAGATCATGAGCTGTAGAGTCGTTGAAGGTGAGTCCACAGATTGCGGACTAGTTTGTTGTTGAGGTGAGTGAAGTTATTTATTCTGGTTGAAAGGTAAAAACTGTTCCTGAACCTGGTGGCATAGGATCTCCTTCCCTATGGTAGTGGCGAGAAGAGAGCATGGCCTGGATGGCAGGGTTCCTTGCTGATAGATGCAGCTTTTTTTATGGCAGCGCTCCTTGTAAATGTACTCAATGGTGAGGGGAGTTTTTCCTCTGATGGACTGGGCTGTATTCAGTTTCTGTAGGCTTTTCCATTCCTGGGCCACTTACTGACACCTCTGTGAAAGTGTAGCTGTTCACAAATATAACTTGTATTTCTTCGCAGGGTGGAGGCTGCAAATTCCATCGATATAACTGTGCTGTGGAGTCCCCCAGGAAAGGATGGAGTTTCATGCATCCAGGAAGATTAACGCATCTTCACGAAGGGCTCCCAACTACAAATGGAACACGATACATTGCAGTGTCTTTTGTTGATCCATAGAACTCCAATGTCTTTGCATCCTAATGAATACCCAGAAAGTGACTATAGGCCCTTCTCTTGAAGCTCTCGACATCCAGTTCATTAAATATATTTTAAAACAGATGTTTGAATTTTTCTGTTATGACCCAGAAATGAATTTTATTTTAAAACAGATTTCTATTAAACTTGAATGCTATTTGTATGAAGGTAAGTGTCAGTAAAAAAGGTGCTAGGCAGAAAAGCTTCATTGTAAAAGTTATGAAGTGCCTCTTCCTGTTGAACTGCTGAAGGGCATCTCCCAGAGACCTGTGAGTCAGTGTTGTTTTAGAGTCTTATGTTAAGATGATACAGAAGCCAAATCTGCAAATTTAGTCTGTTCAAGGTATTTTAATAGCCTTTATATTACCTGTTTCTTGCCTCTGGAAAAAAGGGTTTTCACTAATGTTTTCATTCGGACCAGTTGTGTTCAATATAGCAGCCACAGGGAACCCCCTTGCCACTGCGATTAGAGGAATAGGCCAACTTAAATAAATCTGCATAAGTCAACTGACATTGTTCAGCTACAGAGAGACAAAATATTTTGCCCGTAAGCTATTTACTGCCGGTTCCTTCTGCCTGCAAAATTAATTACTCAATCTAGTCACTTTAAATTACTTTCTTATTTTGCAGCCTGCTTTATTTTTTGAAAGAAGGGTTTGCACAACCAGTTCAGCAACACCAAACTAAAAGCTGGCTCTTTATAAGCAGATTTTAAGTTTTTGTCTTTTGCTTATATACGTACAAAACACTTTCCTAATTGATAAAAGAAATCTCTGACAAGTTCATTTTCTGTTACCTGGTGTAAGACACCTTATTCACAATGAATCTATTTTGACACAATAAACTACACAACAGTAGCTCTGATACAGTGTACTGTGTGTGACCTGCCTGGGGACAGGTGGGCTAGAGTTAACTTATTCTGCCAATTGTTCTTAAGTTGAAATAAAAGTGATGTTTTGTAAACGAAGATTTGGTTGTGTCATTCAGTGAATAGGATTTTTTCAATAACAAGTGGCCAGGGGTAATTTTCTGTGGACGTTACTACAGGAGAGAAACTGGCTGTTTGGCCCTTCTGGTCTGTGCTGACTTGGTCTTTTACCTAGTCCAATCTATCTGCACCAGGACCATACCCCTTTCATCCAGCTACCTATCCAAGCATCTCTTAAATGTTATAATTGAACACCTATTTACCACATCTGCTGACATCTCGATCCACATGCACCAAACTGAGTGAAGAAATTACCCCTCAGATTCCTCTTAAATCTAAACCTTTTAACCTAGTCTTAAGTCTCTGGTTCTAGTCTCGCACAACCCAAGGGTGAAAAAAGTTCACAGCACTTTTATGGATTTCTGTATTGTGGAAATAGACCCTTGGTCCAATCTTCCAAAGTACAGTGTTATTGTGAAATGATCCTGATCCAATCAAATTGTTTCAGAAAACTAAAAAGCTAGTTGCCCTAATAAACATTTTCACCTAACGCTACTGCCAGTGGAGACTGCTGATGACAGCAAATATAAGAGTCATCAACAGTCCTTAAAACCTCTCTTGACCACATTTCACATCCACTATGTTGATCCAAAAAACTGTTCTCAAGTAAAGCAATGTTCTCGCATTCCTCTTGTTTTGGACTCATAATGAGATCGAATATAAAAGAGTACACAAGTTCATTCCATCAATGCAGAGGCATGGAGAAAGTACAGCAACGAAACAGACCTTTTAATGCATCAAGTCTCTACTAAGCCATCTAAACTGCCTACTCCCATTGACCTGCACTGGGACCATAGTCCTCCATTTCCCTCCCTACCGCCCATGTATCTATCCAAACTTCTCTTCAATGTTGAAATCGAGATTGCATGGAGCTCCTGCACTTGTATTTCATTCCACAAACTCACAACCCTCTATAACCATATAACAATTACAGCACTGCATTCTCTGAGTGAAGAAGTTTTGCTTCATGTTCCCCTTAAACTTTTCACCTTTCACCCCTAACTCATGACGTCTTGTAGTCCCTCCCAACCTCAGTGAAAATGCCTGCTTGCATTTACCCTTTCGATACCTTTCATAATTTTGTATACCTCCACCAAATCTCCTCTCAGTCTCATTTTATATCCATAATCAGTTAATTTCCTGTCACATGGAAAAATTGCCAGAGCATCGCGGCTTTAATTAGCTTTGTTAACACATAAACCATTACTGCACCAGCTTTTATTAAGCAATGTTAATTGCACATATCACAGAGTATTCATAAACTATTAGTCCCCAATTTTTTTTAATGCCATGGGCCAATACCATTAGGAACCACTGAATTAGAATCTGTAATATCACTATTATAAACCAATTACAAAGTTCTTACCATCTTCCATGTCACACAACACCTATTGAGTCATTGCTGACCAACAAGCAACAATTTACAAACACAAGAAAATCTGCAGATGCTGGAAATTGAAAGCAACACACAAAATGCTGGTGGAACACAGCAGATCAGGCAGCATCTATGGAAAAGAGTAAACAGTCGACATTTTGGACTGAGATACTTCATCAGGACTAATCCATAATAAAGAGCTTCAGTCTGGAACTTTGACTGTTTAATCCTTTCCATAGATGCTGCCCGGCCTGCTGAGTTCCTCCAACATTTTGTCTGTGTTGCTAAGCAACAATTTACTCTAAATGTACTAGTTTTTTTTATTTACCAACAGTCCCATCAACTTCAATCTCATCTCCCCACCCCACCCCCACTCCGCTATATTCTAGGAATTACTTACATACCGGGGGCAATTAACTAATGATCACTGGTTCTCCCAAATCTCACTTTTTTAAAATATGTAATGAAATTGGCACACAGGAGAGGCTTTTTTTTCCAGTAGTGGGGGAGTCTGGGACCAGAGGGCTCAGCAGCAGAATACAAGGATATCCCTTTAGAACAGAGATGAGGTGCAATCTCTCTAGCCTGTGGAGATGAATCTGTGGAATTCATTGCCACGTTTGGCTGTGGAAACCAAATCACTGGATAGATTTAAAATAGAGTTTGATAAGTTTTTCATTAATGAGGGTGTTAAAAGTTACACGGAGAAGGCAGGAGAACTGGATTGAGAGGGATAAAAAAAATCACCTATGAAGGAATGGTAGAACAGACTTGACAGGCTGAATGGCCTTATTCTGCTCCTATATCTTCAGGGCTTATCCAAGGCTAGAGGAGGAATATGCAAACTCCACATAGACAGCACAAGAGGTCAAGATCAAACCCAGGCGACTGGAGTTGAGGCAGCAACTCTCTGGGGCACTCTGCTGTCAATACAAGAGTCTGAGTAAATTAATTCAGTAAGAGGGCCGTAAAGTAAATAGCAGTCACAGGTCCTGGTGCCGCGGAAATCAAATCTATTTCTTATTTCTGTGGCTGCAACCTTGCTGCATCTGCGCACCGAACGTTCAGTGAATTCTCATCACCAAACCTGTAATCGATAGTGAGTGAAAGCCAGCCAGTGCTGCCAGTCATGTCATTAGACAACGTTACTGACGTTTGAGTGGCTAACACCATTAATCCCAATTGTAAATTGTCTTTGGAGTCGCAGACTAGAAGCACCGCTGTGTTGGTGAGGTTACAGTTTAATAGAGTGAGATTCCTGAGATCAACTCTTGTCTGTTGGGACCAGGAATTGTTCTTGACTTCCATGCCAAAAACTACTTCCAGCATCAGTCCAGCAGCCCATGCTGAGCAGTGTGAACTGAACCTACTTCAACTTACAGGAACGTATCATATATATATATGACTGTGAGTAACAGCGGTTGGACAGCAGCAAGTTTGTCGGGTGTTTCATGTGTTCCAAAATATATAAACTTTTTCCAAATAAAATCAAAATAATGTAATGCAGAATATACATTTTCAGACAAGCCATGGTATTGTGAGTATTTAACTGTTAGCACGTCAAACATTTACAACCTTAAAACAAATAGATTCTGAGGTTTAAAACAGATTAAAACTCATTTGTTATGAGGGTTGTCCCGCTTGGTGGCGCAATAATATCAGCGCCGGACTCCGGAGCAAAGGTTCCCAAATTCGAATCCAAGTCGGATTGAGCGTCGAGCTAGCTCGTAAAAACAGGAACAGCTTGCTACGCAAACCGTCAAAAAGATAACTCGATAACTCCACTGCCAAATTAAGGGCTATTCTTCTTCTCTTCTTGTTATGAGGGTCCTAAACTAATGCCTGACTTGAGTCCCTGCAGTGACTGCGCCTGAATTCAGCATGCCTTACTGGTTTTTAAAGCATGCTAGTTTTACAAATCATTCAGGGCAACACTGCTTCGAAATGGCAAAGAGCTTTATTAATGATTGAGTGCATCTTTCACTGTGTTGATGGTTTCCAACAGCCAGTAATAATGTCTGCCTCTGTGCTTGGGATGGACGTTGACAAATAAATCTACAGCTCTTCTGAATGTCCTTTTAGAACTGAGATGCGGAGAAATTACTTTAGTCAGAGGGTGGTAAATCTATGGAATTTGTTGCCACGAGCAGCTGTGCAGGCCGTATTTAAGGCAGAGATAGATAGGTGCATGGGCGTATTTAAGGCAGAGATAGATAGGTGCATGATTAGCCAGGGCATCAAACCGTCTGTATGCAAGTGTGGATGCACACTTATCCAAAGTGAGGGTGGGGGCGGGGGGGGGGTGCGGGACACTGGCAGACTGTTGCCAAGAGCTAGACACTGAAATCTTTATCAGACTTGTGTCTTGTGAGTCCTTCTTTCTGGAAAAAAAATGAGAGGATCGAAGTGAAGTTTGTTCATTCAGCTGTCCTTGTGATTTCAGTGGTGGAGTGGGAGGTCTGATAAATCTGCATCTGTTCAGCATGTGCTACATTTAATACACTGGTAATTACTCCAAGCACAACCATCCCAGTCTTTTGTTACCCTCACTCACAATGAGTACGGAAACAACAAAGTAAATCCACATAGAAACTGAACTCCCCAGCACTGTAATGGTGTTATACTAGCCACCACTGTGCTGCCCTCAAGAAATATGGAACACTTCACGAATTTGCATGTTAATTTTAATTGAACTTAATTTAATTTAAATTTGCACTTAAGGGTGGATCTCACTGGACTCTGAGGTGGGGTGAATCAGTGAGAATGCTCTTCTGCACCTGGACTAGGTACATACAGGAGTTGGGAAACCACAGGAATAGAACCAAACCAGCAAGAGTGGCTTCATAAGATAACACAACCTCTACCTTTATTCAAAAACAAGTAATGTATTTTCTATCAAAGAGGATTTGTATTTCAAATTGGATTTTTGGTGTTTTAGATTTAATTTGCTTTTTTGTGGTTATTTTCAAAGGACTTATTTTTCAGCACAAAGACAGAATATTTCTCATGGCAGTCATTACACCTGTTTTTATTTATTCATTCCATGAGTGAAACAACCTACATTGTACAAGTGACCTATAATCAATCTCAGAATTGGAAATTAGATCCCTGTCACACACCCTGTATAAAAAGAACTCTGGTCATATATTCAGAAAAATAATGTTGAGACAGCTGGTGCTTTGAGAATATCATTTATTTGAGCAGTGTTAGTTCCATCCTTGCCTTTATAAACATCAGAAGCTAGGAACAGGGTTCTGTGGTTATCAAACACCCACTCATTTAACCAACCTTCCACCTGATTCTGACAATTCTGACAGGAGATTCCTCTATCCTAAAGTACATTTTTTTAATTACCCTTTAGAAATGATTGCAAGAGACATCTCTTTTACTGATATTTTACTTATTTTGAAAGACATTACCAATTCCTACCATATCTTCAGGTTCTGTGGAGGCAGTGCGGTCTGTAATGTCACTATTCCCCATTTTAGCGTCAATGAATTTTGGAGCATTAATGCGTTCTCAGTTTCATTTCCAAGAAATTATGAATTTAGCTGAAGGCTGGGAAAATGCAAAGCCACTGAGTATACTTACTAATGTTGTTTGTTGACTGCGTAAAAAGCTGCGGAAAGTTGCCAATTCTGCCTGGTTCATCATGGGCACTAGCCTCCTCAGCATACCTTCAAAATACAATGCCTCATAAAGGTGGCATACAGAGGTGAGATAGATCAGCTGGTTGAGCGGTGCACAGCAACAACCACGCACTCAGTGTCAGTAAGATGAAGGATTTGATTGTGGACCTCAGGAAAGGAAAGTAGAGGGAACACACATCAGTCCTCATCAAGGGATCAGAACTGAAAATGGTGAGCAGTATTAAATTCTGGGTGTCAACACCTTTGAGGATTGAGCCTGGGCCCAACATAGTGATGCAATTACATATGTAGCACAATAGTCTTGTCTGCACGTTGTCCTAGGGGAATCAGCTTTCGGCTCCACCAAATAGGGCATTCAAATTTGGGTGGATGCTGTGTAATGTACCCCAGTACAGCCCCACAATGCAAATATCAGACAGTACACAATAAGCCATTAAATGATTACACTTTATAAATCTTATTTTGTGGTGTGGTTAATAGAGAAGCAAAATATACAAGACAAAGGCGCCACTCTTAATTAAAGTTATCAGTTCGTGCACAAAATAATCGTTGGAGTTCACGCCTCCAGTGTCGTTCCATAAACGACCTCTGCTGAAACGCTGCCAACCGTAGGATCCTCCAAGTCCCGTATCAGCGTCCCGGGATCACCGAGTGCTCCCCGCACTCGGCCTTCCTCTTCACTCGCCTCACCTCAGAGCCCGCGAACCAACTCGGTTCCCAGACCTACAAGATAGAATGTTGTTGTTGATGTTGTTGTTCGTCCTTCGTAGTCGAAGATGACCGTGGCTTCAAAGTCATATGGGAGATTGGTGGCTGTGGGTCCGGAGGTGACTGATGAGGCCAACCCGGGCCCTGAAGGCTCGCCCACATGTGGGACACAGGTGGGTGGGTGCTGTCGGGGCAGTGGATGCTGCTCGGGCCTTGCGCACAGCAGGCTTTCGTTGCGCCTCGATGATGCGCCTGACTTCAGCTGCACGGGCTCCTGTGGTGATCCTGCTGCGCCAAGCTGGACGGTCGAGGGCAAGCATCTCCCACGTGTTGATGTCGACACCCAGGCCTTTGAGGGACGCTTTGAGGCAGTCTTTGTAACGTTTCTTCTGCGCCCCCCCCCCCCCCGCCCCACTGAGCGCTTGCCCTGACACAGTTCTCCGTACAGCAGCCGCTTAGAGAATCGGCTGTCTGGCATTCTGACCACATGTCCAGCCCACCTGGCTTGGGCTTTCAACAGGAGGGTGTAGACACTGCAGAGCCCAGCTCGTTCCAGGATTTCCGTGTCGGGGACTTTGTCCTGCCACCTGATGTGGAGGAGTCTGCGGAGACAGCTCAGGTGAAAGTGGTTGAGCTGTTTGGCGTGTCTGCTGTAGACAGTCCAGGTCTCGCTGGCGTAAAGGAGGGTGGTAAGGACCACTGCACAGTAGACCTTCAACTTGCTGGTAAGGCTGAGTCCTCTCCGCTCCCAGAAATTGTCACGGAGTCTCCCAAAGGCGGCACTGGCTTTGGCAATCCTGTTGTTGACCTCAGCGTCTATGTTCACTGGCGGGAGAGTATGCTGCCCAGGTAGGTGAAGTTGTCGACTGCCTGGAGGTTCTGGCCCTTCACCGTGATGCGCGGCTCCTGGTATGGCTTTCCTGGGGCAGGCTGGTACATAACTTAGGTCTTTTTGGTGCTGATAGTGAGACCGAAGTTGTCGCAGGCTTGTGAGAAATGGTCCATTTCACGCTGCATCTCCTGCTCTGAGCTGGCGTTGAGTGCGCAGTCATCAGCAAACAACAAGTCTCTGATGACAGTCTCTCGCACCTTTGTAACTGCCTGCAGGCGCCTAAGGTTGAACAACCTGCCGTCAGCCCTGTACCTGACGTGGATTCCTTCTTCGTAGTTACGGAAGGCATCTGTCAGCATGGCAGAGAATACCATACTGAACAGAGTCGGGGCAAGAACGCAGCCTTGTTTGACGCCAGTTGTCACTGGGAAGGCCTCCGACTCGTCGCCGTCATCCAGAACTTGCACCATCATACCGTCGTGGAACTGCCGGACGGTTGTGATGAACTTGCTGGGGCAGCCAAACTTCTCCATGATCTTCCACAAGCCTTCTCTGCTGACCGTATCGAAAGCCTTGGTTAGATCGACAAAGGTCACGAAGAGGTCGCTGAGTTGCTCCTGGCATTTTTCCTGGAGTTGGCGCGCAGCAAAAATCATGTCTGCGGTCCCACGTTCAGCACGGAAGCCGCACTGGCTTTCTGGGAGCAGACCTTGCTCGAGATGTTGGAGAAGGCGGTTGAGCAGGACGCGGGCCAGAATCTTCCCCGCAATGGACAAGAGGGAGATGCCTCGGTGGTTGTCGCAAGACTGGCGGTTGCCTTTCCTCTTGTAGATGTGGACTATGCTGGCATCTTTCAGCTGTTGCGGGACCTGTCCCTTTTTCCACATGGACTGGAAGAGTACAGTCAGCTTTTGCATCATGACAGAGCCTCCTGCTTTGTATACCTCAGCAGGGATTGCATCGGGTCCTGGCGCTTTGCCACAGGAGAGTTGCTTCACTGCCTTCCTGACTTCATCTACTGTGGGGAGGGTGTCGAGGTTCTTGTTGATCTCTACCTGAGGCAGGCGGGCAATAGCCTCGTCGTTGATGTCGGCAGGGCGGTTAAGGACGTTGTTAAAGTGCTCAGCCCACCGATCCAGAATCTGCTTCTTCTCTGTCAGCAGCTGCGTCTCATCTGCGTTGAGGAGGGGTGAGGAGCCGGAGGACTGGGGTCCCTATACACAGCCTTAAGCGCATCATAGAAGCGCTTTATGTCGTGGCTGTCTGCATAGCCCTGGATTTCATCGGCCGTCTTGCTGAACCAGCTGTCCTGCATTTCGTGAAGTTTTTTCTGCACCTTTCTTCTTGCGTTGGTAAAGGCATATTTCTTGGCTAGCGACGTGGGGTCGTTCTGATGCGCTCTGTAATGTTGATGTTTCTCCGTTAGTAGTACCTGTATTTCTTCATCATTCTCATCGAACCAGTCTTGGTTTCTTCGGGTTGCTGGTCCGAGATGTTCGAGGGCCGTAGTGTAGACAGCGTCTTTGAAGGCTGTCCACTGTTCCTCAACGCTGGTCCCGTCTTCCTGTGGTGTGTCTGGCAGTCTGCCTTCAAGGTCATCGACGAGTTCTTCTGCAACCCAGCTGCTTTTCAGCTTGGAGACATTCAGTCTCTTTGCAGTCTTCCGCCCTTGGGGTCTTCTCATGGGCAGAATGCGAAGCCTGAACTTGGACACAATGAGGTGGTGGTCGGTCCAGCAGTCGGCACCACACATGGCTCTCGTCACTCTGACATCCATCCTGTCCCTCTTCCTGGTGATGATGTAGTCAATCAGATGCCAGTGCTTCGAGCGTGGGTGCATCCATGACGTCTTCTTACGGGTGGGTAAGCAGAACAGGGTGTTGGTGATGACAAGGTCGTGTGTGGCACATGTCTTGAGGAGCAGAAGGCCGTTGCTGTTACACTTGCCAGTGCCGTGTCTTCCAATGATCCCTTCCCAGGTCTGGTAGTCTGTCCCTACTCTGGCATTGAAGTCCCCGAGAACGATAAGCTTCTCTGACTGTGGGATTGCTGAGATGAGGGCGTCGAGTTCTTCATAGAACTCGTCTTTAATGTCATCTGGGTTGGTCATGGTGGGAGCGTAGGCACTAATCAGCGTAGCACTCTTCTTGTTTGCAAGTGGGAGCTGAAGTGTCATCAGGCGGCCGTTGATGCTCTCTGGGTGCTTGGTGAGTTTACGGGCGAGGTTAGAATTGATGGCAAATCCCACGCTTGCTTCTCGTCGTTCAGCGCTGCTGCGACCGCTCCAGAAGAACATGTATCCACCACTACGTTCTGTCAGCAGGCCCTTGTCTGCTAGGCGCGTTTCGCTGAGAGCTGCTATGTCCACGTTGTAGCGAGCTAGCTCTTTTGCAACCAGTGCAGTTCTTCTCTCTGGTGTGTCTGCCTTGATGTTATCTCACAGAGTTCTCACGTTCCATGTGCCAAGGTTGAGCACCATCACTTTCTTCCGCGTTGGGTTTGAAGTCATGATTTGCGCTTGACTTGGATTAAAGTGAGGGAGAGTTGCGCAGGTCGTCAGCCTCACTCTCTCGTCCCGGCCTATCTGGACCCAGTGGCAAGACATAGTCGAGACGGCTGGAGATAGGTCAGGATGCAGTGGATGGCCAGCAGTGTTCTGTGTGTCTCACTGTGCCCTCTTAGCGCTCCATGACGCATTGCTGAGAATCGCCTTTCTGCCCGTTGAACCAGTGATGGTTTCTTCCGCGCAGTCCGCCGAATCCAGGCTTCACACGCTAGGTAGACAAGCCCTGAGTGTTGTGGGTCTACGGCAGTTCTTGCGGCGTGCTCGCAAGCCTCCCTACCCATTGTTGGGCATCCTCATCCACCTTTGCAGCCTTTGGGAGATGTCTCCTCTTCCGCCTGCTCCGCCGTTGGGATGATCACCTAGTGGTGTGGAAATGACACCACCCCCTCACTTGTTTTCGCCCGCTAGCTGCTCCACCTTCGCCGGGTCCTGCAGCTGCTCCCGACCGTACCAGGCGGCGGGGGCGGGTGGCGGCGGTTGCGACGAGCAGCAGGCCAGCTCCAGGCCTCGGGCCTCGCCCCCTCCGCCCGCTGCCGCCTCGCCTTATACCTGTATAATAGGTCCAGTGTCAGTTTGACGGCCTCGGACGGGAGTCTCAGCACTCACGACCCGGTGTCGACTCGACCTCGGCCGGGTGTCTCCGCGCTCACGGCCCGGTGTCGACACGACCTCGGCCGGGTGACCCGACAAGATAGAATAACGTCGTCCATTGGTTAGCTCCCCGTTATCTGTAGTTATAACCCAAACATCGCAGCTACAGAAAACCCATTACCTCAGCAGTTAGCATTACAGAGAAGCCATTTTATTACAATACGGAGAAGTATTTTATCAGACTTAGCAGTTAGCATAAAAGAGAAGCCCTTACACAAAGAAGGCACGACCGTGGCTACATCTCATTAGAAGTTTGATGGGAATTGGTATGTCAGCAAAGACATTTACAATTTTCTATAGATGTACTGTGGAGAGCATTCCGACTGGTTGCATTACCATCTGATAGGGAGGGGCCACTGCACAAGGATGGGAAAATGCAGAACATTGTATATTCAATCAGCTTCTCAAGGGCACCAGCTTTCCCAGCATCCAGGACACCTTTAAAAGACAATACCTCCAAAAAGTGACATGCATCTTTAAGGACTCCTGTCTCCCAGGACCTACCCTCTTCACATTGCTACCATCAAGAAGGAGGTGGTGCAGGAGCCTGAAGGCACACAGTCAATGTTTCAACAATGGCTACTTCCCCTCTGCCATCAGATTTCTGACAGACAATGAGCCCATAAACACTACCTCACTATTTCCCCTCTCTTTTTGCAATACTTATTGTATTATACAGTATGTAAATCTTATTGCAATTTATAGTTTTTATTATTAAGTATTGCAATGTAGCACTGCCACAAAACAACAAATTTCATGACATATGCCAGTGATAATAAACCTGATTCTGATTCGTATGATGAAGCACACCAATTTTAGCAATAAACAACAGGAATTCTGTAGATGCTGGAAATTCAAGCAACACACATCAAAGTTGCTGGTGAACACAGCAGGCCAGGCAGCATCTCGAGGAAGAGTTTCAGTCGACGTTTCAGGCCGAGACCCTTCGTCAGGACTAACTGAAGGAAGAGCTAGTAAGAGATTTGAAAGTGGGAGGGAGGGGGAGATCCAAAATGATAGGAGAAGACAGGAGGGGGAGGGATGGAGCCAAGAGCTGGACAGGTGATTGGCAAAGGGGATATGAGAGGATCATGGGACAGGAGATCCAGGGAGAAGGAAAAAGGGGGGGGGACCCAGAGGATGGGCAAGGGGTATAGTCAGAGGGACAGAGGGAGAAAAAGGAGAGTGAGAGAAAGAATGTGTGTATAAAAATAATTAACAGATGGGGTACGAGGGGGAGGTAGGGCCTTAGCGGAAGTTAGAGAAGTCGATGTTCATGCCATCAGGTTGGAGGCTACCCAGACGGAATATAAGGTGTTGTTCCTCCAACCTGAGTGTGGCTTCATCTTTACAGTAGAGGAGGCCGTGGATAGACATATCAGAATGGGAATGGGATGTGGAATTAAAATGTGTGGCCACTGGGACCCCTTCTCACCCTGTCTCTTGCTATTCCTCTTCTCACCCTGTCTCTTGCAAAAACGCCATTCGCTTCTCGCAATTCTTCCGTCTCCGCCGCATCTGCTCTCAGGATGAGGCTTTTCATTCCAGGACGAGGGAGATGTCTTCCTTTTTTAAAGAAAGGGGCTTCCCTTCCTCCACTATCAACTCTGCTCTCAAACGCATCTCCCCCATTTCACGTACATCTGCTCTCACTCCATCCTCCCGCCACCCCACTAGGAAGAGAGTTCCCCTGGTCCTCACCTACCACCCCACCAGCCTCCGGATCCAACATATTATTCTCCACAACTTCCGCCACCTCCAACGGGATCCCACCACTAAGCACATCTTTCCCTCCCTCCCCTCTCTCTGCATTCCGCAGGGATCGCTCCCTACGCGACTCCTTTCTCCATTTGTCCCCCCCATCCCTCCCCACTGATCTCCCTCCTGGCACTTATCCTTGTAAGCGGAACAAGTGCTACACATGCCCTTACACTTCCTCCCTTACCACCATTCAGGGCCCCAAACAGTCCTTCCAGGTGAGGTGACACTTCACCTGTGAGTTGGCTGGGGTGATATACTGCTTCCGGTGCTCCCAATGTGGTCTTCTATATATTGGCGAGACCCAACGCAGACTGGGAGACCGCTTTGCTGAACACCTACGCTCTGTCCGCCAGAGAAAGCAGGATCTCCCAGTGGCCACACATTTTAATTCCACATCCCATTCCCATTCTGACATGTCTATCCACGGCCTCCTCTACTGTAAAGATGAAGCTACACTCAGGCTGGAGGAACAACACCTTATATTCCGTCTGGGTAGCCTCCAACCTGATGGCATGAACATCGACTTCTCTAACTTCCGCTAATGCCCCACCTCCCCCTCGTACCCCATCTGTTAATTATTTTTATACACACATTCTTTCTCTCACTCTCCTTTTTCTCCCTCTGTCCCTCTGAATAAACCCCTTTGGCATCCTCTGGGTCCCCCCCCTTTGTCTTTCTCCCCGGATCTTCTGTCCCATGATCCTCACATATCCCCTTTGTCAATCACTGTCCAGCTCTTGGCTCCATCCCTCCCTCCCCCCCCCATCTTCTCCTATCATTTTGGATCTCCCCCCTCCCCCTCCCACTTTCAAATCTCTTACTAACTCTTCCTACAGTTAGTCCTGATGAAGGGTCTCGGCCTGAAGCGTCGACTGTACCTCAATTTTAGCAATAATCTAATTTAAAGGGGATTACTTATTGAATAAAGCATCACTCATTTAAGACTGTTATGCAGAAAAATCAAACTCATACAGCAACAAACAGAGCCTACAGCCTGCCCTGTCCATGCTGACCATTCTACATATCTATGCAAAACCCATTAATTTTCCTGCAAACTTTTCTCCCAGCAAGACGTAAATCTTTGGGACATTCTCCCCCAGCCCACTGCAAGTGCTGAATCACTGGATATGGCTGAGATCGACAGATGGCTGATGCAGAGAGAAGCCGAGATTTATGGGGAAAAGCCGGGAAAGTGGAGCTGAAGCCAAGTTTGGATCAGTCGTGTCCTGGATGAATGATGAGGAAAATTGGAGTGATGAGAGGATCTAGTTCTGCTCCTGGTTCTTATGTTCATATATGAGATGTTATGTGTTTAGCAACATTTGTTATATGTAGAGTTAACATAGCTTACTAAGTCCATCACCCTACTCGGATAAAGGTTGCTGACAGCAGCTCACCAGAGTTCTCTGTCCTGGGCCAGTCTTTCAAGCTGTCCCCAGGTGTAGCCCATCTTCCAAGGGCCCTTCCTCTCCTGCCGATGAGGTCCTTGGAGCTTCTGTTGGCCTTCTTGTAGCTCTGGGATTTTATTGCTCGCCCCATGCCCAACCCTTCTCCTTTCACAGCCGGGCTTGGGGCTTTCCTTGGAGGATTTATGGTTAATGTAAACACAAACTAAATAGTACAGTCAAGATTCAGAAACTGCAAACCACCAATTGCATAACTAATATAGCAGCCTTCCATGCAGCGAGTGCAGAATACTTTGCTACTCGTTCTTCTGCTGAAATGGTGGAAAGCCTTTCTCTCAGGATTGCAATGGCACAAGTACAGTATTTACTAGTGTTTCTAATTGTGTTGGAATGTGGAAGGTAAGAGCCTTGCTTCCAGCTATTAAAAATAATTATGGACAACAGGTCTTCATTGACAGTTTATTAGAGGAGCAATAAATTGCTGATAACCTGCAGATGTCAGAAATTTGAAATCAAAAAATAGAGAAAACTAAGGAAAAATTCAGCAGGTCGGGTTTTTTGCTTACCTGATGTTTCAGGTTGATTTCCTTTTATCAGACAAATTAATCATCACTACTGTGCAATGTGTATGGTCACAAAATAGTTAAGCTACTGCATTACTTGTCAGAGATCTGGTTCAAATCCCATCATCATAGCTGGGAATCTAACTTAAAGTAGTTAAACTCAAATAAGTGTAACTACTTTAAATTAAAATAAATTTGTGAAGAAAGAGAATGGGGTTCAAAGCAAAAATAAATCAGCCATGATCAAATAGCAGAGCTGACTCCATGAGCCATATTGTGTTCCTGTGCCTTATGGTCTAAATTTGGAATTACTATCCGCTAATACAACTTTGACCACCAGAACAGGGAGGGCCCATTGTGTACCCCCATGTCTGCCGATGATCCTCTGGTCTCACTATCTGAAGATGACATGCAGACTGCCTTCAAGAGAGTGAATCCAAGGAAAGCAGCCAGTCCAGGCAGAGTACCTGGCTGAGTATTGAAGATCTCTGCTGACCAGCTGGCTGCTGTGTTCATGGATATCTTCATCCTCTTGTTCCAGCTGTGTGTGGTACTCAGTTGCTTCAAATACACCAGTGCCCAAGAAGAGTGTGGTAGCCTGCCTCGATGACTATTGCTCAGTGACACTTACTGTTGCCTTCTGTTCATTTGGGCTATGTAAGTATTTAGTAGGCATGCGCACGTTCCCTGTTATGTTCTTACACGCCAGAGGAGAACGGGGGGCGGGGTGGGTGAGGGGGGGGGGAGGGGTTTGTAAATAAGAATTGAAAATACACTTGGACTAAGACGTTAACTGTTCTCTGCTATCACCAGTGGGATCATCAGTTGATCGGCCACCTGTCTTCAGGAGCTTCGGCCCGCTTATGATCAAGACTCCCTCGAGATGGTGGGCCAGCAGTGCTAAAGCAGCACCTCCCACTGGTGAGCTTAAAAGCTTGCATCTGCCTCTATCAGAGTTGTTGGTCGCTTCCATCCAACAGATAGTCTACTCTTCAGGTGTCTGTGCAACTGCTGAAGGGTTTGCAAAAGATGGATACACTGTCTGACTATCTGCCCCTCTGGACATACTTGGTCCACACCCACGCTGATCCTGTCTCTGCTGCCTCAGCTACAGCCCTGCTGGTTGACTTGATCTCTCTTCTAGTGAAGCCAAGGTCACGCAGTCACTTCAGGAAAGTGAACGCAATAAAGCCACGGCAACCTCCTTCGAGTGGATAGCGTGAGACCCTCCACCCTCTGTCTCTGCACTCTGATCTTAATTCTGCATACTTGGTTAACTTGCGGTCATGGGCTTCATCGATGTTGTCTTCCTAGGGGACTGTGAGTTCACCAATAACCACTCCTCTACTGGTGTCAGACCATACAATTATATCTGGACGCAATGTGGTGAAAGCTACTTGCTCCGGGAAACCGCCTTTCCCATCCAGGTCGGCCTTGACACACCAGTCATTGGCTGAAGAAATAAAAGGTAGTGGTACTCATGTATTGAATGGACAGATTGAAAGTAAAGTTGTTTAAATGGAAGAAAAACTTGTCTTTGTTGTATGAGAGTTAACAGTGGTAGCAGAGGATGGCTTCCTGTTATAGGATCCCACTGGCATTTGATGGTAGCAAACCTTATGAAAGCTGAAAAAATTAAATGGGAATATGGGCTCCTGTTGTGGAGCTCTAAAAGAACAAGCAAGTCCTTGCATTTGTTCTGTCACTTTCGGGAAGAACGAGAGAGACCACGATGGGAATTTCAGTGGAAGACTTGAACAAAGATGACGGTATGAATAAGGTTATAGGTACACTTGACTTTTCACTGAAGGAAGTAAAGGATGAGATTTATGAGGCATATTCAGATTTTGACAAAATTTACAGAGACAATTCTAAAAATATGGCTGATTATATTATTGATTTTGAACAAAAGTACAGTGCATGCATAAATAGAAAATTGGACTTCCTGATGATATATTGCTTTTAAATTGTTGGGTACTGCATGTCTAGACATAAAGGACAGACGGCTAGTGTTAATAGTATGTACAGAACTTACATTTGCATCAGTGAAATCGACACTAAAGAGGATTTGGGGAGAAAAGGCTGCTAAGACAACTGTCAGAATTAGTTTGAGTCAGGAAATGACATCCTTCACTGAGCAGAAGATAGATAGATAGATAGATAGACATACTTTATTGATGCTGAAGGAAATTGGGTTTCGTTACAGCTGCACCAACCAAGAATAGAGCATAAGTATAGCAATAGAAAAACCACAAACAATCAAACAACAATATGCAAGCTATGCCAGATGGAAATAAGTCCAGGACCAGCTTATTGGCTGAGGGTGTCTGACCCTCCACGGGAGGAGCTGCAAGTTCAATGGCCACAGGCAGGAACAAACTCCCATGACGCCAGTGTTGTATCTCGGTAGAATATGGCAAGAGTCCAACAGCAAAAAGTTCAATATCCGGGCTACAAACACGTTCCTCGATCGTAATATGACCAGGATTGCACCATCCGTTGTTAACCAGAACAGCAAGCCCCCAACTCCTTTACGCTTACCGCTTTCAGAGCACTTCCGGTCAGCCCGAACGGTCTGGAAGCCTTCCATGGAAAAGTTTTGGTCGGGTATGTCCTAACCAAAGGAGAGTAAAGCAAGCGTAAGTCCCAGTGTGACCTGACAAGGGTACTGTTACCTGGCACAAATCCAATAAACAAGTACAGTCGGAGATTGAAATGTGTGGTATGTCAAAGTATTTACTACTGGGCAAGAAACTGAACAAGTTGGGCTAACTGAAGAAAATAACAAATCTGAAAATGTAGAGAAGTGCTATATCACATTGTTTGTGAAGGAATCACTAACTAATGCAGAGACATCTGAGGCAGAGATTGTGATGATAGTATCTCTAGGATCTGCTGTTACTGATACAACACACACACACACATACACAATGGAGAGAAATGGCTTGAAAGCTACGTGAGTGAACTAAACAAGAAGAGGTTCAGAAACTGGTGAGCACAGGTACGAAGTATTCAAATTTGGAGATGAAAAGTTTGTACATTCCACCAAAAGAGTGAAAATTCCCATAAAAATAGGGCAGACAAAATGTTACGTTGAAATGGAGGTGACTCCAGTGAAAATTCCATTACTCTTGAGTAAAAATTCCCTAAAGAAACCAAGAGCAGTACTGGATATTAGGAATGTCCAAGCTCCGATGTTTCAACAGCTAGTGTCCCCTGAGCTCTGGACATTAGTGTGTGAATATTCTAGATAAAGACATTACTGAAAACCAATGTAAGAATGAAGTACTAACTGTCACAGAAAGCATGACCATAGATGAGAAATGCAAAGTGTTGCTCAAACTTCACAAGCAGTGTGGATACGCTTCAGTTGGTAGACTTCAGAAACTGCTCAGGAGTTCAGGAAACAAAGATGCAGATTATTTTTCCATTCTAAAGTAGATAATTGACAACTGTGAGACATGCCAAAAGTTTGGAAAGTCCAAGCCCAATCCTACGGTTGGTCTGCCACTGGCATCTGAATACAACAAAACAGTAGCCATAGACCTATCTGAGCTGGAGCAAGGAGTGTGGTATCTCCACATCATTCACGAATTCACATGTTTTAATGCTGGTAGCATTGTAAATAGCAAGAGACCTTCTGGGATAGTAAAAAATTTCATCCATTTCCAGATAAGTGTGCATGGCCCATTTTGGAAAGTATTCAGTAGTAATAGTGGTGAATTTAAGGGATATGGTGGAGAACTTTAGCATTGAAACAATGACAACAGCAGCATACAGTCCTTGGAGTAATGGACTTCTGGAGTGACACAATCAAACACTTACCAAAATTATGCTGAAGTTAAAGAGAAACAATGGTTGTGATTGGAACATAGCCCTGGACTGGGCCCTTATGGCAAAGAATGTCATGCAGAATGTACAAGGCGAGACCCTATATCATTTGGAGTTTGGCCAGAATCCAAACCTTCCCTCTGTACTGGTTGACAGACCACCCGCTCGAGAGGGCACTACAAGGAGTGAATGGGTTGGGGAAACATATTTTAGCACTGAATGAATCAAGGAAGGCTTTCATGGAAACAGAGTGTTCAGAGAGAATTCTAAAAGCACAGGGGGCACAGCTCCATCTGACAGATGAGCAATATGAGGCAGGGAACAAAACGTGTATTACAAAAGAGCGGACTATACAGAATGGAAAGGTCCTGGAGTTGTCATTGGTCAAGATGGAGTTGTGGTATTCATGAGACCTGGAGGTACGTGTGTGAGAGTGCATCATTCCAGACTACATAAAGCACAAACTGAAGACCATCAGAACTCCATGGAGAATGACACAAAAGATGAAAAGTACTTACCTGATAGTGTCACATGGCACACACCCTGGAATGAGGAGAGAGCAGCTAAGGACCCACCAGAGTAGCTGAACAGTGGCATGAAGTGTGCTGAAGAGAGTGTAGTTGGCATCTCAACAGACTTGCCTGAACAGAAATCCTCACGTGCCTCACAACGGGGAGCACCTCTCAATGAAGCGGAAGCTAAGCAAGTTAGGACAAAGGTGCAGTAGTGTCAGGTTGCATGGGTGGCAAGGCAGAGTGTACCTGAAATCATATTTGACATTTGCAACTTAGAAACCAGCACAACAAAATGCTACAGTACAAACTTTACATGAGGCAAACAAGATAGTGTGCAGAATTCAATCTGAAAAAGTAGTCTTGAAGTTTCAACATTTTGGAAAAGGTGGCTCACTGAGGCTCGTTGTCTTCAGTGATGCCTCACTTGGAAATCTTCCTGTTAAAGGTATTCAAGGGGAACATTTTATCGTACTGAAGGAAGAAGAGGGAAGATTTTCACTTCTCTGTTGACAATCAAAAAAGATCCAAAGAGTTCCTGGCAGGAGAAACCCTCGCAATGTCTGAAGGTATTGACAATGCTGTTTTTCTGGCCACGCTCCATTCTAAGCTTTCCCATGGTGACCAGAAGAAAAACCGTCAACAAATAACTTGTGTCACAGACATCTACTCCTTGGTTGGTGTGTCATGGTCTGGTCCACGAAGTCCGTCTTCCGGTTCATGGTCCAGTCCATCGTTCCTTATTCCAGGTTTTCCGGTTTTCCCTTTTTTTCTGTTGGGTGCTCTAATTGAGGCAGCTGATTCACATTTTGAGCTGGCTACATAAATAGCACCTTGGTTCAGCTTCAGTGGCTGGTTTGTTCCTGTCCAAACTTCCTGTCTGTATCCCTTCTGTGCCCCTGCCTCTTGAAGTCTGAAACCAGTGTCTGAAGCCTTGCCTTGCCTGTAACCTTTGCCTGCACCATTGTCAAGTTCAACTGTTAGAGCATGACTGGAGCCTTGCTGTGTCAGGATAAGAAACTGTCTGTCATTGTTTGGAACTGTCTCTCTGTGTCCACACCTTTGCTAGGTAGGTCTGGCTGTTTGCTGCTGCCTAGTGTTAGGAACTGTCTCTGTGTCCATGCCTTTGCTAGGTAGATCTGGCTGTTTGCTGCTACCTTGTGTTGGGAACTGTCTCTGTGTCCATGCCTTCACTAGGTAGGTCTAGGAGTTGTAGAGATAACAAGAAGGTTATTAGTCTTATCCTTACATGAATGAAGGTGTGAACTATAGAGATATTAGGAGCATATTGTAAGTAGCTGATAGGTGGTGTTGTACCCCAACCCTTCTGTTCAGGGATGGGGTTTCCAGTTTGACATAGATGCCTTCTTTAACCCCTCTTTTAAACCACCAGTCCTCCCTTTCCAAAATGTCCACATTGTTATCATCAAAGGACTGTTCCTTGTCCTTTAGGTGTAGATATACAGCTGAGTCCTGACCTGAGATGTTAGCCCTCCTATGTTGGGCCATCTGTTTGTGAAGTGGTTGTTTTCTCTCACTGATATACAGATCTGTGCAGTTCTCACTGCATTGGATAACATATACAATATTGCTGTGTTTATGTTTGGGTGTAGGATCCTTGGGGTGGATGAGTTTCTGTCTGAATGTGTTTGTAGGTTTGAAAAACACAGCAATTTGGTGTTTGTTGAAAATCCTTCTGAGTTTCTCTGAAACTCCAGCTACATGTGGGATGACTGTCTTTCCATCTGCTTTGCTCCTTACCTCTCTGTTGGGCTGATGTCCCCGCTGGTTTTCATTACTGTTCATGAAGGCCCAGTCAGGGTTGTTGCAAGCTTTTCGAGGCTCCTCTCAATTACTTGTGCTCCTTGTCTTCAGCTGTAATGTTGGTAGGCACATTCTCGGCACAGTGATAACACCCAATTAATGTTTGAATAGGTGATGAGAGTCAAACTGTAGATACTGATCTGTGTGGGTTGGTTTCCTGTAAACTTCAATATCTAGATGACCCATTTTCTTTGCTAAGTACTGCATAGTGTAAAAAGGCCAGTCTATTGTTCTCAACGTCTTCTCATGTAAGTTTGATGTTATTATCCACTGAGTTGATGTGTTCTGTGAAGGCTTATGCCTTATGGATTTTGATCTTGACCCAGGTGTCATGCACATACCTGAACTAATGACTGGGTGATATTCTATGGAAGGTTTTCAAGGCTGTCCTTTCTACTTCCATGTATAGGTTGGCTACAATAGGAGACACTGGTGAACTCATGGTGCAACCGTGTTTCTGCCTGCAGAAGACATCTTTGTATTTGAAATAGGTACTGTTGAGACAAAGGTCAATAGAGTACACAACTCAAGTTTTGTGTGGTTCTACTGTCCAGGGTACTATCCTGACATAGCCTTTTTCTTATTGTCTTGTTAGCTTCTGAAGAGGGCATGAATGTGAATGAAGACATAACATCATATGACACCAATTGTCTCATCTGTATTCAGCTTCAGGTGCCGAATATTTTCAACAAAGTCCTTGGAATTTTGGATGTGGTGTGGAGTGTTGCCCACCAAAGGGGTGAGAATGGTGGTAAGGTACTTCGTAATGTTAGTAACTGAGTTAATGCTGCTCACAATTGGCCTGAGAGGGACTCCTTGCTTGTGGATCTTGGGGAGTCCATATAAGGCTGGCTTCTCCCGGATAGAGGCAACGATATAGGGCCTGATCAATGACTTTGTTTTTCTCTAAATGTTGCAAACAGTCTATGATCTTTTTGTACCTGCTGGTAGGATCCCCCTTAAGTACTTCATATGTTTTAGTATCATTAAGAAGCATGTATACTTTGTAGTGGGAATTTGTGTTGAGAACAATGGTATACCTACCTTTATCTGCTGGTTAGATGGTGATATTGTGGTCCTTTATGAGCAAACTCAGTGCCCTCCACTCTTGTGAACTAAGGTTCGATGCAGGTGATTTGGCGCTAGCCAAGGCAGCAGAGACTTTCACCTTAAGTTGTTCTGCTTCCACTTCTAATATGTTGTTACAGCAGATTGCCGAATCTGTGGCTGTGATGAGGTCCACCACTAGCATATGTTGAGAAGTGACAACAAAGTTTAACCCTTTTGCAAGGATTTCGGTCTCCGGTTTGGTAAGTTCCCTGTCAGACAGGTTCTTGACCCACTTGTCCTTGTTATTGTTTGTTGACCCATTGTCATCCTTCTGCCTCCAGGTTAATTCTTCAGTCTTCCTGTTATAGCCTTGCTTTACAACTGCTTGATATACAATGGCCTGGATGACTGAACCTTCATAGACAAATACATCAGGGTGCTCTTTATTGATTATAGCTCAGCATTTAATACCATCACCCCCTCAAATCTAATCAGTAAGCTCCAAGATCTGGACCTCAGTATCACCTTGTGCAATTAGATCTTGGATTTCCTCACTTGCAGATCGCAGTCAGTTCAGATTGGCAAAAACATCTCCTCCACAATCTCCATCAGACCTGTTGCACCACAGGGATGTGTGCTTAGCCCAGTGCCCTATTCGCTATACACCTATAACTGTGTGGCTAAGTACAGCTTCAACACCAAGTTCACTGATGACACCACTGTTGTGGGCCATATCAAAGGTGGTGATAAATCGGCATTCAGCAGGGAGACTGAAAACTTGGCTGAGAGGTGTAATAACAATAACCTATTAGTCAATGTCAGTAAGACCAAGGAACTGATCGTAGACTTCAGGAGAGGGAAACCAGAGGTCCATGAGCCAGTAATCATTGGAGGATCTGAGGTGAGGGGGATTAGTAAGATTAAATTCCTGGGTGTCACTATCTCAGAGGACCTGTCCTGGATCCATCATATAATTACAAAGTAATTACAAAGAAAGCACGACAGTGCCTCTACTTCCTCGGGAGTCCACGGAGTTTCGGTATATGATCAAAAACCTTGACAAACTTCTGTAGATGTCTGGTGTATGTGTACTGTCTGGCTGCACTACAGCCTGGAACGGAAACACCAATGCCTTTGAACGGAAAATGCTACAAAAGGTAGTGGATTCAGCTCAGTATGTCATGGGTAAAACATTCTCAACCACTGAGCACATCTACATGAAACGTTGCCATAGAAAAGCAGGGTCCATCATTAAAGATCCTCATTGCCCAGGCCATGCTCTTTTCTCCTTGCTGCCATCAAGTAGAAGATACAAATGCCTCAGGACTGGCAACACCAGGTCCAAGACCAGTTACTACCTCTCAACCTTTAGGCTCTTGAACAAAAGAGGATAACTACACTCATTCTATTTCTCATGTCCCCACAACCAATGGTTTCACTTTAAGGACTATTTATCTTGAAAAAGGATCTCGTGCTTTCCCAGTGTACCTGACGAATAAACTCTTCTTGGGCTTCCAGCCGGGTACAGGAATTGACTTTCATTAATGTTTCGATGACAAATTCTATTTATTGCTATTTACTTTTCATTTGCAGTTTGTTGTTCATTGATCTTGTTTACAGTTACTGTTCTATAGATTTGCTGAGTATACCCGCAGGAAAAAGAATCTCAGGGTTTTATGTGGTGACATGTATGTACTCTGGTAAAAAATTTTACTTTGAACTTTTTGACTTTGACCATGAGGCTAACAAGTTGTAATACCTCCAAGAAAGGAATTCTATCACCTTAAATCAGTGAAGTGTGCCTGCCAATCATCCAATATGGCGTGTGAATCCACACATATCAATATGTTTGAACCTTCATTACCCTTTGAATTAGCCTAACAATTCATCAGGGAATTAAAGGTTGATAATAAATGCAGACTTTGTCAGGGATACCTAGATCCCATTAATGAATTTTTAAAATCTCAAGAGTAAATAGTAGTTATTATTATCCTGTGAATGAAAATAACAGACCCAGCACATACAGGCAAAGCAAACTGACTGATGTTGCAACTACAGAAAGCCCATATTATCCATATATTGGTTGCCAAAATAATGTCACCCCTTGCTACTGCTGTCAAAGCAAGCTGTCTACAATGATCCAGTGACCGCTGTGAAGAAGATTTCACTTTGCTTTGCTTTTGACAACCATGACAGCAATGTTTTCAACTTGGTTAAATAGCCACTAACTTCAATGGTATCTCACAGATTACAATCCATATGTCATTATTTACTATGTGCAATCCCCCCAGAGAGTGAAATTTAAAATTTAGCATAGATATAAGATGGAAGCTGAGATCCCAAGCTTGAAAAAGGTAATCTATCTTTTCCACATAAAGCACTGGCATTCCCAATGATTATGCCTTTACGAAGCAAAAAGATTGTCCACGTCAGTCCAGTAATCTGCACCACTCTAAGAAGCAGAGAACTGCTGTCAACATCTTGTACATCCTCACCTCTGCACACATGGATACCAGCACTGCCACTGCCTCCCAAGTAAACCACCTGAGGAAAGGCAGTCTTCGAAGATTGGAGAAGATGACTTGGTGGCATTGTTGTGAAAGCAAAACGCTGATAGATTTGCAGAGTTTTGCAGCACAGAAATGCCTACCATCCTAGATCATCCATTCTGACCACATTGCCTGCCTCAGCTTGTTCAATTTCTGAAGTTTGGCCCATATTCCTCTAAATTTTTCCTATCCAAGTACAGTAGCAGTCCAAATACCTTTCAATGTTATCGTATCTGCTTCACATACTTCCTCTGGCAGTTTGTTCTATATATCAACCATCCTTTGTGAGTAAAACGTGCCCCTCAGCTCCCTTTAAATCTTTCCCTCTCACCTTAGATCTCAGTCTTCTGGTTTTAGACTCCCCTACAATGGTTAAACAAAATGTGGTAATCCACTTTATCCAAAAGACACAGGAGCAGAATTAGGCTATTCAGCCCATCGAGTCTGCTCTGCTAGTTCATCAAGGCTGATCCCAGATCCCATTCAACCCCATACAGCTGCCCTCTCACAATATCCCTTAATGCCCTGATCAATTAGGAATCTATCAACTTCCACTTTAAATATGCCTGCTGTCTTGGCCTTCACCGTTGTCTGTGGCAGAGCATTCCATAGATTCACCACTCTTTGGCTAAAAACAATTCCTCCTTTCTTCTGTTCTAAAAAGTCGACCCTCAGTTTTCAGGCTGTGCCCTCTAGTTCTGGATACCCCCACCAGAGGGAACATCCTCTCCACATCCACCTTATCGAGTGCTTTCAACATTCGGTAAGTTTCAATGAGATCTCCACACATACTGCTAAGTTCCAGTGAGTACAGGCCCAAAACTGCCAAAAGTGCCACATATGTTAACTCCTTCATTCCCAGAATCATCCTTGTGAACCTCCTCTGAACCCTCCAATAACAACACATCCTTTCTGAGTTAAGGGGCCCAAAACAGTTGACGAAACTCTAAGTGCAACCTAACTACTGTCTTATAAAGGCTCAGCATTATCTGCTTGTTTTTATATTCTATTCCCCTTGAAATAAATGCCAACATTGCATTTGCCTTCTTTTCACACACACAACCTGTGAATTAACCTTCTGGAAGTCTTGCATAAGGACTCCTAAGTCCTTTTGCACCTATAATGATTGAATTTTCTTCCCATTTAGATAATTATTGTTCCTGTTACCAAAATGCATTATCATATATTTCCCAACACCGTATTCCATCTGCTTCTTTTTTGCTCATTCTTTTAATTTGTCTAAATCCTGGTGCAATGATATTGCTTCCTCAGCACTACCTACCCCTCCACCTAGCTTCGTATCATCTACAAACTTTGCCACAAATCCATCAATTCCACTATCTAAATCACTGACAAGCAAAGTGAAAAGTAACTGTCCTAATACTGACCCCTGATGAACAGAGCACCATGAGACACTGGCAGCCCCCTTATTCCCACTCAGTGCCTGCTGCCTGTCAGCCATTCTGCTACCCATGCCAGTATATTTCCTGTAATGCCACAGGGTTTTATTTATTTTGTTATACAGCCTCATGTGAGGCACCATATCAAACGCCTTCTGAAAATCTAACTAAACGACATCCACTGCCTCTCCTTCATCCTCACTGCTTGTTAATTCCTTGAAGAATTATAACAGATTTATCAGGCAAGATTTCCCTTTACAGAAACCATGCTGATTTTGACTTATTTTATCATTAGTCTCCAAGTACCCCAAAACCTCATCCTAAATAATAGACTCCAACACTTACTCAATCAGAGGTTAGGCTAACTGGCCTATAATTTCCTCTCTTTTGTCTTCCTCCCTTCTTAAAGAGTGGAATGATATTTACAATTTTCCAGTCCTCTGGGACCATGCCAATATCAAGTGATTCTTGAAAGATCATGACCAATGCATCATTATCTCTTCAGCAACCTCCCTCATTACTCTGGGATGTAATCTATCTGGTCCAGGTGACTTATCCACTTTAAGACCTTTGACTTTGCAATGACACTCACTCCTGCTTCCTGACACTCACGGACACACTGCTAATGTCTTCCACGGTGAAGACTGAAGCAAAGTACTGATTAAGTTCATCTACTATTTCTCTGTCCCCTATTACTACCTCACCAGCATCATTTTCCAGTGGTCCAATATTAATTCTTACTTCTCTTTTATTCTTGATATAACTGAAAAGAACTTACAGTATCCTGCTTTATATTATTCGCTAGTTTGCCCTCATATTTCATCTTTTCCCTTCTTATAGCTTTTTTAGTTGCCTTTTGTTGGATTTAAAAGCTTCCCAGTCATCCAACTTCCCACTCACTGTTTCTACCTTATATACCCTTTCCTTGGCTTTTATGCAGTCTTTGATTTCCCTTGACAGCCACAGTTGCCTAGACATGTCATTTGAAAACTACTTATTCTGTGGCATAGCTATACTGCGTCTTGTGAACTATTTCCAGAAACTTCAGCCACTTCTGTCCTTCCTTCATCCCTGCCAGTATCCCCCTCCAATCCAACTGGGGAAGCTCCTCTGTCACCTCTGTAATTCCCTTTATTCCATTATGATACTGATATGTGACATGCTTCTCCCTCTCAAATTGCAGTATGAATTCAATCATATTATGATCACTGCCTCCTAAGGGTTCCTTTATGTTAAACTCCCTAATAAAATCAGGGTAATTACACAACACCCAGTCGAACATAACCTCTCCCCTCATAGGCTCGAGCACAAGCTACTCTAAAAACCCATCTCTTTGGCATTCAACAAATTCCCCATCTTGCAATCCAATACCAACCTGATTTCCCCAATCCTCTTGCATATTGAAGTTCCCCATTAAAATTGTGACATTACCCTTATTGCATGCCCTTTCCAGGCCCCTTTACAATCTCAATCCCACATCTTGGCTACTATTTGGAGGGCTGTATATAATTCCCATAATGGTATTTTTACCCTTGCAGTTTCTTAACTCGACCCACAAAAATTCAACATTACTGATCCTATGTCACCTCTTTCTAAAGATGTAATTCCATCTCTTACCAATAGAGCCACACCACCACCTTTGCCTTCCTGCCTGTCCTTTCGATACAAAGTATATCCTTTGATGTTAAACTCCCAACTATGACCTTCTTTCAGCCATGACTCAGTGATGCCAACAACGTCATACATCATGACCCTCGTGATTTTATAAATCACCATTAGATCCCCATTAAGCCTCTTACAATCTGGGAAAACAGTCACAGCCCATCCAGTCACTCCTTACAACACAAACCTTCCAATCTCAGCAACATTTCTGTGAACCTTTCTGCACCCTCTCTAGATTAATCACATTCTTCTTATAGTATGGGACCAGATTTGCACATAATATTCCAGGTGTGTCTCTCCAACATCTTTTTCAGCTGTAATAGGACATGCCTGTTCTTGTGCTCAATGCCCCAAGACAAACGTGTAATGTGCCTTGTATACTGGTGCCATCCTGCTGTAACTTGCTATGCCATGCTTTTCACATTCTATCACTGGTACCACACAGTGTCCAGATCAAAACTGTATGAAAGCTCCAGTATAATTCCAGTCATTTTCATAATAATATTCCTGATTATTCTTGGTAGAAAAGCCAAGACTCTCTTTGTTATGAATTCATGTATATTTTGACCCTTACAAGTTGCTGTCAAAGCTTTCATAAGACCTAAGACCATTAGACATAGGAGCAGAATTAGGCCATTCAGCCCATCGGGTGATCTATCATGGCTGATCCTGGATCCCACTCATACACCTGCCTTCGCGCCATAGCCTTTGATGCCCTGACTGATCAGGAAACTATCAGCTTCTGCCTTAAATATACCCAAAGACATGGCCTCCACCTCAGTCTGAGGCCAGAGCATTCCACAGATTTACTATTCTCTAGCTAAAAGAAAGTTCTTCCTTATCTCTGTTCTAAAAGATTGCCCCTCAATTTTGAGGCTGTGCCCTCTTGTTCTGGATACCCCCACCATAGGAAACATCTACCCTATCTGGTCCTTTCAACAGTTGGTAGGTTTGAATAAGATCCCCTGCATTCTTTCACTTCAAGTGCACCCTGACTACTGACTTACAAAGGCTCAACATTATCTCCTTGCCTTTATATAGTCATACTTCATTGATCCCGGGGGAAATTGGAAATTCTGTTCCCCTTGAAACAAACACCAACGATGTACTTGCCTTCTTTACCACTGTCTCAACTTGAAAATTATCCTTATGAGTGTTGTGTTCTCTATATTCATATGTACCGTGGGTTAGTAATAAAGAACCATGTCCTGGGAGAAATAGAACTTCTATTTAACAAACACAATGTTTTTACAATTTAATTCCACATCGATAGATCACTCGATGGGCTGAATGGCCTAATTCTGCTCCTATGTCTAATGGTTTTATGGTCTTATGAAAGCTTTGACAGCAACTTGTAAGGGTCAAAATATACATGAATTCATAACAAAAAGAGTCTTGGCTTTTCTGCCGAGAAATTTCTACCACATTTTAATTCCACATCCCATTCCCATTCTGATATGTCTATCAATGGCCTCCTCTACTGTAAAGATGAAGCCACACTCAGGTTGGAGGAACAACACCTTATATTCCGTCTGGGTAGCCTCCAACCTGACAGCATGAACATTGACTTCTCTAACTTCTGCTAATGCCCCACCTCTCCCTCGTACCCCATCCGTTATTTATTTTTATACACACATTCTTTCTCTTACTCTCCTTTTTCTCCCTCTGTCCCTCTGGCTATACCCCTTGCCCATCCTCTGGGTTCCCCCCACCCGCCTTTTCCTTCTCCCTGGGCCTCCTGTCCCATGATCCTCTCATATCCCCTTTGCCAATCACCGTTCCAGCTCTTGGCTCCATCCCTCCCCCTCCTGTCTTCTCCTATCATTTTGGATCTCCCCCTCCCCCTCCCACTTTCAAATCTCTTATTAGCTCTTCCTTCAGTTAGTCCTGACGAAGGGTCTCGACCTGAAACGTCGACTGTACCTCTTCCTAGTGATGCTGCCTGGCCTGCTGCGTTCACCAGCAATTTTGATGTGTGTTGCTTGAATTTCCAGCATCTGCAGAATTCCTCTTGTTTGCGTTTTTACAATACCATGTTTCTCAATCTTTCTATCATCCCTGCGCATGCTCAGAACTCTCTCCAATCACGTTCTTAAATGCCATATCACCACAATGGGAGTCTTGCGTGATGACTCCTAAGTCCTTTTGCACCTCTGATGTTTGAACCTTCTCCCCATTTAGGTAATAGTCCGCACTATTGTTCCTTTTACCAAAATGCATTATCATACATTTCTCAACACCGTATTCCATCTGCCTCTTTTTAGCCCATTCTTCCAATTTGTCTAAGTCCTGGTGCAATGATATTGCTTCCTCAGCACTACCTACCCCTCCACCTATGCCCATATTATCCATAAACTTTGCCAAAAAGCTATCAATTCCATTATCCAAGCAACACACACAAAATGCTGGAGGAACTCAGCAGGCCAGGCAGCATAATTCCATTACCCAAATCATTGATAAACAATGCGAAAAGTAGCAGTCCCAATACTGACCTTTGAGGAACACCACTAGTCACTGCCAGCCAACCAGAAAAGGCCCCTTTTATTCCCACTCGATGCCTCCTGGCTGTCAGCCATCCCTCTATCCATGCCATTATCTTTCATGCAACACCATAGAATTTTATCTTGTTAAGCAGCCTTCCCTGTGTGTTACATATTGAACATAACTTGAGAGGGCATTCTGCAGCAGATGACTTACAAATTAAATAAACAGCCGCACATTTGTTCCTCGTCCCTTTGTCACTTGTATGCGTTATTCATGGCCACCCGGCTTCCCAGTACCACAAACATAACACTCTTCACAAACATCTACGACAGTAGACATCAGGTCAGTCTGTTAATTGTGGATAATCTGTGACTTCTGTTGGCTGGGAGTTGACAGGTTGTCAATCTCAAGTAATCTCCATGAGATCGCACATTGATTCCCGTGAGGTAATGTTTCTTTTGCTTTGAGGACTAGGTATTTGGAGATAGTGAAGATGATTAGAGAGTAGTCAGTCATTAGTATCCATCATGTCAGAGGTGATATGAGTATACTTATAGTCCTCTATTTGGTCTAAGGAGGTGCTGGTGCTTGGGCAACCAGCATTGCAGGGAGATCTTCTGTTTGTCCCTTTGCTGAAGCAAAATGTTCTTTATAACAAGGACATACTTCAGGCATGAGTCAGAGAAAACCTTCTCCACTCCTTTCTTGCTAGAGGGAACATCACTTCTCTCCCTGATAGTGAGATCACACAGGATGATCCATTTGTCCTTGAAGCCTGAAAGCATGTACCACCGGGTTCAAGGACAGCCTCTATCTCACTGTTATTAAATGCCTGAATTGACCTCTTGCATGATAAGATCAACACTTGACCTTACAATCTGCCTTAATATGATCTTGCACTTTATTGTTTATCTACACTGCAGTTTCAATGAAGCTTTTATATTTTATATTTTTATTCTTTTAACTTAATGCACTGTGTAATGATCTGATCAGTATGAACAGCATCCAGGACAAGCTTTTCACTGTATCTTGGTACATGTGGCAATATTAAAGCAATACCAATACCAGTATCCTTGGGATGTGGATCAAGACTTTTTTTTTAAGCTTAAAGTTCTAATTTGCCTCTTCTCAAGCTTCCAAAGTTGGGCATGTGACCACCTGACCAGAACATGTTGATTCTCTCGATATTTCTGAGACGTGGATGACCAGGCATAGAAAAGACACAACCAATACTGTTTTTGCAAAATCCTCCATTTTCAGAGGAAGGAAAAGTGAACCTAGATCAACGTCTTATCCCAGACCAACCCCACCAGCACTGAGACCCTGGTTATGCTTAGTCCGTTACAATGACCTGGCCATGTTATTTGCATGCAGACTCCTGCAACAGAATTGATCCTGAGACAGAAGATTGCAGATGCTGAATCTGGACCAAAAGAAAATGACTTGAAAGGTTGACCAACCTTTTACCTCCACAGTTACTGCTTGACCCACTGAGGCACCATGTGTGATCAGTCAGAGCAAGAGATTCCCAAATTGAAAGAGGAAGTGATTCAAGGACATGTTCAAAGCCTCCTTAGGGGAAAAAAACAATATTCCCACTAACTCCTGGGAATTCCTGGTCCACGACTGCTCAAATTGGAGAAGGGCCATAGTGAGGCCCTCAAGTCCATGTACCCAAGACATACAGAAGCCTTGCATAGACTGGGAAAGGAAATCATCGCATCACAAACTAACTAGCTGCTTGCCCCATCAGTAAACATCCCACCGTATCTGTGGACGTGTCTGCAGTTACCTCATTAGCCACCTCAGAGCTCCAAGACAAAGTGGAAATAAGTTCTCCACAATTCCTGGCTGCCGAAGGAGCAGATATATTCAGTTAAACTGAGATTTTTGTAGGTCATGCAGTACAGCCTGCACTTTATAGCTTGTGTTGTACTCAGTAAAATTCTAGGTCTGTCACCTGCATCTTTCCTTTCACTGACAAGTTGTAATGTTTCCAGATTGTGATCACAATGGCTTCACGAACCCTTCTTCCTCAACGTTAGGCATCACTCCAAATTAATGCTGCTGTCAAGTAACATCACGCATACAAAAAAATAAATGAAGTAAATTTTCCAGTATCGTAAGAATTTTTTTGCCCAATATTCCACAAGTTTTTCATCAGCATTCTCACTACATGTCCAACATGAACAGGTCAGCTGCTGCTGCTAGAGACCGGGGATCTTTCATTTCAACACACGTCGGCATTAGCTTGTTGCACCTTTTCCATCAACCTAGTTCGAGCAGCTCCCTCGGCATGAAGAATAAACCCACACCTCCCATGCTGCATGTGACCCAGCAACGCACTAAGACGTTGTCTATGGTGTGCAATCACTTATATTGTGAAATTGCCCTGAGGTGAGAATGGTTCAGGATCATTAATCATGCTTTATCTCCTTACCTGGACACCCTGCCCCACAGCAGTAGGTTCCAACTTGTTTAAAACTGAATTTGAATGGCATTAATTTGTCCATAGCTGCCACCATCTGGTGTGACTTGGTAGTACTGGTTAAAATATCATTAAGACATCATTAATATATAACAGTGCTATCAAAAATTAATTGCATTTAATCTTGCTATTAATAATCAAACATCCATCAACACTTTTGATGGCTGATTGTGCTATGGTCTATTTTGAGAGTATTGGCACTAACATACGATTGGCGTTCCTGCACGGTGATAGTGACATGCTCATACTGGAAGACATCTGCGCACTCCGAGAGAAGGTAATATTAGCCTAACACATACATGGAAGCAAATGGTGAGAAATGCAATGCTAAATAGATAATATTTTGTGACCTGATTTAATTTTGGTTCCTTATGATTATTATAGCCAGGAATGCTCCCAATGATTTGTGACTCAAATAGCCTCTGACAACCATGTCCAGCTCCTGGCCTTCATGTGTGGCTTAGCTACTAAGTCCAGCAGAATCATTTCTACTACCAGGAGGAGGAGCAATGACAGGCTACTACCACGTTGAAACCAGTCACTTCGGGCAATGGGGCTCATCAGCCATGGTTGGGAACTCATCTAGGAGAAGGAAAACTCTGATTTCAAACCTCCACTGCCTTGCAGCTTCACCCACTCTTGGGGGAGGCTTTGGGAGTAAAAACCTCGAGGGAAAAATACGGAGCTGGGGTCCCTAAGACAGTCCTACATTAAGTTCATCGCTGACTGGCAACTCCTGCGACATTGCTGGTGCCAAACTCTATCGGTCTCTGCCACTCCTTTGGGTTCATCAGATGCATAGAGAGGAGGAGCTTGCTACATGGGCACAGCTTGCTTTCCATATTATACTGCTCTGGCTTGTGTATCTAGACGGCTAGAATGCCACATACATGTTTGACTCTGACCGACGGAGGCCTCATATCATGTGTGACCCAAAATACATCCTTAAAATGTTGTGATATAATCCTTGGCATGTTATAGAATTTTTGAGTACAAGGAGGCCATTTGGGCCAAATGTTCTATGTCAGGTCTTCAAAGAGCGATCCTATTCCCTTGTTCTCTCCCCATAGCCCTATAAATTCTTCTTCTTCAATGCTATGTAGTGTAGTAGTTGTAGTAGTTCTAATAGTAGTAGTGATAGTAATGGTGGTAGTAGTCGTGTTGGTAGTAGTAGTAATAGTAACACTGATAGTAATAGTAGTAGTATTAGTAGTAGTAGTAGTAGTAGTAGTAGTGGTAGTTGTAGCAGCAGTAATAGTGCAGTTGAGTATGATGTTCTCCTAAGGGGTTATTCCCCTAATGGAGACTACCTGTGGATGATTTTGTTTAACATGGGGAGGCTGCTGCATGGGCAGACACAACACAGTCGTTATCAGATCAGGGTCAGAGTCCAATGGCATGGAGTGATAGATGAATAGGGACCCTTCACTGAAGCAGCCTTCCTCCATTTTCACTGCCTTTGGATTTGTCCTCATCTTCCTCCAGCTCCACTGTTGAGGTCTTGGTTGGATCACTCATTGTCTGCAACCTTCCCCTTGGTCTTACCACCATGGGTGACCCTTCCAGGAGTAAGGTCCAGACAGCATTGCTCCCATGATCTCAGAAGCTCAGAAGCCTCTCTATCATGACAAGGTACACTTCTCAGAGAAGTTTCCACTTCGAAGGAAATAATTAATTCTGTTTAAACCACCCTTTTAGACAGTGAGTTCCAGATCACAACAGCTCTCCGAGCAAAGAAAAGTCCAATTAATTTTTCAGTAGTTCTTCATCACTGTCTTTGGGTTATCACGCACCTCTGCATTCTGAAAATAAGTTCAGTAGCCATTTCATTTGGTACACCTGTATGCCTACTTGTTAATCATAGAGTCACGGAGAAGTACAGCACAGAAACAGGCCCTTTGTCCCATGTAGTCCGTGATGAACCACAAACTGCCTACTCCCATCAACCTGCACTGAGACCACAACCCTCCATTCCCCTTAAATATTGAGACTGAGCTCACATAAACTACTTGTGCTGGCAGTTCATTCCACACTCCCACAACCCTCTAGTGAAGAAGTTTCCTCTCATGAACCCCTTAAACTTTTCACCTTTCAACCTTAATCCATGACCTATGATTGTAGTCCCACCCAATCTCACTGGAAAAAGCCTGCTTGCATTTACCCTGTCTATGCCCCTTTAATTTTGTATGCCTTTATCAATTCTCTTCTCAATGTTCTATGTTCGAAGGAATGAAGTCCTAACCTATTCAATCTTTCCATGTAACTCAGGTCCTCCAGACCTAGCAATATCCTTGTAAATTTTCTCTTCACTCTTTCAACCTTATTGACCTCTTTCCCTTAGGTTAGGTACAGTATGTGACCAAAACTGCACACAATACTCCAAATTAGGCCTCACCAACGTCTTATACAACTTTAACATAACATCCCATCTCCTGTACTTACTACTTCGATCTACGAAGGCCAGTGTGCTAAAAGCTTTTTTTATGACTCCATTATACTGTGACATCATTTTCAATGAATAAAGGATCTGTATTCCCAGATCCCTTTGTTCTACCACACTCCTCAGTGCCCGACCGTTCACTGTATAAAATCTACCCTGGTTGGTCATAGCAAAGTGCAACATGTTGCACTTGTCTGCATTAAATTCCATCTGCCATTTTCTCAGCTGATCCAGATCCCACTGCGAGTCATGATAGGCTTCCTCACTGTCCACTACACCGCCAGTCTTGGTGTCATCTGCAAATTTGCTGATCCAATTAACTGATCCATTATCATCCAGATTGTTCATATAGATGACAAGCGGCAATGGACCCAGCACCGATCCCTGCAGCACACCACTAGTCACAGGCCTCCAGTCAGAGAGGTAAACATCTACTCCCACTCTCTGGCTTCTGTCACAAAGACAATGCCTTATCTAATTTACTACCTCATCTTGAATGTCAAACAACTGAACCTTCTTGAGCAGCTTCCCATGAGGGCCCTTGTCAAATGTCTTGCCAACATCCATGCAGACAACACCACCATGCAAATATCTAATCAGCCAATCATGTGACAGCAAATCAATGCATAAAATCATGCAGACATAGTCAAGAGATTCAGTTGTTGTTCAGACCAAACCTCAGAATGAAGAAGAAATGTGATCGACAGTATTGTAAAACAGGTCTTACACACTCTAGATTTTTATATTGTTTCAGATGATGTCAGAAACAGGAAAGGGGCAAATTAGAAACAGGAAAAGGGTAATAACTCTGCTGGATGTTTTTATAGAGCCCCCCCCCCCCCAGTAGTAACAGGGGTATCGAAGAGCAGATAGGAAGGCAGATTCTGGAACGGTGCAATAATAATAGGGTTATTGTAATGGGAGATTTTAACTTTCCTAATATTGATTGGCATCTCCTTAGTGAAAGTGGTTTAGATGGAGTGGAGTTTGCTAGGTGTGTTCAGGAAGGATTCCTGACGTAATTGGTAGATAAGCCAACTAGAGGAGAGGCTGTACTTGATCTGGTATTGGGAAATGAACCTAGTCAGGTATCAGATCTCTCGGTGGGAGAGCATTTTGGAGATAATGACCACAACTCTATCTCCTTCACCATAGCACTAGAGAGGGATACGAGCAGACAATTTGAGAAAACATTTAATTGGCATAGGGGGAAATATGAAGCCTTTAGGCAGGAACTTGGGAGCATAAATTGGGAGCAGATGTTCTCAGGGAAATGCATGGCAGAAATGTGGCAAATGTACAAGGAACATTTGCATGAAGTATGTTCCATTGAGGCAGGAAAAGGATGGTAGGGTTAAAGAACTATGGGGTACAAAGTATGTAGAAAATCTAGTTAAGAAGAAAAGAAAAGCTTACGAAAAGTTCAAGAAACTAGGTACTGTTAGAGCTCTAGAAAATTACAAGGTTGCTAGGAAGGCCTTAACAATGGAATTAGGAGATCCAGAAGGGACCATGTGAAGGCCTTGGTGAGCAGGATTAAGGAAAACCCCAAGGCATTCTACAAATATGTGAAGAGCAAGAGGATGAGCCGTGTGAGAATAGGACCAATCAGTTGCGATAGTGGAAACTTGTGCATGGAGTCGGAGGAGGTAGCGGACGTACTTAATAAATACTTCAGTATTCAACAAGGTAAATGTGGGAAGCAAGGGAGGAGATTGCTGAGCCACTTGCAATGATCTTTGCATCATCAATAGGAACAGGAAAAGTACTGGAGGATTGCAGGGTTGCAAATGTTGTTCCCTTGTTCAAGAAAGTGATTAGTGATAACCCAAGAAATTATAGATCAGTGAGTCTGGCTTCAGTGGTGGGCAAGTTGTTGGAGAAGATCCTGAGAGGCAGGATTTATGAGCATTTGGAGTGACACAATCTGATTAGGGATAGTCAGCATAGTTTTGTCAAGGGCAGGTCATGCCTTATGAGCCTGATTGAATTCTTTGAGGATGTAACAAAACACATTGATGAAGGTAGAGCAGTGGATGTCGTATATATGGATTTCAGCAGGGCATTTGATAAGGTTCCCCATGCAAAGCTCCTTCAGAAAGTAAGGAGGCAAGGGATCCAAGGAGACTTTGCTTTGTGGATCCCGAATTGACTTGTCTACAGAAGGCAAAGGGTGGTTGTTGGTGGTTTGTATTCTACATGGTGGTCAGTGACCAGTGATGTTCCACAGGGATCTGTTCTAGGACCCCTCCTTTTTGTGATTTTTATAAATGATCTGGATGAAGAAGCAGAAGTGTGTGTTTTAAGTTTGCTGATGACGCAACTTGATGTAATGTGTTCAGTTCTGCTCACCTCACTACAGGAAGGATGTGGATACTATAGAGGAGGGGTCTCCAACCTTTTTTGCACCGCTGACCGGTTCAATATTGACAATATTCTTGCGGACCGGCCGACTGGGGGGTGGGGGGAGTGGTGTTCAAGTAGGGTTAAACTCACCTCAACATGTCTTTTACAGTTAGGGTTGCCAACTTTCTCACTCCCAAATAAGGGACAAAAGTAGCAGTCAAATCCTGACGAAGGGTCCTAGCCTGAAATGTTGACTGTACTTCTTTCTATAGATGCTGCCTGGCCTGCTGCATTCATCAGCATTTTTTGTGTGTGTTGACGGGACACTTGTGTTTACCCCCTGAAAGACTACCATGACCATGAAGCCTTGCACGGGCACCTGTGTGTGCATGCGTGACGTACGCACATGTGACGTGCACATGCACATACATGCTGATTTTTTTTCCCCAGGAATTGGTTTTGGCTTAATCTTCCTGACCACGCTGTACATATATTATTTCTACTTTATATAGGCTGTGTTTTTATCATATCATTCCTGCTTTTACTATATGTTAGTGTTATTTTAGGTTTTATGTGTTATTTGGTATGATTTGGTAGATTATTTTTTGGGTCTGGGAACGCTCAAAAATTTTTCCCATATAAATTAATGCTAATTGCTTCTTTGCTTTACGCCATTTCGGCATGAAAGGTTTCATAGGAATGCTCTACCTTAGCTGGGGAAATACGGGACAAACCAATTTAGCCCAATATATGGGATGTTCCAGCTAATACGGGACAGTTGGCAACCCTATGTTCAAGTTCAACAGTGCGTGACAGGGAATGAGGAAAGGGGCAGCTGACTCATATCGTTTCCTCATGGCCCAGTACCAGTCCGCGGCCCGGTGGTTGGGGACCGCTGCTATAGAGAGAGCGCAGAGGAGACTTACAAGGATGTTGCCTGGATTGGAGGACGTACCTTATGAGAATAGGTTGAGTGTACTTGGCCTTTTCTTCTTGGAGCGATGGCGCATGAGAGGTGACCTGATAAGATGATGATTGGCATTGATTATGTGGATGGCCAGAGGATTTTTCCAGGGTTGAAATGGCTAACACAAGGGCACTTGGATATAAGTACCAAGGGGATGTCAAGGGTAAGTTTTTCACACAGAAAGTGGTGGGTGCATGGAATGCGCTGCAGGTATCGGTGGTGGAAGCGGATACAATAGGGTCTTTTAAGAACTTCTTAGATAGGTACATGGAACTTAGAAGAACAGAGAGCTATGCACTAGGGAAATTCTAGGCAGCTTCTAGAGTAGGTTACATGGTTGGCACAACCTTGTGGGCCGAAGGGCCTGTAATGTGTTGTAAATTTCTATGTTCTATGTTCTATGTATGTTCTATGATATGGGCTCTACGGAGCCCTGATCTCAAAATCATCGAGGCTGTCTGGGATTACCTGGAAAGACAGAAGCAAGCGAGACAGCCAAAGTATACAGAAGATCTGTGGCAAATTCTCCAAGATGCTTGGAACAGCCTACCAGTCCATTTTCTTATAAAACTGCATGGCAGTGTATGTGAGAGAATTGTTGCAGTTTCAAAGGCAAAGTGTGATCAAACCAAATATTGATTTATTTAGTTTTTTACTGTTTACTGCTCTTCATAGTAATCTTTTGATGTATAGAAATTTTTCATTTCATTATTTCGAAAGTATCTTCACTTCACAGAATTTTTTTTACATATTCCTAAGACTTATGCACAGTACTGTGTATGAAGTTGCCAGATGGGTTGGATTGAGAATCTCAGAAACTGCGTGCTGCCAGGATAATCAAGGACATGACCCACCCAGCCAACACACTTTTCGTCCCTCTTCCCTCCGGGAGAAGGCTCAGGAGCTTGAAGACTCGTACGGCCAGATTTGGGAACAGCTTCTTTCCAACTGTGATTAGACTGCTGAACGGATCCTGACCTGGATCTGGGCCGTACCCTCCAAATATCCGGACCTGCCTCTCGGTTTTTTTGCACTACCTTACTTTCCATTTTTCTATTTTCTATTTATGATTTATAATTGAAAATTTTAATATTTACTAATTTTAACTATTTTTAATATCTTTAATATTTATAATTGAGGGAGTGGGAAGCGCGGAATCAAACATCGCTGTGATGACTGTACATTCTAGTACCAATTGTTTGGTGACAATAAAGTATAAAGTATAAAGTATTTTCATGCACAACAGTTACTAGAGTTTACAGACAGTGGTGCCAAAAACAGAACAAAGCATTTAGTACGTGGCAGTTCTGTGGATGAAAATGCCTTGTTAATGAGAGAGGTCAGAGGAAAATGACCAGATTGGTTTAACCTGACAGGAAGGTGACAATGACTCAAATAACCATGTGCTACAACAGTGGTGTACAGAAGACCATCTCTGAGTGAACATCACGTCGAACCTTGAAATGGATGGGCCACAGCAGCAGAAAACTACAAATGTTCAGAAATGCGCTCAGTGGCTACTTTATTGAGTACAGGAGGTAGCTAACAAAATGGCCACTGAACGTATATCGCTGTTCTTTCATTGTTATTCAAATCTCAGTTCTGGAACTACGTACCTGATGTTACTTTCTTCATTTAGGTAACGATAAAAGCTTAAAAATAGCTCACTATCTATCACCTTCTGAAGGGGATTAGCCACTGAACTTGCCAGACATACACACATATGAATAAGCAGGTTCTTTGATCTGGGGTCACCTATCAGAGTTAAGTTACTACACTTTTTTTTCTCTTTTAACATACTATCTTTAATTACCAGCAGTAATCCGTGTAACAAATGAAGTTCAAGTTTTCTACACTTGTATTCATTTTTTCGCCAGATCCTTCTGATGAAATCCTGACAGCAACTGATGTTTCTGCCCGCTCGACGCTCCCCATCAAAGTTATTTTCTGTTAGCTACATCAGTAGTGTGTAAATCAACCAACCAATCACACCCTACCCATCTTCCAAGCATTTTAGATCCTCTTTGCAATAGACAACTTCCTGATACAAAACAATACATTGCCACAGGGCAGGCATTCAAGTGCATCCAGATGGCACAACTGAGTTATTAATAGACTGCATATAGCTGCCTTTCCAGCAGATGGCACAGCAGCTGGCTGGCACAATACCAATGGGGAATGTAGTTGCCAAGGTTTTCATTGATGCCAAGGTAAGCATGATCAGAACAGAAGGCACATCAGTGGGGTGATGGAGATGGCAACATTGGTGCAGACAATCAATCGGCTGACTTGAGCGCATCGAAAGCCCATGCACTCCACAGGCATCTCGTCGAGACCAGTGAACGTTTGACAGCGGGCACTGAGAAAATAGTAGATTAAGAGCTGGTTCAGTTTAGGAGGAAGGAAAGCAAAATGAGGGGTGAAGGGAGGAAAGTTTCAAGGAGATCTGCAGGGCAAGATTTTTAGGGTGGGTGCCTGGAATGTGCTGCAAAAAGAAGCAAAAGTAGAATAAGAATCAGAATTGTAATCAGGTTTATTATCACCGACATAAGTCGAGAAATTTGTTGTTTTGTGTCAACGGTAGAGTGCAATACACAGAAAATAATATAAGTTACGATAAGAAATATATGTATGTAAAATTAAATTAAGTAGTGAAAAAGACAGCAAAAATAGTGAGGTAGTGTTCACAGGTGTATGGTACGTTCAGAAATTGAGTGGTGGAAGGGAAGAAGCTATTTCTAAAACATTGAGTGTGGGTCTTCAGGCTCCTGTACCTCCTCTCTGACAATAGTAATGAGAAGAGGGCATGTCCTGGCAGATGGGGGTCCTTAATGATGGATGCTGTCTTTTTGAAGGTGAAAGAAGATGGCGCCAGCTAACAACATGACCAAAGGCGACACATTTTAGTCAGTTACGAAACTAGTTCTTTCACTTCTTTTACCTTTTCTTTTGCTTTCAAATGTGGTTCTGCTACTGTTGGAGCCTGTGATCTACATGTTGGTGATGTAATTTCAGGCCAATTGAGCAATTTGGTGCTTTGCTATCTCCGATGGTGTTCTGTGAGGCTTCAAGCAAAGTGTGCGGCCTTGCGGCCACGAAGCCTAGAGTTAGGGCGCGAGCCCATGATCGACTCCATTTCTCACCGATCTCACAGATTAAAGCGCTGAGGAAAATTGATTTCATTAAGACAAGTGAGTGGTCAGCGCCATCTACCAGCCGGAGGAAGGTGTCTGCATGTGACGGTCTCTCCCTCTCATCCGCCTCTCCTGTCGGAGGACAGTGCCGGAGTTCGGGGCCTTGGGCGAGGTTTAATCACCCCGGTTTGTGGATTGGACTCTGTACTTCACATTATGATGTGTTTTCTGCTTTCTGGTCACTCCTTTTTTTTGTTGCTATTTCGGGCGACTTTGAATTGGGGCTGCCTGCAGATAACAAACACTGAGCTGAACTAAATATGCTTGGACTCTTTTGATTTTGTGTTTCACATTCTGCGTTTTTTGCTCAATTTTTGTTGCCATTTATGCAGTTTATTTTTTTGCGTGTGGGGTGGGAGGTTTGATGTTTTTCTTTGAATGGGTTCCATAGTTTCCTTTGATTCCTGGCTGTCTTTGGGGAATACAAGTCTCAAGACTGTATTCTGCATACATATTTTGACAATAAATGTACTTTGAATCTTTGAGGCATTGCCTTTTGAAGATGTGATAGCAAGGTTTAATAAACATTCAGAAAGACATCTGAGCAGGCAGGGAATAAAGGGATCTAACGCAGACGGCTAGGATTAGTTCAGATTAGCTTCATGATCAGTTTAGATATCAGAGGCTAAAAGGCCTTTTCCTGCACGGTGCTGTTCTATGCTCCATGTTTTAATATTTTTAAAATGCTAAGAAATTTCTGTGCCCATTTCCACATGTCTGAGACTGTTTGCAGGGATCTCAGACTGCTGCTTCTCAAAAGCAAAATCTATTATGCACACAGCGGACAATATTGAAGACAAATTGTGTGTGAATCTAAACTGCATCAGAGACCGGAGCATTGGAGAGAGGAAACCTTACTGGTTATACAGAGGTTCGGTCCGATATAACCCAGAGTACTCTGCACAGATTTAATCTCTGTGCCCATGGAAGAGTATGTTTGTCTAAGATGAAGGGGAACATATTAAATGGATTCAGTCATGGGATGAGAGGCAGGTTGTGGGGAAAATTCTATGAGATTATGTCAGATTGGTGTAAACTCAGTGAAATTTAGAAGAATGAAAGGTGAGTACATTAGTGCCGATAAGATTCTGAGAGAACTTGACATAAATTTCCCTAGCTGGTGAGTTTAGAACAAGGGTGGGGAGTTAACAACACATAAGGAGGCCATTCAACCTATCATATGTATGCTGGCTCCCAGAAGAACAATCCCATCATTCCAATAGGTTTCAGTAGTACCTAATGTCAGAGAAATGTTTACAATATACATCCTGAAACTCATTTTTTCTTTGCAAACATCCACGAAAACAGACAAGTGCCCCCAAAGAATGAATGACAGTTAAACGTTTGAACCCCCATTCTCCATCCCCCAGTTCTCCCCTCCCACACACAAGCAGCGGCAAGGCAACAACCCCCCCACCAGCAAAAAAGCATCGGTGCCCCCCCCCCACCGAGCACTGAAGCATTCAGGAAAGCATCAATAAAGCCACAGAACTGCAGTACCCTAGACTACTTGCTCATCCGATAACTCGACATGCCACAGGTTCTCTCTGCCTAATAAGGGAAAAAGAAGTGTCCCCGTTTCACAGCGAGAGGGGAGACATAGCAAAGATCTCTCTGATTTATGATGTTAAAAGTCTGTTGCCTCGCCTTTTCCGAGCTCTGCACCCAGAGAGTTGGCCCCAAGACCCAGGTCTCTAGACACACAGCCCGTGGCAGTTAATCCACTACTCCCGATGTTCTGTGCTCTCCCGCGACGCTTCAGTCGGGGGCACTGGCCTTGAATCAGCCTGTCTCCAGAGCCACGAAAATTCAGCACCCAGAAGGCGCGCTAGTCTTCCAGGCTGTGTCCATGAGATATCAAAAAGCGGCCGGTCGAGAGGCCCTGAGAGCGGCTCCCATTCCTGCAAAGAACCAAAGTCAGAGAAGTAACTCCAGGTCAGGATCTTCAAAACAACCTTGAAAAGGGAAAAAAAGATAGGAAAGGTAGAAATAGAGCTGGTTCTGAAGATGCAAGCAAAGGGGTCACCATTTGGCACCATCATCACTTCGAAGTTTTCCCCTGTAATCCTGCGATTTATTCTTTCACATACCCATCAACCCCCTTTTGATTATTTTGCCAGTGTTCTACACTCAGGGGTAATTGTCAATAGCTTTGGAATATGGAAGAGGACTGGAGCACCTAGGGGAAGCCTAAAGGGTCAGACAGAGAGACTAGGCAAATTCCACACAGATAGTATCTGAGGTCAAGGTAGCATCAGGATCCTTCAAATTGAGAGTGTCAGGTCTAATGCTGCCAGACCCTTAATGAGGAGGAGGATGAATGAAGGGAATCATCGGCCAAGGAGAACTTTGGATGTGCCATAACCTAGTATGTTCGTTGCAGAGGGCAATAGATCTTTGGACATTAGGAGCAAGAGAAGTGAAGATTGCAAATATACCATGAAGCTACGGGATGGGGGAGAAGGATAAAATCATCTCCTTCTTCTGCTAAGATATGGCTGAATAAAGTGGTGATTGCCAAATCACTGATCACTAGAGTAGCTTTATTTGTCACACATATATCGAAACATACCGTAAAATGCGCTGCTTTCATCAAATCAGTAAGGGTGTAGCAGGGACAGTCTGCAAGTGTTGCTATATGATCGGTGTCAATGTAGTATATCCACAACTAACTGACACTAACTGTTCATCTTTGGTATGTGTGAGGAAACCGGAGGACACAGAGGAAGCCCATGCGGTCATGGGTAGTACGTACAAACTCTCTTCAGGCAACCATACGAATCAAGCCCCGACTGCTAATCGCTGGTGCTGTAAAGCAATTGCGCCAACCACTACACTACCATGCTGCTTGTTATCGGAAGCTTCTCTCAAGCAGAAGAGGATTCTGGTTGCTGGTTAAATTCAAAAGAACAGCTTCTTCTTCAAAATGTCACTGATTTTTTAGCAGTTATTGAGGTAAAAAAAACTGTAGCTGCTGGAAGTCTGAAACACAAACAGAAAATGGTGGATATACTCAGCAGGCCAGGCAGCATCTGTAGAAAAAGAAATAGAATTAACACTTTAGGTTGATAATTGGAACAAAAAAGTTAGAAATCAAACATTCTGAGTTGCAGGGGACAATCTATAATTAAGCATCCTTCACGTTTCTCTCTCAGCCCTCATCTCCATCATTCTGTTCAAGTACCGAGTGTTTATGATTCTCCAGATTGGTGATCGTGTCTTTAATTTGGATCCTCTTTTTAAACAAGGTCATAGAGTACCTTAAATGTGACATGAGTTTTCCCAACTAACTCCTCTCTCTGTGTCCTTGAACAGATAGAGGCAATAGTGAGTCTGTTAATGATCCAGAGATAGCCTTTGAAACAAGGGCCAAGTATAAGTGGCTGAACAATAAATAGCGAGTGTGAAATGAAAGTACAAGTGAGTGGGAAAAGCAGTCTGTTCAACACTCCCACACTGTCCCGACATGAAGGCATAAGTGACATTTGTTGGAAGGAATATTTACAAATATGGTGATGTTTCCATTAGCAAAGTATCGGACGTCAGATAGTATTATTAGTGGCTCTGTTGCAGCTGTTCATTGGTTTAGTTACATTCCAGTAATTATCAGTATGTTTTCTGAAAGTTTTCTTTTTTTTATTTATTCCTCGCAATCTTCTACTCAAGACATTATGAGAGGCAAGTTCAATTCCATATGCTGCCTAGATTCATATTACGACTGTACTCTCCCCTCAAAAAAGAATAATGATAAATATTGGCAGGTAGAAGGTACAACTGCCTCAGGACTCATACCACCAGGTTCAAGAATAGTTATTAACCACAGTCATCAGGCTCTTGCACAAAGGGGATAACTACACTCACTTGCCCAACTATTTAGGTGTTCCAATACCAATGATGTCATTTTTAGGACTCTTTATCTCCTTATTTCATCTTCTCATTATTTACTGCTATTTATTTATATTAGCATTTGCACACTTTGTTGTCTCCTGCATGCTAGTTGATGTTTTGTTGATCCTGTTATAGTTGCTATCGATAGATTTGCTGACTACGCCTGCAGGAAAATGAATCTCAGGGTTGTATATAGTGACATATATGTACTTTGATAATAAAATTTACTTTAAACTTTGAATTCCAGAATCAAAATAAAAGCAAACGAGGTCCATCAACAAGCAAAAGATCTACTTGAGCATTAAACTTTTATTACTGTGGTGGGTGCTGGTTATTGCTCACCTAGTTCAGTTGCTGTACTTATTTTGTACTAATTTGGTGAATTTTCACTTCAAACCTATAGGGGTGCTGTCCTCATCTTTCTTCCCAATACCATCCCTGCAACCTTACCATATTAAAATCAGAGCAGATTTTCTTTACCTGCACTCAGTGTAAATGTTAGTTTGTGGTGACAACAAATGAAATGAAATCAGGCAGAGATACGAGAATCTGCAGATGCTGAAATCTGGAGCAATATACAAGATGCTCAGAGGAACTCAATGGGTCAGGCAGCATCTGTGGAGGGAAATGGACAGTTGTTGTTGCAGGTTGAAACCCTTCATCTGGGCTGAAATCAGGCAATAGAAAATCTTTCATTTCAGTGGTCTCTACTCTACAAAAATATCTGCCGAGCAGTAAAAAAAATGTGAAAATTAGGAACAAGGACAGATAATTCAATTGGAACAAGGCTAAACATTAACTTCATTTTCCTCTTCTGACTCCTTCAGGTCCATGAACCATCAATCTCAGCTTTGGTATAGTCATCAACTTAGCATCAACAAGGATTCCAAGGATTTTTATCTCCTCTGAGTAAAAAATGTTTCTTTTATCTCGGTCCCAAAAAGCTTTTGGACCTCCTTCTGGGATCTGCATAAAAAGCAAGCCCTCTTTCTGAATGGTGTCCGAGTGATTGCACTGAGAGCAGGATACTTGGGTGATTGACCTTAGAAGATTTCAATGATGTTGTCAGGTGAATGCATGCAAAGCAAAACACTGTTCAAATGCAGCATTCAAAATGTCCGTGAGGCTGTGAAGTAAATGGTGTACAGTACCACAGACACTTCATTTCTTCTCTTTCTTTCCATTGGTTTATTACCAGGAGCTGGGGGTGTCAGATGCAATGAATAGAGGATAATGATTATGATATAGAGAGGGTGGGTGGTGGGGAAGGGGACACCTCTACCGGTTACTCACATGACAGCAAGAAACCTGAAACAAGACACTGGATAAGAATATAACCAGTTCTCAGCACAGTACAAGTTATGGTGCTATTTTAAGCCTTCAAAAGTCAAATAAAACTCATAGCATGCATCATAATGGGTGAACACACACAAAATGCTGGATAGACAAATGAGAGTCTGTGGATGTTGCTTACTTGGATTTTCAAAAGGCCTTTGACACTTCGACAAACTTTTGCACATGAGACTGCTAAGCAAGATAATAGTATTAAAGGAAAGATACTAGCATGGCTGACTGGCAGGAGCAGAGAGTGGGATAAAGGGGGCCTTTTCTGGTTGGCTGCCAGTGCCTAGTAGTGTTCTATGGGGGTTGCTGGTTGGACTGCTTCTTTTCACATTATATGTCAGTGATTCAGATGACAGATTTGATGGTTTTATGGCCATGTCTGCAGATGATACAAAGGTAGGTGGAGGGGTAGATAATGTTGAGGAAGCAGGGATCTGCAGAAGGATTTGGACAGATTAGGAGAATGGGAAAAGAAACGGCAGACAGAATATAATATAGAGAAGCATATGGTCATGCACTTTGGTAGAAGGATTCAAGGCATGAGACTATTTTCTAAATGGGGAGAAAATTCAGAAATCAAAAGTGTAAAAGGACTTGGAAGTCTTTGTGCAAGATTCCCTGAAGATTAACATGCAGGTTAAATCAGTTTGAAGGCAAGTGGAATGTTAGCATTCATTTCAAAAGGACTAGAATATAAAAGCAAGGATATTTTGCTGGGGCTTGGGAAGGCATTGGTCAGACTGCACTTGGAGTAGTGTGAGCCGTTTTGTGCCCCTTATCTAAAAAAAATTACTGTCATCAGAGATGGTCCAGAGGAGGTTTACAAAAATGATTCCAGAAATGAAAGTGCTACCGTACTGTATGAAAAGTGTTTTATGGCTCTGAACCTGTAGTCACTGGAGTTTAGAAGAATGGGGGGAGTGGGGAATCTCAACGAAACTTATTAAATATTGAACAGCCTGAGTGGATGTGGAGAAGATGTTTCCTATAGTGGGGAGTCTAGGACCAGAGGGCACAGCCTCAGAATAGAGGGATGTTCCTTTAGAACAGAGATGAGGAGGAAATTCTTTAGCCAGAGTGTGGTGTATCTGTGGAATTTATTGCCACAAGCGACTGTGGAGGCCAAGTCTTTGGTATATTTAAAGCGGAGGTGATAGGTTTTTGATTAGTAAAGTTGGCAAAGGTTACAGGGAGCAGGCAGAAGAATGAGGTTGAGAGAGATAATAAATCAGCCATGATGGAATGGTGGAGCAGATGCGGTGGGCCGAACGGCCTAATTTTGCTCCTGTGTTTCATGGTACCATGATCCAATGGTCAGGCAGCATCAATGGAAAGGAATAAAGAGTTGATGTTTCGGGTCGAGACCCTTCTTGATTTCCTAATAGGTAGTAGTAGGCAGCCATCGATCCCAGGGGATCATGGGTTTGCACCTCTGGAGGACTGTGTCCTCTCCAGGGTGCAAAACTGGAGGGAAAATTTGAAGAACTGGCTGTTTCCCATGCAGTGGGTACCCCCTCTCCACATCACTGATGTAGTCCAAGGGAAGGGCAGCCGCCGATTCAGCTTGGCACCAGTGTCATCGCAGAGGTTGCCAGAGGGAAGTTGTAAATAACACCAAACTGCCTTAGGGAACCCAGCTCTGGATTTCTTCCTTGGGGTTTGCTCCTGAAGCCTTTCCTGTGGGTGGGTGTGGCTGCAAGGCAGCGGAGGTTTATAATCAGAGTTTTCCTTCTTAGTCCGTGAGCCAGTAGGTTTGGTCGGTACCATCTGAGGGGAATAATGCTCATGGTGATTTTTGGCAAGGTATACATCTCTAGAGTTAGAAAATATATGATAGCATTGCATCAGCGGTAGCTTTATGTGTGCCATCATGCATTTTATAACACTACCCTAAAATAGGCATTTCTGAAAAGTGGCCAATATGAAGTACAACATATATATTCAACCTAGTGGTACTTTGTCATCAGTGATCCCTCAACATTGAAATTTGTCACAATGATAGCTGAGCTCAAGCACTTTTCATCGAATGTTGTTATAAAATTCTATATTGAGAACTATGTTATTGGTGGCACTCGCAGTACAGTGCCCAATTTCAGTCGAGTGAATTATTTCATTTTTAGAAAAATGTTTGTATGTTGTTTATGTTGGAAGGGTCAATAAAAACCCTGGGACACATATAATCACATGGATTTGTAGAGAATTTATTCAGGAATTCAAATAAGTAATCACTTTTTGTATATATTCCATATTAACATCAGTACAGCAGAAAATGTTACTCCACCCCCCAAAAGGTAAAAATCCTCATTTGGAGAGATTTCTGGAGTTTTATCAATGTCATGATATTATCCATATTGTTGTATCAAATCAAAACAATCTTAAGCTTAGCATATAAACTTAAGCTTAGCTTAGCATATAGAATTACAGTACAATTCAAAAGTGGGGTTCCACACAACCATAAACTAGGCCCATTTGGGTGTAAAATGAATATATTTAATCAAAGACTGCGTTCCATACTTTTTTTTCCATACTTTCATAACCTATTAAAATCATAATAATTTTCCAAGTCTTCCACGTCTTCCACATCTTCATCTGAACTTTCCACACTCTCTGAGGTGAATGCCTGGTTCTCACAGTCTGCCAGTCTACACATGTCAGTACATCTGAGGCCATTTGCAACACACATACATCTTGGGTGTGAACATTTTTTTTGGACAGTTACAGGCCAGTAGATCCAGGACGGCATCGGGTGCTGGCTGGCCTTCCATCCAGTGCACCACCAACTGTTCAGCTTCCTCTTCTCTCTCCATCTTCCATCCTCTGCCAACAGGGCTTAGCGCTTGTGGCTCCTTCTCCAAACATCTTCTCCATATACCAGCCTGGTAGCTGGCTTGCTGTGTATGTTTTGTTAAGCAGTCCTTGCATGGTGCAATTCGCAGTCCCCCTCACGAGAGGCGCACAGAAGCCCAAGTACTACGTTCTCTACCATGAGCAGAATGCGGATAGCTCTCCATTGTTGTGATGGAGGTGTTCCAGAAAGTCTGTTCATAGGGTTATCAACTCAGCTAAGAGTGGACTTGCAGCAGATTGTTCAACTTCTGTTGGTTCAAGTCACTGGCCATGTCGTTCACCTGGTCTAAGAATGATTTGATCATCTCACTCTTCTCTGGAACATTGTCCTCGACCCACGGTGTGAACTCTGCCCATGTGAGTCTCATCAGTGCTTCATAGATGTACTTGTGGACCCTGACAGCACGATCGTAGTGTTTACCATCAAGGACTCCATTGATGGATCCCTCCACGACAATTCCAGCCTCTACGCATAATCCTTTAGACCAGCATCCCAAAATCGCTTTCCTAGGATGGCTAAGGCATTACTTATGGTATGGAATGTCCCCATCCTGAGAATAATGTTGGAGAAGTGCTCTTTGTGCTTCCAGGCAATTTCAGTGGCTTTTGCATAGAGTGCTTGATCTATGACGACCACAATTGTTTCTAGATGAAGTTCCTTCCTGAGTACCTCTGATTGATTCAGGATTTCAAATACTGTGGTCAACTCTGTGGCTGGTGAATTGATGGTTGGCAGATACCCAACAATATCTTGTGAGATTGGTTCTTGGTCCCTGGTGCTGATATTAAAACCAGTCCAGCTTGGGGTTGTCTGATTCTCTGGATCTGTTTGCCTTGCAAGTGACCACACCAGGTTCTTCTTGCACGCTTCCTTGGTTTCCTGGACACAGTGTTCCCTGGTTGGGAGAGGCTGTGGGCCCACACATGCACCTGCTACATATACTTCCAGTTCTTGGTCCTCAATGGTGACTGATCTCTGCTTCAGTTTCTCAATGTGTGGAACCTCAGCTTTTGGCAGATGTGGTCCATAGTCATTGGCCTGTACCACTATGCCACTGACTCTATGTGATGTACCCTTTCCAGTGAGAGTTTCAAGTCTATCAATATTGTCCCATGCAAGATTAGTGAAGACATGAGGCTTGATGGAGGCTGGAAGTACAAATCTCTGGTTGGAGGCTGTTGCTAGCTTTTGGAGACACAGAGCAGTGTCATTCTCTTCAAGTTGGGAGTGTATGGGGTCTTTCTTTTTTGTATGTTAAATTTAAAATGGCTTCTTTGTTATGTTAAATGCTGAGGAAGTCTCTAGCTAGACAGTTTCTTGGGTTAATACAGTTAGCATGGTGCTATTAGCCAATGGGTGTTCATGTATTGTTTTTTTCGGATGATAATGCTGTCTCATATGACTGGGGATGGGGTTTTTGGCGGGGAGTTGGAGAAGAGACAGAGAGGACGGCGGATATGTAGAAGGGCTGAAGTCGATTACTTTGGGTGGTCCCAAGCCGCGAGTCGACAGGATCCAGGTAGTCATCAGGAATTGATTGAGCTCCAATGGTTGCGTACGAAGAACTTGGACTTTGATAAGTCTTGGCGCTTCTTTTTTTTCATTACTTCCTTTTCTGTATCGAATTTATATTAATGTCATAGACTTAGTAATATCTATGAAGTGTACTTGGTAAAACGTACTGGGTGTGCTGGCTGATGATTGATGTTTGGGAATGATTCGGGCGGCAGTGGTGCAGTAACCGACTCCGTGGGAAGCGTTGAGGCAGGTGCGGGGTGGGATTTCCCCTAGACATATACGAGCCAATATAACTGAGCGTTACAGGAGTAAGACACCTCATGCCCAAGCCTGTTCAGTGTTTGGATGAGCTCAGTGTTACCCGTCAGTGTTTTTACTGCAAAAGGAAGTGGAAGGTGCTTTGGTGGTTTAATGTTGACCACATGTCAGAGCATTTATTATGTCCTGACTAAACGACTGAACCAGAGCAGTAACTCTCTGTGTTTGAGTCTTGGTGTCAGGATTTCCAGTGAGTAGTCCAACAAGAAGCCACTCTAATTGATCTGGTATGGAGGTTTCAGCACTATCTTTCACATCAGGAAGCTACCACTGCTGCAATTCTATCATTTATTTTCTAGCACTAGGGGAGTATACCTTGCCAAAAATCACTATGAGAATTATTCCCCCCCGATGGTACCGGTGGCCTAAATTTGGGGTCCTGGCTCACAGACTATCTCCCAGGCAGGCTGCCATCCAAGGCTGATGAGCCCCACCTGCCCGAGGCAACTGGTTTTGAGGCGCCAGTGGTTCACCTTTGCCCCTTCTCTTGTCAGTAGAAACAGTTCCACCGGGCCTAGTAGCTAAGCCACATGCGAAGGCTAAGAGTTGGACTTGGTTGTCAGAGGCTGTTTGAGACACAGGCCATTTGGAGCACTTTATAATTGGTGAGAGCTTATCCCCGCTACCACCATGGCAATGACAACCTTTGGAACCACAACCAATGGGTGAAGCTATTTTATTTTGTACCATCTTCTGATCACAAAAGGGGTGTGATTATAATCGAATCATATTATCTCTGAAAGGAGTTTCACCCAATAAGCCAAACCACAGATGTACAGCTGATTTATTATTCAGTTAACATTATAATTCTTTAATTTAATTGGTTATGGCGGTACCCATTTGCTTGTTGTGTGCTCTTGGTGTCAGCTGCCTGTTTCCCTCTCACATTTTCAACAAACTGACACACACAGAATTGAAAAACCTAAATAAGCAAAGTCTGAAGGCCTATGGTAGTAGATTATTTATTTGTATTTATTTATCATATGTACATTGAAACATACAGTGAATTGTGTCATTTGCATTAACAACCAGCGTGTGCTGGGGGCAAGCACACAGTCCAGTGCTCATAATGCTCCACAGAATATTGCCATAGATATAATGTACTGTATATTCTGTAGATTTTGGCCCACTTTAGGAGATTGGATTTTAAGAGCACGAGCAATGGAAATGGGGTTAGGCTGGAGATGAAAGAGATTAGCTTTGTTTGTCACATGTACATCAAAACATTGAGTGAAATGTGCAGTTTGTGTGTGGAAAAAAGGTTTGTCTGTGTGGTCGGGCGGGGGGGGGGCAACGATTATCGCGCTTCCGGCCTGGGGATTCTGCTGTGGGGAGGCAACTTCTCAATCACCCAAAGTTAAAGAGGTGGTTGCGGGGCGCCTCCTGGTAGCAGACGTCAAATACCGGGGCAATCCGCTCCGGCTGATCAACGTGTACGCCTCCCCCGTGCAGAGCGAGCGGCTGGCCGTCTTCGAGCAGCTCCCACAGCTGCTGGTGACGTCCCAGCCGGTCGTTCTGGCCGGAGACTTCAACTGCACCATTGATGCGGCTGGAGGACCCGGCAGGCTGGACAGTACCTCTAGACTCCTGAGGGAAACGGTGAAGACAGCCAAGCTGCGCGACGCCTTTGGCACCCCCACAGGTGGAGCACAGCCGCAAGCCACCTGGACACGATCGGATGGCTCAGCCCGCTCCCGGATCGACTTCCTCTTCCTGTCAGAGTCCCTCACGGTCAGGTCCACCGACGTCACGCCGATGTTCTTCTCTGACCACCGCCTTCTGAGAGCCACCTGTCGCTTACGGGAGGACCAGAAGGCAGGCAGGGGGACTTGGAAGCTGAACGTAAAGCTGCTGACCCCAGAGAACATCGAGGAACTAGAGAAGGAAAGCCTTCTTTGATTCCCCGGTTCACTGGTGGGAAGCCACCAAGGAGAACATCAAGAGGTTCTTCATCCGCAAGGGTATCCAGAAGGCAAGGCAGGAGCAGAAGGAACTGCGTAAACTCCAGACAGAGTTGCAGCAACTTCTTCTTCTGCAGTCGAAGGGGGTGGATGTCAGGGAGGAATTGCCAGAGGTGAAGGGCCGGCAAGCCCAGCACCTCGCCGCCGAATCCTCCAAGATCATCTTCTGAACAAGGGTCCGAACCGTGGAGCAGGACGAGACGTGCTCACGCTTCTTCTTCCAAAAGGTGCACAGGGGGAACTCTGTGATCCACAACCTTAAGGAAGAGGACGGCTCAGTCGCGTCCTCGCAGACCGACATACTGAGGATCTGCAAGTCCTTCTATGCCGGTCTGTACGACGAAAAGGCCACAGAATCCACAGCCTCCCGCAACTTCCTGTCGTCTATCACGCAGGTCTTAGACGACGGCAAGCGGGAGAGTCTGGATCAGCCACTGACCCTGGACGAGCTGACAGGCTCCATCCGTTCCTTTGGGTCGGGTAAGACTCCCGGAAGCGAGGCTTACCGGCTGAGTTGTACTCGGCTCTGTGGAACTGGATGGGCCCAGACCTGCTGGAAGTGTATAACGCTATGCTTCTGGCCGGCAGTATGTCTGAGTCCATGAGGAAGGGCATCATCACCCTCATCTACAAGCAGAAGGGGGAAAGGGAGGACATTAGAAATTGGAGACCCATCTCTCTCCTGAATGTGGACTACAAGATCCTGTCCAAGGCTATCGCCAACAGGGTCAGGTCTGCTCTGGGACAGGTGATCCACCCGGACCAAACCTGTGCTGTACCGGGCAGGAAGATCTCAGACAGCCTCGCGCTGCTGAGGGACACCATCGCCTATGTGCAGGACAGGGGGGTGAACGCCTGCCTGGTCAGCTTGTACCAGGAGAAAGCCTTCGACAGGATATTGCACACGTACACGGCGGACGTGCTCTCCAAAATGGGATTTGGGGAGGGAATCCAGAATTGGATTAGACTGCTCTACACAGACACCCGTAGTGCAGTCCAGGTCAACGGGTGGGAAACAGACAGCTTCCCCATCAGGTCTGGAGTCAGGCAGGGCTGTCCCCTCTCCCCTGTCTTGTTTGTCTGCTGCATAGAACCCTTTGCGGAAGCCATCAGGAGGGATGAGGGCATAAGAGGGGTGACGCTGCCAGGCAGTGGAGGGACCCAAGTGAAAACCTCCCTGTACATGGACGACGTCACCATCTTCTGCTCTGATCCGAGGTCAGTTCGCAGGTTGATTGGCACCTGTGAACAGTTCGAACTATCGTCGGGGGCCAGGGTCAACCGTACGAAGAGCGAAGCCATGCTCTTCGGCAACTGGCCCGACCGATCCAGCGTCCCCTTCACCATCAGGTCTGACCACGTGAAAGTGTTGGGGATCTGGTTCGGAGGGGCTGAGGCGTGCAACAAGAACTGGCAGGAGCGGACTGCCAAGGTGAAACAGAAACTGGGACTGTGGGGAGGGCGCTCCCTGTCGATAACGGGCAAGAACCTGGTCATCAGGTGTGAGGTGCTCTCAGGGCTGCTGTACTTGGCGCAGGTCTGGCCCGTCCCCCGTTCCTACAGCTCGGAAATCACCTGGGCTGTCTTCAGATTCGTCTGGGGATCCAAGATGGAGCGGGTGAGACGGACCGTCATGCACAAGTCCCTGGACAACGGGGGCAAGAACGTCCCCAATGTCGCCCTCACCCTGATGGCCAGCTTCGTATGTGGCTGCATCAGGTTGTGTGTAGAGCCCAGGTATGTGGGCACCAAGTACCACTATCTGCCCAGGTTCTACTTGTCGCTACGAAGGATGGGTCTGGCCCCACTCCCGCGCAACGCCCCAGTCAGCTGGTCGTTGCCGGCATACCTGTCCTACGTATCAAAGTTCTTCCAGGAGAACGCCTTTGACCACAGGGCCATCAGGTAGTGGTCGGCACATAGTGTCCTGCAGGCACTGCAGGAGAAGGACGTGATGGACACAGTGGGGTGGTTCCCTGAGCAGACTGTCCAGTTCATCTGGCAAAATGCTTCATCGCCAGATCTCACCAACAGGCACCAAGACCTCGCCTGGCTGGCGGTGAGAGGGGCCCTCCCAGTCAGAGCCCTCCTGTACGCCCAGAACGTCATCTCCGCACCCCACTGCCCACGGGAGGACTGCAGTGAGGAGGAGTCTGTGACCCACCTCTTTGCACACTGCCAGTTCGCAAAGAGGGTGTGGAGGAGGATGGACGGGCTAGTGTCACGTTTTATCCCCAGCAGCTGCATAACAGAGGACTCTCTGATCTACGGGCTGTTCCCGGGGATGCACACGGAGACCAACATCCGGTGCTGCTGGCAGATCATCAACTCGGTGAAAGACGCTCTTTGGTCGGCCCGAAACTTGATGATCTACCAGCACATGGAGATGTCCGTGGGAGAATGCTGCCAACTGGCACATTCTCGGCTGCAGGAGTACGTGCTGAGGGACACACTGAAACACGGTGTAGCCACCGCAAGGGCCCAGTGGGGAAGGACCACGGTATAGGTTTCTCCACCCGTGGGAGTGGGAGGGGTCAGTGGGCGGGGAGTATACCCCTCAACAATGATATGCTAAGCTGAACTACTGGAGTGCCACGTGGGTGGCTATAAATACGGATATGTACTGAGTATAATGGAAACGTATGTAAAGGATGAAAAGTTATTGAATGGTTTATTGTATATATTTATTTTTGAATAAAGTATATTTTGAAATTTTAAAAAAATGGCCAACACAGTCTGTGAATTGTGCTGGAGGCAGCTCGCATATGTCACCATGCCTCCAATGACAACGTAGCACGTCCACAATTCATTAACCCTAACCCGTATTTCTTTAGAATATGGAGGGAAACTGGAGCACCCAGAGAAAACCAATGGGAAGAACGTGCAAACACGATACAAGAATTAAATCCCGATTGCTGGCACTGTAAAGTGTTGCACTAACCTTATGCTACATATCTGTCCCTTATGCACACTCAAACGCATTCCACTATTCAGCAAGATCGGGGCTTATCTTTCACTTCAAGCTCGCTTCCAAAACCTATTCCAGTATCTATCATTTTCTAGAATTCCTATAATTAGCAAGTTCAAAGTTCAAAGTACATTTGTTATCAAATTATGTATGCCGTATTCAATCCTGATATTTGCCTTCCCATAGACAGCCATGAAACAAAGAAACATAATGGAACCTGTGCAAAGAAAACGTCAGTCACCACCCCCACCCCCCCAACCACAACCACGTGGAAAAAAACACAAATCACGTCAATGGCAAAAAAAACACAAGAAAAATCACGAATGTCATCGAAAGTGTTCAGGCATATTCAGTTTCAGCTCAATTCTAATTCAAATTAGCAATGTGTCGTTCTTTACCTGTGGCTGCCCCATTCAAAATCACACAAAATAGCAAAAAAAAACGGAGTGATCAGAAACCAGAAACACATCATACATGAAGTATAGAGTCTAATCCACAAACGCATTGATTAAACCTTGCCCAAGACTCAGGAGTGTGGCACCACCCTCCAGTAGCATTGCGTGAGAAGGAGATCATACGTCCAGGAGCAGCAGACGAGAGGGAGGGAGACAGCATCACACAGGGACACCTTCCTCCTACAGCAGCAAGCGAGAGGCTGGTATACGGCACTGAACACCCGCTCACCTTCCACTCACACCTCAATGACTTCAGTCCTCCTCCACCCTTTAATCAGTAAGATCAATGCAAAATGGAGTCAACCATGAGCTCCAGGCTCCTTGGCCTTGAGGACGCATGCCAGCCTCAGAGACAGCAAGGCGCCATATCACCCAATCAGCTTGAAAACACCCCACTGAAATGTAGACCACAGGTTCCAACAGTAGCAGAGCCTCTTTTGAAAGAAAAAGAAGATGTAAAAGAAGTGAAAGAAGTAGTTTCATGACCCATCTGGAGGAGGTTGCCCTTGGGGGCTTTGTTGGTGCCATCTTCTTCCAGTTAGACACACTCTGCGTTAAAAGCCTGTACAGATGGTCATGTGCAATAAGGTGCAATAAAACTCCTTGCTTGTAAGAAGCTCACAGAGGAAACAGCATATATAGTCATAATAAATCCAACAATAAATACAGTGATGAATGCAAAATGACAGAAAGATGCAACGGTAGCACTGAAGTCTGAAGTAGTGCAAGGAGAAATACTGAAGTGACAATACAGAGATAACAGTGGGAGATAGATTTACGAGTCAAAGAACATGGCAGCGCCACTAGAAAGAATGATGAAGATTCAATTTATCCAGGGACATTGAAAATTAGGAATGCCAAACTGAAGCTGGGATTGTGGATCAAGATTTAATGTGACGAGCCAAAACAGATCGGTAGAGTTTTGTAGGCATAGCAGAATATTAATGCAATCTTACTGTTAGAAAATAATACAAAAAGCTGCACAGGGAAGTTTACAAATATTCGGCATGTCGTCTAGAACTTTGACAAACTTCTACAAGTGTGTGGTGGAAAGTATATAGACTGGTTGCATCATGGCCTGGTGTGGCTAGAACAAAAAAGCCTACAAAAAGTAATGGATACTGCTATGTTTTGTAACTCCAGGAACTAATTGAAAGAAAAACACAGGATACTTGTCTGCTTGGGATCCCACCACTAAGCACATCTTTCCCTCCCCGCCTCTCTCTGCATTCTGCAGGGATTGCTCCCTACGCGACTCCCTTGTCCATTCATCCCTCCCCACTGATCTCCCTCCTGGCACTTATCCGTGTAAGCGGAACAAGTGCTACACATACCCTTACACTTCCTCCCTTACCACCATTCAGGGCCCCAAACAGTCCTTCCAGGTGAGGCAACACTTCACCTGTGAGTCGGCTGGGGTGATATACTGCGTCCGGTGCTCCCGATGTGGCCTTTTTTATATTGGCGAGACCCGACGCAGACTGGGAGACCGCTTTGCTGAACACCTACACTCTGTCCGCCAGAGAAAGCAGGATCTCCCAGTGGCCACACATTTTAATTCCACATCCCATTCCCATTCTGACATGTCTATCCACGGCCTCCTCTACTGTAAAGATGTAGCCACACTCAGGTTGGAGGAACAACACCTTATATTCCGTCTGGGTAGCCTCCAACCTGATGGCATGAACATCGACTTGTCTAACTTCCGCTAATGCCCCACCTCCCCCTCGTACCCCATCTGTTACTTATTTTTATACATACATTCTTTCTCTCACTCTCCTTTTTCTCCCTCTGTCCCTCTGAATATGCCCCTTGCCCATCCTCTGGTTCTCCCCCCCTTGTCTTTCTTCCCGGACCTCCTGTCCCATGATCCTCTCGTATCCCTTTTGCCAATCACCTGTCCAGCTCTCGGCTCCATCCCTCCCCTCCTGTCTTCTCCTATCATTTTGGATCTCCCCCTCCCCCTCCAGCTTTCAAATCCCTTACTCACTCTTCCTTCAGTTAGTCCTGACGAAGGATCTCGGCCTGAAACGTCGACTGCGCCTCTTCCTAGAGATGCTGCCTGGCCTGCTGCGTTCACCAGCAACTTTGATGTGTGATACTTGTCTACTTAGTTTTTTTCTCTCTTTTTATTCTTTAATGAGGCACTCACATATGACGTGGTGATGTAATGACATATGCCATTCACATACTTCTTACATATAACACATAATGAATTCGATTTAGATTATGAGGACACGCAGTCCTCTTTTATTGTTGTTTAGTAATGCATGCATTAAGAAATGATGCAATGATTTTCCAGAATGATATCACGAAAACACATGACAAACCGACTTAATAGCTAACAGAACCATATAATTATAACATATAGTTACAATAGTGCAAAGCAATACCGTAATTTGATAAGAACAGACCATGGCACGGTAAAAGTCTCAAAGTCCCTCAAAAGTCCCATCATCTCACGCAGACGGTAAACCTCTAGCGCCGCCAACTTGCCGATGCAGCATCCTGGAAGCATCCGACCACAGTCCGACTCCGAGTGCGTCCGACAACTCCGAGCCTCTGACCAGCTCTCCGACACTGAGCACCGAGCACCATCTCTGCCGAACGCTTCGACCCCGGCCCCGGCAACAGGCAATAGGCAAAGCCAAGGATTTGGGGCCTTCGTCTCCGGAGATTCTCGATTGCACAGTAGCAGCGGCAGCAAAGCAGGCATTTCAGAAGTTACTCCAGGTGTTCCTCCGTGCTTCTCACGGCTGTCTCCATCAAATCCGAATTGTGCACGGCCCCCTAGTTACACATATAATATTTATTCGGAACGGCCGCGCGTGCTGCGTCACGCTGCCATCTTCTCCTCCCTCCTGAATTACGTAAACAAAGAATGCTTAATCAAACAATATATTTACAATATTACTCAAATATTACTGAAGTATTAAATACGATACACTCCTTCCTGCTTAGCTATAAACTGCAACAATACAGAATGTATCTCAACTGAAATATGTGACATATTGCTCTCAAGTCATTACAGTATATATACAGAGTATACTATATAATGCAACTATTGTATAGACATCCAAAGCATACTTGTCCGATTCAGGCCTAAAGACTTAATTACTGTGGAGAGCTTCGTACTCTTGTGGGATAATGTCTTTCCTGACAGGGGGCGGGGGGTTGGGGGGGTCACTCTGCTTGGCAGGTGAAACTTGTAGCTCTGCAACAATCTCAGATTCTGGGGCCTCCACAGTGGTGGTTGTAGGAGTTGACTCTGGGACTGTAGGAAGTGGTTCTGACAGCTCTAGACACCTTTCTTCTCAAGCATTTGACTCTGCTCTCCTCAACTGATGGACGTGTCATCTCCAGATGACAGCAGAGGCAATCTCCACTGTGTAGAGAAGTGGTCCAATTCTGTCCTTAGTCTTTCCAACTACCCACTTTTGATCACCTCTGAAGTCCCTCGCCAGGACTGCTTGTCTGGGAGTGAAACATTGAACCTTCTTGCTTAGGGAGCCCTCAGTTTGTCTCAGCTGTTTCTCCTGCATACTCCTTCTGAGACTGGGTTTGAGGAGATCCACATGTGAGCGCAAAGGAGGACCCAGGAACAGTACAACCGCTGAGTTGTTCTTTGTAGAGCATGCAGCAATGCGATATGCAAAGGGGAAATTGATGAGGTCCTGATTCAGTGTAGTATGCTATGCTGACATTGCTCACAGTGTGTTCTTTAGACTCTGTACAAACCTTTCCACCAAGCCATTTGTGTACAGTGCAGATGTAATATGAATTATTCCATTCACCTTCAGGTATGACTGAGGCCGCTCCGCAACAAATTGCGGTCCATTGTCACTGACTGTTCTTGAACTCCAGTTCTTGAGAAGAGGCTTCTCAACACATCTGCAGTATGTGAGGCTAATAGGGAAAACTTCTGGCCATTTTGTAGCTGCATCCACTACTACCAAAGAATCTGTGCCCATGAATGGACTGGCAAAATCCACATCAGTCGTCTGCCAAGGCAATGCAAGTCATTCCCAGGGATGGAGAGGCACTGCTCTTGGCATCTTCTGGACACATTAGCATCCCAAACAGTTCGCGGCAAGCTTCTTAATCTACGCATCTATCTCAAACACCAGGCAAAGCTTCAAGCAAACTCTTTGATTTTGACCACACCTAGGTGACCCGCATATAGCTCCTCCAACATTTTAGCTCTCAGCTTGGATAGTAAAACAACTCTCAATCCCCACGTAAGGCAACCCCCATCAACGGCAAGTTCATCCCAGCACTGGTAAAAATGGGGCAATGGAATGTCTGCTGCCATTCCAGCCATTTTGGGTGAAAATGTGTATCTGAAGCAGTGTGAGGGTTTTTCTTGTTTCGTTTTAGATTATCTCTCCCATAATAGGGAAACTTTTGATTTGCATTAGGGAGACTGCATCAAGAGGAGTGTTCTCTTTTGCCAATTTTTGAAGGACAAACGGGACAATCCATTAGGATTTTCATGATTAGTTGTCCTCTTGAATTCAATCTTGTAATTATGTCCTCCAAGAAACAGAGCCCACCTCTGCATCTGCGCTGCTGTTATTGATGGAACACGCTTCTGTGGTTGAAGCTCGACATTAGTGGTTGATGATCAGTAATAAGGGTAAACTCTCCCCCCATACTGGTACTGGTTCAAATGTTTTACACCCCAAACCAGTTTCAAGGTCTCCCTGTCAATCTGTGTGTAAATTTCCTCAGCAGTAGTACTAAAGGTGATGCAAAGACTATGGGGTGTTCAGTTCCATCACTCATGGCATGTGCCATGGGGGGGAGGGAATGTCGACTCAGACCATGAAAGGCCTGCATCGGGCAGTTTCATGCCTTACCAGGCGCAGATTGGAAGTCTGTGTGGGGAGCCACTCCTCGCACAGACTAGAGCAATGTGTGATTAAGTGCTTGCTCAAGGACACAAACACACTACCACAGCTGAGGCTCGAACTAGCGACCTTCAGATCACTAGGCGAACCCCTTAACCACTTGGCCACGTGCCGTGACTGCACCTATACCATAAGACAAGGCGTCACAGGCAAGCTACACTGGACAAGGTGGATCATAATGTGTGAGTACAGTATCTGACCTCACCATTTCCTTTACCCTTTGGATAGCCACCTCACATTACTTTGTCCGTTGCCATTTCTGCCCAATCTATAGTAATGAGTTCAAGGAGTGGAACACAGTAGCCAGGTTTGGCAGGAATCTGTTATAGTAAGTGACAAATCCTGAAAAGAACCACAACTGTGACATGTCTGTTGTCCTTGGGAACCCACCACTGCTTGAATTTTCTCAGCATACTTCTGTAATCTTGTATGTCAATAGTATGACTACAGTAAGTGATGCTTGGTTTAAAGAATTTACATTTGTTGCTTGGTGCTCTGAGCCTGTAATCTTCATATCTTTTTAACGCTATCTTCAAATTTTGAGGATGTTCCTTGTCATCCTCACTGGTAACAAAGATGTCATCCAGATGTCACTGAGTGTCTGGGTAGCATTGCAACACTTGGTCCATGACTTTCTACCAGGGTGCAGGCGCTATTCCAAAAATAAGTCTAGTATAGCAGTAAAGCCCATTGAGTGTTTATGATCAGAAACACTTTGGACTCTTCTTTATTCTCAATCTATTGGTAGGCCTCAGCTAAGTCTACTTTGCTGGTAAGTGTTTCCCTCCAGAAAGGTTTGCAAAGATATCCTCTATCCTGGGCAGAGGGTATAGATATACTTTCAGTACTGGGTTGATGGTGACCTTAAGATCACCATAGATCATGACAGACCCATCTTTCTTGGCTACTGGGACCACTGGCATTGCCCTTGGACCCCACTCCACCTTGGAAAGAATTCCTTCAGCCTCCGTGTGATCTTGCTCACTGGCTACTTTATCATAGATGGTACAAGGAACTGGGTGGGCTTTGTGAAACTTGAGTATGACATTTTCATTTAACACTATCTTAGCCCTGATATATTTGAGTTTTCCAATGTCATCCTTGAACACTGCTGTGGCATCAACCAGTACCTTTCTTAATTTGCTTTCAACTGACTCTGCTGCCGGGGATATGGCATGCAAATAACGGATGGATCTCCAATCAAGTTGTAGTTGTCTAAGCTGATCACAGCCCTACAATGCTGTTTATACTACATAGAAGTCCAATGAGATTGTGTGTTATATTTTATTGTTATGAATGCCATTCCTACAGGAGTTATCTTTTCTCCAATACTTACTTAGTTGGATGCCTCCATGTTTCAATTCAGTATCTCTGAAATGCCATTCAAACACATTTTGTGGAATGACTGAAACAGCCGAGCTAGTATCCTATTCCATTTTAATTAATTTTCCATTCACTTCTGGTGTAACTCATATTGCTTGTCTCTTGTTAGTCTTCACATTGTAAATCTCAAGGCTATCCAGTCCTGTTGTGTGCCAGGGTGGAGAAATGTCTCTGCCAAAGGGGGTGTAAGGTGCTCCTTCCTCCGCTAGCCTGCAGGACACCCCTGGGCAAGGTGTAGCACCTGCTTACAACCACCCCCCTGATCAGGGTCATATGAAGCCATGGGAGCAGAAGGTGGATGGTTGTATGAGCAGCTGATCCATATCACAAGTCCTGGTTTTGGCGCTGGCACCAGGCAGACAATCTCTGAAGAGTATTCACAATGGCTACAGTCGTCTGTCCTTTGAAGACACTCCCAAAAGAAGACAATGGGAAGCCACATCTGTAGAAAAAATTGCCAAGAACAATCAAGATTGCCCACATCATATGACACAGCACATAATGAACAAACGAACCCAGTCCTGTGTCCTTTTCATCATCAACGTTATCAGATATTTCATCAACAGCATGCAGCTTAGCACTCTTTTTGAAATCCAACTTGACATTTGATCTTTATCTCTTCCCTTTGCAGTCCATTTATTTTTGTCTGCCAACATGCTCTTCATATGTGTCCTACTTTGTTTCATTTTCTGCAAGTTTCTCTTTTCTGCATTGGTCTGGTGCATGTGAGCCCCTACCACAATAGTAATGCAATTTGTACAGCCAGGCAGGTGTCTGTTTAGACATTGCAATTTCGTTCACACTCACTTTTATTCCTGACTGTAACTCAATTATGTCTCTGGCTGTGGCTTCTGTTGATACAGTGATTTCAACTACTCTTTTAAATGTGAGTTGTGCTTCAGTTCAGAGCAGTGTTTAAATGCTTTCTTGCGATATTCCACAAAGTGAATGATCCTCAGTGCATCATTAAGCCCATCACTGAAATTACAATACACTATTTCTTCACATCAGCCATACACTGAAATGGACTCCCCTTCCTTTTGATTCCACTTATGAAACCTAAAGTGTTCTGCAATCAACAATGGCCTTGGTTCAAAGTATTCCTGCGTTACTTTCACGATATCAGCAAAGTGCATTTTGACTGGTTTGGTTGGAGCTTCTAACCGAACTTCTAACCAAAGTGTGTGCTTTTCCACCTATTACACTCAGCAAAAATGGCACTCACTTGTCATTGGTGATTTCTTTCACTTAATAATACTGCTCAATTCATTCAATGTTCAATATCCAGTTATCTGTTGTGTAGTCGAACACAATGATCTTTCCAATATAGCCAGCCATTTCCGCTTTGTTAAAAAAAATATTATTATTATTATTATCGCCCAGTATTCACTGATTGTGAATCTTTGGCTATACTTGTTGCTTCTTAATTTCATCCATTTTCTGCCTTTTTTATAGTCAAACATCTCTTTACCCTTCTGAAGAAAAATGTGCTACGCTTCAACAGGAAGGTTGTCCTCTCGAGTTCATTTCTTCATCGTCACTGTTATGTTTTGTAATTCCAGTGTTACGTACCCCATAACTGGGTTACCAAACCAGCAGAAATGGAACACTCGTTGGAGTCTGTGATTATTAAGAACTAATAAAGTTTTATTAAAGAAATAGGTAATACAGTGCACTAATCACAAGAATATAGATGTAACAGGTTAGCAATGATAATACACACATAAAACACAGAAATAGGGTAATAGGAATCAACCAAGCTCTCTCGCAGTCTAGGGGTAAAATGATCAGTCTTAAGTGAAGCAGAGTTCAGTTCAGTTTAATGCAGTTCGAAGTAATCGCTGTTGTTGTACCGTTGGAGAGAGAGAGAGTGAGAGATGCAGTTGGTTTCGGGCAGACATTTTGATGTCTTCTGATCCCGCTGTGGTCACCGCCTGTGACCCCTCCGTTCTGGATACGATTGTTCTTCCGCGGTGAACCCGGCACCCAGGCAAGGGCAGACACACACCCCAGGTTCCCACTGATTGTACCTTTACACCCTGTGAGTCTTTGACCCATTTCCGCGAACCGGTCCTCCAAACTCACACCAACTTGTGGGGGCACACTGCTCTTTCCAGGGTCTCGTGGCGTGTCATGCCTTAGCAACCCTGCTCTTTTTATCCCCCTGCTGCGGTATCACCTGTCCATCAAACTTCAAACAGTTCAGGTTCAAAGCAAACGGTCTGTCAATATCTGAATTGTGTTTCTTTCTCGTTAATCTCTCTCTTCTCTCTTATTAGCATTTTGAATGTTTCTCCATTGCCTTCTGTTATCTCTCTCATTAGCATCATCCATCCGACAGCTCTGCTTGGCATCACACATGACACCAGGAACTAATTGAAGGAAAAATACAGGATACTTGTCTACTTAATTTTCCTTTTTCTTTTCTTTTACTTTAGTGAGGTGCTCACATATGATGTGTTGGTGTAATGACATATGTCATTCATGTACTTCTTACATCTAACCCATAATGAATTATGCAAACAAACAAAGAATACTTAACCAAATAATATATTTACAATAGTACTCAAATATTATTGAAATATTAAACACACTTCAGATATAGCCCAGTTCATTAGAAATGAAGACCTCCCCACTGCTGAGCACGTTTACAAGGAGTGCCATCACAGGAAGGTAGCTTCCATCATCCTGTACCCCGTCCGTTCAGGCCATACATGCTTCTTGCTACTGCCATCAGGAAGGAGGTACAGGAACACTCACAACAAGCGGGAGGAACTCAGCAGGTCAGGCGGCATCTGTGGAAATGATCAGTCCACGTTTCGGGCTGGAACCCTTCGTCAGGACCCTTCGTCCTGACGAAGGGTTCCGGCCCGAAACGTTGACTGATTGTTTCCACGGATGCGGCCCGACCTGCTGATTTCCTCCAGCATGTTGTGAGTGTTGCTTTGACCCCAGCATCTGCAGATTATTTTGTGTTTAGGAGGTGTAGGAGCCTCAAGACCCACATTACCAGGTTCAGGAACATTTATTACCACTCTACTATCAGGCTCCTGAACCAGAGTGGATAACTTCACTCAGCTTCACTCGCCCAATCACTGAACTGCTCCCACAACCTATGGAGTCAATTTCAAGTGCTCTTCATCTTACTTTCTCGATATTTATTGCTCATTTATTTATTTATTATTATATCTTTCTTTTTGTATTTGTACTGTTTGTTTCTTCTTTCACATTGTTTGGTTGTTTGTCCTGTTGGGTGCAGTCTTTCACTGATTCTATTGCGTTCCTTGCGTTTACTGTGAATGCCCATAAGAAATTGAATCTCTGGGTTGCGGGCTGCATGTGGTGACATACGTACCTGATGATAAATCTACTTTGGACTTTGAGATGACAGTGCACTCTGAAGTAGTTCAAAAGAAATGCTAAAGTGGCAATACAGGAATGACTGTGAGAGAGAACCATGAGTCCAAGAACATGGCAGCACGACTAGCAAAAATGATGAAGGTCCTATCCATGCCAGAGCATTGAAAATTAAGAATACCAGACTGAAGCCGGGATTGTGGATCAAGATTTGATGTGACAAGCGGTAGGGGTGTGCATAAACAGAATCTCGCTGTCAGAAAATAATACAACAAGCTGCACAGCAGAGCTCATGGGGATAATGCAGCACAAGAGTAACTGGCCCACTGAAGTGTGTGTATCTCAGATAAAGTGAGTTACAGCGTCAACACAGCATCAATTCTGTGCTTGGACGTAATGTAGTAGAAAAGGCCCATGCCCAAGAGGTTCCTGGCACAGGTAATGAGTGCCTGTGATGAGTGCTGAAATCATACAGAATGATAAATTTGCTTTCTAATTCACCTGGTTTATTAGATAATGTTATTTGTTAAAGGTAATAGATGTGGGAGTGTAAAACTGATACGACCCAGGATCAGCACCATTAACAAAAAGGAATAGATTACCTTTCTAATTCATTTCACTTTGATTGATCAAATTGATTGGTCAGTGAAAAAGCAGGCTAATATACTGGAACATGTCGCCGTTAAGAAAGAGGTAGTGTTGGAGCTCCTGAAATCATTAAGAAAGTTAAGTCTCCTGGGCCGGATGAGATATACCCCAGGTTACTATGGGAAATGAGGGAGAAGATTGCTGGGGAATTGAAGATGATATTTGGGTCCTCCAAAAATCAAGTGAATGGTATCGGAAGATTGGGGAATGGCAAATTGTTTTGTCATTCAAGAAGCTACAGATCTGTAAGTCTTACATGAGTGGTGGGCACCCTACCGAAGAGGATGCTGGGGTCAGGAATGACAAGCATTTAGAGAAGCAGTTATGTTAGGGAAGTCAACATGTCTTTGAGAAGGGCAGGTCATGCCTCTTGAGTCTAATTGTGTATTTTGAGGAAATGATAAAACAAATTGATGAAAGTAGAGTGGTAGGTGTGGTGTACAGTATATGGACTACAGTAAGGTGTTTGGCAAGGTTCCCATTGATAGCCCATGCACAGAAAGCTATGCAGCATGTGACCCATGAAGACTTGGCTGTGTAGATTCGGAATTGGCTTACCCAGCAATGAGTGGTAGTCGATGGAAAGTATTCTGCCTGGAGGTTGGTGACTACTGGTGTTTTGTAGGGATCTGTTATGAGGTCCCTGCATTTTGTAATTTTTAGAAGTGACTTGGATGAGAAAGTGGAAGGATGGGTCAGTAAGTTTGCAAAAGTTGGAGGTGTGGAGGATAGTGTAGAAGATTCCTGAGGGTCACAACAAGATGTAGAAAGGACACAGAGTTGGCAGAAAAGTGGCAGATAAATTCAATCTCGAAAATTGTGAAGTGATACACCTGGACAGATCAAACATGAAGGCCGAATAACAGGTCAATAGCAGGATTGTTAGTAGTGTGGAGCAACAGAGGTCCAATTCCACAGAGTTGCCATGCAAATTATTAGGGTGGTTAAGAAGGCCTATGGTGTACCAGCTTTTATTAGTAGAGGGGCTGCTTTAACAACGTTTAACAAACCCTTATTTAGAAGCATGGATGTAAGAAGAAAGGAGTGTTATGGGTTGTGTAGGAGGGAAGGGTTGGTTTGTCGTGGAAATGGTTTATATAGGTTTGCACAGCATCATGGGATTACTGTTCTATTATGGGCTTACTGCTCTATGTTCAAATTGTTCTTCTGTGGCAACAGCAACACCCCCCCCCCACTCAACACTGCCGCACTTTTATATTTTCTAAGGATATATATGCCTACTTAAAAGAAGCTACAACTATGCATTACATGACCAGTCACAGCTGGAGTTGCACATTAACCTTCAATCTGTACAAACCATTGTTCATCTCCAACCTCCATCCCATACAAGTATCTGACTGTGCTGTTGCCTCTCAAGTCCATCTCTCTCATCACAATTCTTTGAAAAAAATCAGAAACGTGGCACAACATAAGATGGACTCACAGTCCACCTTGCACTGTCTTGTCAGCCTGCACTGTATTTTCTCTGTAACTGCTACAGTTTACTTCGCATTCTGATATTTCTTTTCATCCCCTTCGGTTACCTTAAGGTACTGATGTGATGAAATGATCTGTGTGGATGCCATCCAAAACCAAGTTTTGTTACTGAATTTCAGTACGTGTGAAATTAATAAACCTATTTACAATTTTCTAATATGATGCAGGGTTTATGGGATGTCCAGGGAGGGATAGTACCTCAGGTGAAGGGGCTTGACCTGTCCATTCTGGGGTAGCTCACTCACATTTTGTCCCCACCAGACACACCACTCTTGCCTGTGGCTCCAAGTAGCTGGTTGCCCACACCCTGGTGCACCGCTTCGACTGGTAAGCTAAACCAGGTGAGGGTAGCTGGTGGGACTCATAGGGCCATGCCTGCCCTAGCATATGAAGTCAGCGCGAAGGGACTGGATGGTTGAGATCAATAGTGAGATCCAGCAACCAGGAAGGCGGTTCCGCAACACTCTGTGGAGAGCAAAGGGCATGACAAGGCGCAGACGAAGTCACGGTCATCCAGTGCAACCAAGGAAGACTTCAGTTGTGGTGACTACTGGCGCCACTGGAATCGGACTTCCGAGGCCGAGAGTGGAACTGTCCCAGTGCAATAGCTTTCCCGTTTTAAAATCCGTCCTGCACAGGTTTCTTCTTTCAGCTTACCTTCCAATGCACAACAGAAGAACTGCATAAATCTAACTGTCATCGTCAGAGAACTAATCAAATCAATCAAATTAATGCACTGCCAGAAGACTGGCAAAGAGCTGACAATGCCTAGATTTAAGAAAGGAAGCACACCAATCATTGGTTGCAGAAAAAGAATAATAGAATTCCTAATTTGATTTGGAGATGGAAAAGTAAAGCAATGAATAATCGTATTATCAAAGGGAAAGTTTTGCTTGGATACATCTGAGTTATTTTTAAGAGGCATTAGAAGGAATAGGTAAAAACAATATAGAGGATGGAAGTTATTTGGATTTTCACAAGATCTGTGACAAGAAATTAGCGAATAAGCAGACAGAGTCTGCATTGAACAGCAGAAATGGTGAACTGGAGACAGAAGATTGCAGATGCTGGAAATCTGGAGCAACACACAAAGGCACTTGAGGAATTCAGCAGGTCAGGCAGCATCAGTGGAAAAAGTACTATCGACTTTTTGGGTCAAGATCCTTTATCAGTCCTGCCAAAGGGCCTCAGCCTGAAATGTCGACTGTACTTTTTTTCATTGATGCTGCCTGGCCTGCTGAGTTCCTCCTGCATTTTTTGTGTGTAGCTTGATATTTCTTTGGGTTGAAAATGTTACATAAAAACAAATTATTGGAACAACTGCAATTTTTTTAATGAAAACCTAATTTGAAGAACTGACAAACCTCCAGTACTCAGTCAATAAAGCAGTACTGAAACAAAGCTTGCCAAAACCTCACAGAAATTCACAGCAGGCGAACAGGAGTTGGTTGGGAAGGTGGCCTGACCTGGGGTTAGAGGACTGCGTATGTGTGTGGTTCGGTGAGTGATAGGGAGGAAAGTGACTTGTTTCGCTGTGGTTGCATTGTTGCCTGGTGTGTTCTGTTTTGTTAAGTTCTGTGTTGTTCTGACGAGCAGGATGAGTACACTATGTTGGCGCTGGAATGTACGGCAAAACTTGTGGGCTTCCCATCACAAAGCACCTCTTTGCTTGTTAATTCACTGTATATTTTGATGGGCATATGATAATCTGAATCTGAAGTTACTATGAATACCATAACTACTAATCATTCTAAACGTTCTGAATGGCCCAGTTTGGCATTTATGTGAGTACTTGGTTACAATAATTTTGTGGGAAGTTTATTCCATTATAATAGGTGTCAAATATTTTCATCACCTCTTGTCCAATTTGGCCTCCATTAGCCTCTGGAAATTTAGCTCAACAAAGACTTTGTTGCCTGTTGCATAAGGTTGCACTGACATACCCTGGTATCTAACTCAGTCTGGAACTCTTTGCCTTTGGGTTACAAGTTCCTCTCTAGAGACATGAGCACAAGACCATTGCGATGATGCTCCTGTCCAGTACTAGGGAAGTATGGAATTCCACACAAGGATTCTTTAGCAAAGAGCACTGCAGAGAATGCATCAGAGAAATAAGATGGGAATCTGTAGATTTCTAAATTAATCAAAGAATGTGGGGCTATTCATACAAAATGCTGGAGGAAATCAGTAAGACAAGCAGCATCTATGGAGAGGAATAAACAGTCGATATTTCAGACTGAAACCCTTCATCAGTCTCGGCTTGAAACGAGAACTGCCTGTTCCTCTCCATAGATGCTGCCTGACCTGCTGAGTTCCTCCAGCATTTCTCTGGATTTCCAACAACTGCAGAATCTCTTGTGTTTATGTTATGCAGGGTTACTGCTGGACAGTGATACACAAATAAGAGATACAGAGGTCTTTTCCTGCTGCTATGACTTGTGTTCCTACACACTGGTGAGCTATTCTTTGTTGACTTCTCTCTCTTACTCTTGGCAATCCAAGTCCTGTTTTCTGAAGTCCCTACATGAGAAGCTGTGTATATTTAAAATTCAAGCACAAGAGCTCAGTGCACCCATCCTATTGGAACCTGATGCTTTTATGATCCAAAGGTTCTTCTGAAGTCAAAAATGATGCATAAAACTTATTGTTTATAACCATTTTATTAAATGTTACAAGAACAAAAAACAGACAAAGAGAGAGCTGAGAGAACAAAGAAGAGATGAGCAAAATGTAGTTGTGGTTGTCTCACACTCAGACTAGAGATAATGAAATTCCAGCGATAACAATTAGCTTATAAAATAGCCAGGTTCAAGTAGTGTCAAACCTGCTACTAAAATCTAAGAAATTCTCAGAAAAATGCAGAAGGAAATGTATTGTAATTATTGAAAAAAATTACTGAACAATTATATAAACACATGAACAAGTGTAGGTAAATTAAGCTACAATAAAAATGCAAGGAAAATTAATTCTACATCTCAATCCAACTATTCCTTAGCATGCTCCGTAAGTATTTCTAGGTCAGAAGTACAATAAATAATTGAAAGGCTCCAGCTTCAAGTATTTTGCTTTTCTTACAGCTCCTGTCTTTCCACTGATTTTTTTTTCAGCATCAAAAGGTTGCCTGTTATTGTGAAGGCAAAAGCATCAGCAAGAGAATTTGCAAAATAGCAGGTGTCTACGACAGATGCCCCGTGTACCCTAATTGTTAGTGGCTGCAGGGTAAGGGGGTGTCAGCGGATGAAAACAATGAACACCCAGCATGCTGAATTGTCTCCACAAGGTGGCAGGAGAGTGCTACTCTTGTTGGCACCCTCCCCCAACCACCCCTTGCCATTGGCACACTTCTCTGCAGCAGCAGAATTGCAAACTCTTAAATATGTGCTTTATTCTCTGGCCAGGAAACCAGTTAAACGACAATTCTGATTGGATGATCTGTGTAAGAAAGAGCAGTTCAACAACCTATGGTGTCTGATATACAGAATAATTTGTCAATGTTTGAGATCATGAGGAAGTGAATGTAGCAACTTATTGTTTCCATGTTTTCTCTGCTCTATCACAAGGCTTACAGGCAGAGTTGTTTTGGTGATGATAGGGAGTCTTCTTTTGATTTTTTGCTCTCCTTTTCTCTCAGCAGTCCTGCTTACCAACCAATCACAACCTGAGAGATACATTAAGGTGATTTTGATGATATTAATACCAGGAAAGCATCATTCTCTCTCTGATTTCCAAACTCATTCGGGCCTGAGCCAAAGACACTTCATAAAGCTCTTTCTTGAACCAAAGTAATACTTTAAGTAAAGGTGCTTTCACTGTGTTGCTGTATAGGGAGTTCCAGGACTTAGAACCAACAACACTCGAGGAGCAATGGTATCTCCTGAGGAGAACACTCAGAAAATGATGCTCCCATGCCCTTTTGGTTCTTGTCCTTCTTGGTACTAGAAATCAATTGTTTCTATTTCCATATCTGCTGTTTGACTTGTTGAGTGTTCTTAGCATTTTTATATTAGTTCATTTTTTTTAACCAGGATCAGAACTGCTTTGCATATCTATATAAATATACATGTCGCCAGCAGAGAGGGCCTGGTTTGGGAGTACTGACACGGTAGAATTAGTTTTGGATCGCAGTAGAAACACACTAACAAAACTATTAAGGGATACATAATTCAACAGATAATACACAATCGGTAAGATGGTGACATGTTTGATCACAGTAGTTTCTATGGGTTCAGCCAAGGTTGTTATTGTCCTTTTTAAACATTTTTTTTATGATTGGAAGATCTTGCTAGAGATTAAGAACTCAAAGTTTTACCTGTCTGTCCCATCAGCAAATTGCTTGTCAGCAGAGAAACTGAAACATCTGGATTTGATGAGGATCGTGCTGCTGCCTGCAACAGAGGTGTTGGAGCGCGAAGGCCAGGAGGGAGTCTAACAGTAAGTGATTGTCCTAGTCACTTTTTTATGATCACAAGACCCTGTTGGACATTGTTAAAGTAGAAAGCTGCAAATCTGATTCAGCGATTTATTGGCAGTTGGCAGGGGAGCTTGTAGTCGGTTGTAGTGTGGATTAGGCCTCAAGCCACAGTGTCTCCTGTTTACGGCTGCCCAGGAGAGAGGCTTTGGGGTTGGTGTGCTCCACCGAAGACAGTGTGGTGTGGTGTGGAGGACAAGCTGGAGTCAGTCCAGTCCCCAGCGTTCACTCTGCTGAAGGCAAGCTGTACTGTCTTCGATTGCAGATTTCTGCAATATTCATGGGCTTAGGGTCCTGGATTATATACTTTGTCTGTGATTGTACTTTACTGATATCTCATATGTGCTTGCTACATTACATGCGTCTTGTGCCGTGTATGACTGTTGGTTTTGTGTTCTGCACCTCGGCCCCAGAATAGTTGGCTGTATTCATGAGTATTCATGTATGGTTCAATAACAATTAAACTGAATTTGGACCAATTAGAATGTAAAAAATATAGTCTTACGCTCTGAAGCCCTTATATAATAACTTTCACAATTCCAAAGGCACATCATGAAATAAATTATTTTGAATGACTAATCTTAGAAAGGAGATGAGACTAAACATGTGAAATAGCAAAGGACACTGAATGAGAAAAACAAGGGGTAAGTATTATTACTCCCAAATAAACTGGCAGAAGAACAAATGGGTATAAGGAACAGGGCATTTACAATGTGTACAGGAGCATCTTATTATTCAATGTGCAAAAATTCCAGCTGTTGAATCTCCTAAAGGGAAAGAAAGCAACACAGCTAGACAGATTCAATGTATCTAAACAGTAGTGTGGGTGGCAGGATGGAGATAACGTCTCTACCAAAGGAGGTGTAAGGCTCTCCTTCCGTCTGCTAGCCAGCAGGCCACCCTTGGGCAAGGTGTAGCACCTGCTTAGCCCCCCGATCAGAGTCACATGAAGCCACGGGAACAGGTGGTGGATGGTCGGATGAGTAGCCGGTGCACATCACAAGTCCTGGTTATGGGCCCACTGACACCAAGCAGTCAACCTCTGAGGAATATTGATAATGGCTGGGGTCACCCATCTTCTAAAGACACTGGCCAGAAGAAGGCAATGGCAAACCACTTCCGTAGAAAAACTTTGCCCGAGAATAATCATTGTCATGATAGGGAAAAGAACCAGATTAAAGACAATTGTCGCCCACATTGTACAACACAGCACATAATGAATGAATGAAGTAAGAGTGATCATATCATATAAGGTTTGACAAAAAGCTTGGGAATGATGTAGAAAAGAGGAAAAAAAGTACAAATTTAAAGAAGTAGGATAGAACCTGTGAAACTTAACTGAGAACCAAACCAGAAATTTAAAACAAAGAACTGTGTGTCCAATTTCCCTAGCTGCTAGAATGAGATTAGCACTTTTATAACAAAGATTAGACAATGTCTCTAAGGAAACAATATCACCTTTAAAAGCCTGAAGGAACAGGTTGCTAACTGTGTTCCACGGATGAATGAAGAAGTGAGCACAAGGCAGGCAACAAGTGCCTGAATGATAAGAGAATGTCTAAAATGAATACAAAATGATCAGGAAGGCAGTGAAACACAGCAAAATCAAATTGTCAAAGAATATCAAAAGGAATAGTAGCGTAAATACAAGTATAAATAAATAAAAATGAAAATCAGATAACAGCTCAGGTCGCTTGAGTCAATGATAGCAAAATGACAAAACTATTCAATAATGACTGCTTCGAGAACATGCCAGTAAAGAGATTTTAAAAAATAAAATTATTTAAAGTTAAATGAAGAAAGGCAATAGATAAATTAATCACATTTAGAGAATATAAGACATCTAGTCCAGCCAGACATATAATAGTTTTTACTTGGTAGAGATTTCCCAGTAATCAGTCCTGGGTTTAAAAGACAGAGTTTAATTAATCCAGATTATTTATGTAAATAACAACAGGCTTGGTCAATGGACCCTACCTATCACCATTTAGAGTAACTGTCTTTACTCCCCTATTCCCTGCTTCCTGATATGCAATTTTCTTTTACACTCAACACTTTTATTTGCTCTTTAATTCTACATTCTGACACGAGTTTTATGTATGAATGATGCAGCAGTTTATCAAACACTAATAAGAAGAAATCAAATGTACATTAATTGTACTGACACATTATTTACTCTTCTTACTGTCTCTCCAAATAACTAAAAAAAATAATTCCTTGCATTTAAATAGCACCTTTCACAACCTGGGGATTAGCCAAATGCTTTACAACCAGCAAAGCACTTGTACGTTATAAGCTTGTAATGTTGAAAATGAGTTTAATACAAATGGTCAACAGAAAATTAAATTTATTTATTTACTGAGATACAGCTCAGAACAGGCCCGTTCAACCCTTTTAACTGTGCTACCTGATTTAACTAATCATGGGACGATTTACAATGACCAATTAACCTACCAATGGGTGCATCTTTGGACTGTGGGAGGAAACCAGAGCACCCAGAGGAAACCCACATGGTGACGGGGAGGAAGTACAATCTCCTTAACGGCAGTGACGGGAGTTGAACTCATATCACTGGTACTGTAAAATGGTGCGTTAGCCACTACGCTACTGTTCCGCCCCATAAAGGTAGTCAGCACTAATTCCAACATGGAAATTCATGCTTGTCTATCTGTATTAAACTAAAATTGTATTGAAATCATTTCTTTCAGCTGGCATTGTTAAGCAATGTGTTAACTACTACACTACTATGCTGTCACCTTGCCAATCAACAGTTAGGGATTTTGTGAAGAAGAGGATCACGGAGGTAAAATATTCAGACATGATCTCTTTGGATGGTGAAGCAAACATAAAGGACCCTGCTTCTTTTTCTTATGTTCTTAATGAAAGGTCAGTAACATGAAATGTTTAGCAACACACATAAAAGTTGCTGGTGAACACAGCAGGCCAGGCAGCATCTCTAGGAAGAGGAACAGTCGACGTTTCGGGCCGAGACATTTATCTCTTTCTCTCACCACAGATGCTGTCTGACCTGCTGTGTTTCCTTTTTACCTACAATTTCTGCTTTTATCTCAGATCTTTCAGGATCCTCAATATTTTGAGGACTCTACCTGCAAAGTAAAACACCACTGGAGAAATCAGAGACTTAAATGCATAGAAACCTGAAGGCACTGTGGGATGGTTTGATCTGTAAGAGCAGTGTGCAAGACAAGCTTTTTGCTGTGCTTGGTTCAGGTGATAATAATAATCCAATTCCAATTTCAATATGCAGCATGGTGAGCTTTCTGGATGGGTTTAATGAAATAGGGAGTGAAGAGACTTACTTTTATTATAATGGCAAAAGCAAATTCCATGCTGTGTGACTACCTGGTTCCTGGAAGTATTGTTTTATCAAAACACTGACACTTAAAAGATAAGTCAGCAAAACAGTGTTTGTCTTCAGTGCTTTAGGTCAACAGCAATGGATAACCTGCTGAAGCTCTTATCAGCTGCTGGTGTCATACTGTTAGCAGAGTCCAAGAGAAAACTGTAAAATCAACATAGGAGTGCTATTGCTCTTTTGTGTTCTTGGCTATTCTCTGATGTAAGGAATCACAGAAGGGAGAAATACATTGAATTAAATGGGAAAAATAGTAGTGAAAATGCACATCAGAATCAGGGTTGTTATCACTGACATAGGTATGCCATGAAATTTGTTGCTTTGTGGCTGTAGTCCAGAGCATGGCATAAAAAATTACTATAAATTACAATAATTGAATTGAATTGACTTTATTTCTTACATTCTTCACATACATGAGGAGTAAAAATCTTTATATTACGTCTCCATCTAAATGTGCAATATGCAATCATAGTAATTTATAATAAATAGAACAGTCAGTATAATATAGAATACAGTCAAATGAGTGTGAATTCATCAGTCTGATGGCCTGGTGGAAGAAGCTGTCCCGGAGCCTGTTGGTCCTGGCTTTTATGCTGTGGTACTGCTTCCCAGACGGCAGCAGCTGGAATAGATTGTGGTTGGGATGGCTTGGCCCAATGATCCTACGGGCCCTTTTTACACACCAGTCCTTGTAAATGTCCTGAGTCATGGGAAGTTCACAACTACAGATGCTCTGGGCACCACTCTCTGCAGAGTCCTGCAATTAAGGGAGGTACAGTTCCCATACCAGGCAGTGATGCAGCCAGTCAGGATACTCTCAAATGTGCCCCTGTAGAAGATGCTTAGGATATGGGGGCCCACACCAAACTTCCTCAACCATCTGTGGTGAAAGGGGTGCTGTTGCACCTTTTTCACCACACAGCTGGTGTGTATGGACCACGTGACGTCCTTGGTGATGTGGCTGCCGAGGAACTTGAAGCTGTTTACCCTCTGAACACCAGATCCATTGATGTCAATAGGGGTTAGCCCATCTCCATTCCTCCTATAGTCCACAACCAGCTCCTTTGCGACATTGAGGGAGAGGTTGTTTTCTTAACACCACTGTGTCAGAGAGATGACTTCTTCCCTGTAGGCCACCTCGTTATTGTTTGAGATTAGTCCAATCAATGTAGTGTCGTCGGCAAATTTAAGTAGCAGATTAGGGCCATGGGTGGCGACACATTCATGGGTATACAGAGAGTCTGGTGGCAGAGGGGAAGAAACTGACATCGACCTCATGGACGTGGATCAAGTGGGGTACCCGACCAAAGACTAGAGACCTGTGTTGATCAATAATAGTCATAGTCATAGTCATATTCATATTTTATTGATCCCGAAGGAAAATGGTTTTTGTTACAGTTGCATCACAAAATAATTAAATAGTAATAAAACCATAAATAATTAAATAGTAATATGTAAATTATGCCAGGAAATAAGTCCAGGACCAGCCTATTGGCTCAGGGTGTCTGACCCTCCAAGGGAGGAGTTGTAAAGTTTGATGGCCATAGGCAGGAATGACTTCCTATGACACTCTGTGTTGCATCTCGGTAGAATGAGTCTCTGGCTGAATGTACTCCTGTGCCCACCCAGTACATTATGTAGTGGATGGGAGACATTGTCCAAGGTGGCATGCAACTTGGACAGCATCCTCTTTTTAGACACCACCGTCAGAGAGTCCAGTTCCATCCCCACAACATCACTGGCCTTATGAATGAGTTTGTTGATTCTGTTGGTGTCTGCTACCCTCAGCCTGCTGCCCCAGCACACAACAGCAAATATGATCGCACTGGCCACTACCGACTCGTAGAACATCCTCAGCATCATCCGACAGATGTTAAAGGATCTCAGTCTCCTCAGGAAATAGAGGCGACTCTGACCCTTCTTGTAGACAGCCTCAGTGTTCTTTGACCAGTCCAGTTTATTGTCAATTCGTATCCCCAGGTATCTATTCTATATATGTATACTGTAACACACATCAAAGTTGCTGGTGAACGCAGCAGGCCAGGCAGCAACTCTAGGAAGAGGTACAGTCGACATTTCAGGCCGAGACCCTTCGTCAGGACTAACTGAAGGAAGAGTTAGTAAGAGATTTGAAAGTGGGAGGGGGAGGGGGAGATCCAAAATGATAGAAGACAGGAGGGGGAGGGATGGAGCCAAGAGCTGGACAGGTGATTGGCAAAGGGGATACGAGAGGATCATGGGACAGGAGGATCAGGGAGAAAGACAAGAGGTGGGGAGGAAACCCAGAGGATGGGCAAGGGGTATAGTCAGAGGGACAGAGGGAGAAAAAGGAGAGTGAGAGAAAGAATGTGTGTATAAAAATAAGTAACAGATGGGGTACAAGGGGGAGGTGGGGCATTAGCGGAAGTTAGAGAAGTCGATGTTCATGCCATCAGGTTGGAGGCTACCCAGACGGAATATAAGGTGTTGTTCCTCCAACCTGAGTGTGGCTTCACCTTTACAGTAGAGGAGGCCGTGGACAGACATGTCAGAATGGAAATGGGACGTGGAATTAAAATGTGTGGCCACTGGGAGATCCTGCTTTCTCTGGCGGACAGAGCGTAGGCGTACCTCTTCCTAGAGATGCTGCCTGGCCTGCTGCGTTCACCAGCAACTTTGATGTGTGTTGCTTGAATTTCCAGCATCTGCAGAATTCCTGTTGTTTAAGTATACTGTAATTGATTTACTTTATTATTATTATTATTATTTTATTTTTTTTCTATATTATCATGTATTGCATTGAACTGCTGCTGCTAAGTTAACAAATTTCATGACACATGCCAGTGATAATAAGCCTGATTCTGATTCTGAGAGCTCACCAATATCTTTAACCTCTCACTTTAGCAGCAAGCTTCAACCATACCGGTGCCTAAGAAGAATGTGGTGACCTGTCTCAATGACCGTCATCCGGTACCACCAACACCCACTGCGATGAAGTGTTTTGAGAGGTTGCTGATGAAACAGAATAACTCCTGTCCAGGAAGCGACTTCGGACCTGCTCCAATTTGCCTACCAGCGCAACAGGGCAACAACAAATGCCATTTCATTTGCTCTGCACTAAATCCTGGAACATTTATACAGCAAAGTTGCTTACATCAGAACGCTCTTCAAAGTTCAAAGTTCAAAATAAATTTTATTATCAGAGTACATATATGTCACTACATACAACCCTGAGATTCTTTTTCCTGCGGGCATACTCAGTAAATGTATGAAATAGTAACTATAACAGGATGAATGAAAGATCAACTGGAGTGCAGAAAATAACAAACTCTGCAAATGCAAATATACATTGCAACAAATAACAAAAAACTTAAAATAACAAGATAAAGAGTCCTTAAAGTGAGATCATTGTTGTGGGAACAACTCAATAGATGGGCAAGAGCCTGATGGTTGAGGGGTAGTAACTGTTCTTGCACCTGGAAGTACTTGGCATTCAATATTATCATTGCCTTAAAACTAATCAATAATCTTCAACTTCTAGGCCTCAATACCTCCTGTGCACCTGGATTCTCTATTTCCTCACTTTCTGACCCTCCTCAGTTGGGATGGCAACAACAGCTCCTCCACAATCTTCCTCACCACAGGTACACCAAAAGGCCGTATGATTATCCTCTGCTCTACTTGCTCTACATTCATGACTATAAGGCTCCAATGTCATATTCAAGTTTGCTGACGATATCACTGTCGTTAGCCAAATCAGCACATAAGAGGGAGATTGAAAATCTGGCTCAGTGGTGCCCCAACAACAGCCTCTCACTCAAAATGTCAGCAAGACCAAGGAGATGATATATTGAATTCAGAGGAGGAAACCGCAGGTCCATGAGCCAGTCCTCATCAGGAGATCCGCAGAGGGGGTCCGCAACTTTAAAGACCCCAGTGGTATTATCTGAGAGGATCTTATCTGTGTCCAGCCATCAGGAAGACGGTACAGGAGCCTCTGAACCTACACCACCAGGTACAGAAACAGTTATTACCCCTCAACATCAGGCTCTTGAACCAGAAGGGATAGCTTCTCTCGCCCCTTCATTGAGCTGTTAACATAACCTATGGATTCACTTTCAAGTATTCTTCATCTCATGTTCTTGATTGTGACTATTTATTTAATTATTTACTATAATTATTTTCTCTTTGTTTTTATATTTGCTCAGTTTGTTGTTTTATTTTGTACATTGGCTGTTGTCCATCCTGTTGGGCATGGTCTGTCATTGATTCTGTTGTGTATCTTGCATTTACTGTGAATGCCTACAAGAAAATGAATCTCTGGGTTGGATATGGTGACATATATGTACGTCGATAATAAATTTACATTGATCTTTGAACTTGTTTCTGTTTCTGTTTCTGTGCTGTTGTGTTCTACTATTCTATGACTCTAATTCCTAGGCCATTATTTTTCAAGGACATCTGTGACTCCTGCCATTCAAGAATTACAGAACACCAATCGAGGTCACGCAATTTGTAATTCCTGTGCAGGTTCTTTGAAGTGCAATTCTTTTACTCCTGTCACCTTCTTCTCTCCTCGTTATCTCTTTTCATTTCTTGCATTGATGCAGTTTTCTGTTGAAAGTTTCCAGTGAATCAGTAATGCCTATGTCATACCCACAATTCCCGAAATCAACAATTGGCTGGCTACAATCTATCAGATAATAGTGAAAGATCAACTCTGTGAATATATTGTTGTGTAACTGCTCAGTTCACTGAACATTAAACTGCAGAATTTCTGTTCTCCTCACTTCTCTTCATTACTTTTTCTTTCTTTCTAGATATTCTTCTTTCTCCCACTGACCTCTATCGCTTTTACTTTTTCAATGACTGCCTCCTTTCTCTATTAACCTGTTTTTCCTCCTCATTCCTCTCCCTCTTTCTGTCTCTCTTTATGTCTCCATGTATTTTCTCTGTCATTTCCCATCTGACCCTACATTGTTACCTTATATCCTCACTCTTTCAAATTTCCTTTCTCCCCATTTGTCTCACTCTCTCTCTTTGCCTTCCTTTTATTCCCCATTTGTCTTTCTCTGTCTTTCACCCTCTATATTTCATTTGCATTCTTTTAATCTTTCCCCCTTCTTTATCTCTACGTAACTCATTCTCTCTGCCTCTCTTTCAGCTTTTTATCCCCTTATCTGTTTCACTCTTTCTGTATCATTTCTCTCTCCGTATATCTGCCTTGTTCATGTTATTCCATTCTTTTCCCTCTCTCCACATCTCTTCCCTTCACTCCATCTCTCCTCCTCTCCCTTAATCCATCACCAGCTTCCTTGCCTTCTCTCTTTATCTCCCAATTTCTCTGTCGCTTTCATTCCCCTTGTTCCTCTCGGACTCTCCTAAAAAGAAACATAAGATGTAAACAGTTTCTTAGCAAACTGTGTCAGAAATAATAATTACAGTTTTATGACATTGCTTTTCTATAGGTGCAAGATGCCATTTATGACATCCTGAAATTTTAAATCTTTGAATACAGTAATGTAATAAAGAGCAAAATGACTGAAATAGAAGAAAAAAGCAGGGGAGAAAATTAATAAAGGGAAAAAGACCTAAACCGTAGCTGTAGTGACTTTACCAACAGGAAAACATTCCAAAACCAATGTCTCCACTTCAAAGCTTATGATAGTTTTGAAGAGAGGTGCATTTGTGCAACTGTATGCCATGAAATGACTGTGCTGAAAGAGCAGAAAATGGTCAGATGGTGGAGTGAATGAAAGCAGATGTAAGATTTGTCCTCATTGTAGATGCGACTGTTCCAACGATGGTGCTCAGTCCAGCGGTCTCCACGTCTAAGAGTATTTATGAATTAATTAAGCTCAGCTGCTGTCATATAATTGTAAGTGGGCAGCCACCTGGAATGTTAGTCTTAAAGTATCAATGGCCCTGTCTAAACAGATGGACAGTTAAGTCATGGGCAGAAGTGATAAGGTTAATGAAACCAAGTTAACTATACTGCAAGCCTGTCACAGTGAATGGGTGGCTTTGGAGGAATAGACATACACCTTCTCCTTTAGCTGTCCTCCAGAGTTGAGGACCAATTCCAGTTCTGTGGATTCTAAGGTAGCTGATAAGACCAAAGCAGGACATATAGACTGCCACAAGTAGGGCAGAGCTTGCTAATTGGAGCATATGCAGTGAGCAGTTTGTGAGGCAGTGTGCACCTTCCATCTCTTGAGCTATAATCCTGTGGGCTCCTAATAAAGTCTATTAACGCCATTCTAAACGTTCCTTCTCCAGCCTGGATGGTCATGGGTGAGGTATTGCCATGAGACAGTGGGGACGTACACTTTCTGAAAAGCCTATGAATTCTTGAATCTTCAGCCCGTGTGACACTTCTTACAATGAGAGAGCCTGGAATAATTTCAAGCAACACACAAAAAAACACTGGAGAAACTCAGCAGGTCGAGCAGCATCTTTAGAGGGGAAGAAACAATCAACGTTTTGGGCCAGCCCGAACTGTAGACTATTTATTTCCCTCCCTGGATGCTGCTTGAGCTGCTGAGTTCTTCCATAATTTTGTGTGTATTGCTCAAGATTTCCAGCATCCGCAGAACCTCTTGTCTTCAGAATAACTTTGTGTGTCAGGCATCTATCAACATTGCCATTAGGGCCATTTGCAAATTCCAACATCCCTGTTCAGAAAAGAATGCAGGGATACATGCAGTACACATTTAACCTTGAGCATGGAGAAACTTTTAATAATTAGGAATAAAAGTGCCAGTCAATTATTCAATATGATATGATCTGTGTGAGCCAGCATGGAATGTAAATCATTTTTAATTAACCTGCTGAATTTTTAAGAAGTAATATTGATAACTGAGTCAAATGCAGTTGGTTTGGTGTCTATGGACTTTCAAAAAGCATCTGGTATGTGTTACATAATGTACTTGTCTTCAAGTTAGAGGTCAATGGAATGAAAGACTTTGACAGTAAGGATAGAAAATGCATCATGTCACTGGAAACAGGAAAATATTAAATCATTGTTTTTCAGGCTAGAGGAAAAGATGTGTTGGATTCTGATGTTTTTGATCCAAGGTTCTTTTGGAAGTCAGAAAAGTTATTGCTTCTCCATTGTTTTATAAAGCACAAAGAAAACAAAGAGAATTGGAAATGTGGATTTGCAAAAGTCTAGTAGCTAAGAATAAAGAACAGACAGCTGGGCAACATCTTCTTATACCCCACAGATAATAAACATTCCATTCAAATTCATAGATAAGAGTTAACCAATCAGATAGCCCCTATTCAAATAATGCAATACCAGAGAACTTTCTAGAACTTGCAAAGTACTGTAAGCACCAGGGAACACACTGAACAATTGCATAGACATTCTGAGAACACTAGGAAACATACTAAGCAGTTACATGTATGTAAGTAGTCATATAAAATACAAGTAGATAATTAATTGCTAAACTGCAAAGAAAATAACGATTAAACAGTGCATAAGAAGAGCCGTATGCCATGATACACCTTCCCGATTGATAATATTTCATCAGTCATTGATCAGTGGTTCCACATATTCGTTCAATTTCGCTTAATGATTCTGCGAGATGTGGACAATGAAAAGACCATTCAATGTTTATCAGTCCAGTCGACATAATTCCTGACAAACACTCCCTGTGAAATGTGTTGAAAGACTTGATATCATGGATAGAAAATGAGTTATGTCACAGGAAACAGGTAAGTATGAAATGATTGTTTTTCAGATAGACAGAGAAGGTAATCCATGTCCCCAGGTCAGTATTGGGACCACTGCTTCTCCTGTTACATATTAGTGGTTTGGACTCATGGACAAGTTTTAAATTTGCAGAAGCACAGAACTTGGAACAGTTGTGAACTGTTATTGTAGATATCAAGAGTACAGGGACAGGCTGATAGGTTGGGTGGAGTTATGGCATGAAATTTAACTTAAACATATACAAACTCTTATATATCTATTGGAAGAGCAAATTGCAAGAGAATTTCAGCCAACTTCAACATGATCACATCACCAGTCAGATTTTCTTTTGGCCTATCTTTTGGCATTTTGCAGGAAGCACCCTCTTTGTGACTCCCTCATCCACTCTTCTGCTGACATCCACCACTGAGAGGATCTGTCTTGGGCCTAACATATTGATGCAGTGCAATGGCAACGAAGGTATGCCAGTGGCTCTACTTCATCCCAAGTTTGAGGAGATTTGGTGTGTCACCAAAGACTAGAAAATTTCTATAGATGTACCGTGGGAGGCATTCTGGTTGGTTGCATCACCACCTGGCATAGATGCTCCAATGCATGGGGTCAAAAGAGGCTATAGAGAGTTGTAAACTTAGCCATCTCCATCACAGGTACAAGGCACTCCACCTTGAGGACATCTTCTTTCTGGTGCCTCAGAAAGATGACATCCTTCATGGAGGACCATCATCATCCAGGAAATGCCACCTTCTCATTACCACCATCAGGAAGGAGGTACAGAAGCTTGAACAACAGGAATTCTGCAGATGCTGGAAATTCAAGCAACACACATAAAAATTGCTGGTGAACGCAGCAGGCTAGGCAGCATCTCTAGGAAGAGGTGCAGTCGACGTTTCAGGCCGAGACCCTTCGTCAGGACTAAAGATGCTCAGTATTTTCGGAACAACTTCTTCCTCTCCATCATAAGGTTTCTGAATGGCCCTCACCATTCCTGATTTGCACTATTAATTTGCTTGATTTCTTCTTGTAACTTGGAGAAATTATTTATATCTTCTACTGTACTACTGCCACAAAACAACAAATTTCATGACCTGTATCAGTGATAATAAACCTGTTTCTAATTCTACTTCCCCATCCCAAGACACCTTCCCAAGCAAGTAGAAAATGTGCAGCACCTTTCCATACACCTCCCCCCTTTCCACTATCCAGGATTCAAACAATCATTCCAGGTGAAGCAGCAAATCACTTATGATACTTCCAAACTAGACTATTACATTCAGGGTTCACAATATGGCTGCCTCCCCACTGGGAAAAAACAATCACAGGTTGAACAAACACTTTTTGGAACACTTGCACTCAGTCCACAGGTGCTGAGATGAGAATTCTGTTGTCACACACATTAATAATCCTACTCCTATTCTGGCCCATGTGTCTTTGACCATCACTACCATAGTGAGGCCCAGTATAAACTAGAGCAGCCACAGATTTAAAAGTTGCTGGTGAACGCAACAGGCCAGCTAGCATCTATAGGACGAGGTACAGTCGACGTTTCAGGCCAAGACCCTTCGTCAGGACTAACTGAAAGAAGAGCTAGTAAGAGATTTGAAAGTGGGAGGGGGAGGGGGAGATCCGAAATGATAGGAGAAGACAGGAGGGGGAGGGATGGAGCCAAGAGCTGGACAGGTGATTGGCAAAAGGGATATGAGAGGATCATGGGACAGGAGGCCCAGGGAGAAGGAAAAGGGGGAGGGGAAAGCCCAGAAGATGGGCAAGGGGTATAGTGAAAGGGACAGAGGGAGAAAAAGGAGAGAGAGAAAGAATGTCTGTATATAAATAAATAACGGATGCGGTACGAGGGGGAGGTGGGGCATTAGCGGAAGTTTGAGAAGTCGATGTTCATGCCATCAGGTTAGAGGCTACCCAGACGGAATATAAAGTGTTGTTCCTCCAACCTGAGTGCGGCTTCATCTTTACAGTAGAGGAGGCCGTGGAACTTTCAAATCTCTTACTAGCTCTTCTTTCCATTAGTCCTGACGAAGGGTCTCAGCCCGAAACGTTGACTGTACCTCTTCTATAGATGCTGTCTGGCCTGCTGCGTTCACCAGCAACTTTGATGTGTGTTGCTTGAAATTCCAGCATCTGCAGAATTCCTTCGTGTTTGCAGCCACAGGTTTTCTTCTTTGTGGGTACTTGGCAACCTTCTGGAATGTACTGTGAATTCCTCAGTTTCAGGTAAACTAATCTCTGTTCATTTCTCATTATCCTGCGTATCGTCATCTTCTTGGCTCATTTCTATAAAATGCCTTATTAACAGATAGTACTTATAGTCCTTATCTCCTAATCAGTTTAAATCATTCTCCACACACAAAATGCTGAAGGAACTCAGCAGGTCATGCAGCATCAATGGAGAGGAATAAGTAGTTCATGTTTGAGCTGAGACCATTCATCAGGACTGGGAAAGAAGGGGGAAGAAGCCGGAATAAGGAAGTGGGGGGAAGGGAAAGAGTACAAGCTGGCAGATGATAGGCAACGCCAGGTGAAAGGGAACGTAAGGAGGATGAAGTTAGAAGCTCAGAGGTGATAGGTAGATAAGCTAAAGTGCCAAAGAAGGGGGGATCTGAGAACAGAGGAGAGTGGGCCAGGAACAAAGTGAAATAGGGCAGACATTAATGAGAGGTGATAGGCAGCTGAGGAGGAGAGAAGGAGTAAGAGGGGAGCCAGAATGGGGAATGGAAAAGAGAGAAGGGGAAGGGGGAAGAAATTACTGGAAGATAGAGAAATTGCTGTTCATGCCATCAGGATTGAGGCTGCCCACACAGTATATGGAGTGTTGTAGTCGAACCTGAATGGCCTCATCATGGCAGTAGCGGAGGCCATGGACCGACATGTTGGAATGGGAAAGGGGAGTTGATTCTAAGTGGCTGAGCACCAGGAAATCTGGCTTGTTGCAGTTGGGACGAAGGTGCTCGACATAAGTGTCCCTCATTCTATGTCAGGTCTTACTGATGTCGAGGACAGCACCAGACACAGTAGATGTCCCCAACAGATGAAGTGTTGCCTCACCTGGAGGGACTGTTTGGGACCCTGAATGGTGGTGAGGGAGGATGTGAACAGGCAGGTGTGGGACTTGTGTCATTTGCATGGATAAATGCCAGGAGGGAGATTATTGGGGAGGGTCAAATGGACAATGGAGTTACAGAGAGAGTGAACCCTGTAGGAAGTGGAGGGGGGAGGAAGTAAAGATATGTTTAATGATAGGGTCCCATTGAGGGTAGTGTAAGTTCCAGAGAATGATGTGCTAGATGTGGAGGCTCATGGGGTGCTAGGTAAGGACAAGAGGAACTCTATCCCTTTTATGGTGGTGGAAAGATGAGGTGAGGACAGATGTCCAGGGAAAGGAGGAGATGAGGATGAGGGCAACATCAATGGTGAAGAGTGGGAAAACCTCTTCATGGAAGAAAGAGGACACCTTATATGTTCTGGATTGGAAAGCCTCATCCTGGTAGTCTTTTAGTCCATATATATATAAACTCCATTTGGTCTTTTGTCTTACACTTCACTTCTCCCCAAAGTCCTGTTTCAAAAACTATAAACCCTCCAGTTTTCTCCCGGTTCTGAGGAAGGGTCCCTGACCTGATTAGGTTCTGGATTGGTTTTATGCCATTGATGTAAGGAATAGGTAGCAGGGTGAAAAAAACTACGGTTGACAGAAGATGCAGAATATCCAGACAAGAGGATGAAAGAAGCCCACTTAATGTGAAGGAAGCAAGAATCACACAGGGCTCTTGAGAGTTATAAATTAATCCAGAAGGATTTGAAAGAGCGATTTAGGAGAGCTAGAAGGAGAAATGAGAAAGCCTTGGTGAGCAGGATTATACTTTATACTTTATTGTCGCCAAACAATTGATACTAGAGCGTTGTTACGTACCCCGTAACTGGGTTGCCAAACCAGCAGAAATGGATCACTCAGTTGGAGTCTGGAGTACTAGAACTAAGAAAGTTTTATTAAAGAAACAAGCAACACAGTAATCGAAAGGATAATAAATGCAACAGTTCAGTGATGATAAACACACATGTGCACAGCATTAAGATAACAGCATCAATCAAGCTCTATCGTTGTCTAGGGGTAAATGACCAAATTTCAAAATGACTCAAAGTTCAGTCCAGTTAGTAGTTCAGTTCGCAGTAATCGTTGCCATGGCGATGGACAACGTGCGGGAAAAGAGACAGAGAGAACAGGAACAACTCATCATTCAGCACAGCTTCACTCACAGACCGGCGAGATGCCCACGAGCAACTTTTGGGCGGGTCCTTGGTGATGTCACCTGAGGTCACCGACTGTGACCCCTCCTCCAGATGCGGTCGATCCTCTGCAGTGAACCCGGCACCCAGGCAAGGGCGGACACACACCGGGTTCCCGCTGATCGTACCTTTCCACCCTTGTCGTTGTCTGATACTTCTCACCCACTCGTGAGAGGCGTACCGCTTCCAGGGTCTCGTTACCTCGGGTGGCGTGTGTCTGTCTTAGCGAACCTGTCCCTTTTTATCCCCCTGCTGGGGTATCGCCTGTCCATATCGCCTGTCCATCACTTCAAACAGTTCAGGGTTCAAAGGGGGGAGCCGCTCCAGACAGCTCTCTCTCCCACATCCCTTCATTACACATCTCCAGACGCTGCTCCATTGTTCCTTATCTCTCCTTCCCCTGAGGGCAGGTGGCAGACCAACTGCTGATGCCACTGATGCTAGACCAGGCCAGCAAACATCTTAATTTTATGTGTATTCTCGTAACAGCGTACAATCATCACAGTGATATTTGATTCTGCACTTTGCGCTCCCTGGAATACAAATCGATAGTAAATATTAAAAATTTAAATTATAAATCATAAATAGGAAATAGAAAAGGGAAAGTAAGGTAGTGCAAAAACACCGAGAGGCAGGTCTGGGTATTTGGAGGGTATGGCTCAGATCCAGGTCAGGATCTGTTTAGCAGTCTTATCACAGTTGGAAAGAAGCTGTTCCCAAATCTAGCCGTACGAGTCTTCAAGCTTCTGAGCCTTCTCCCAGAGGGAAGAGGGATGAAAAGTGTGTTGGCTGGGTGGGTCGTGTCCTTGATTATCCTGGCAGCACTGATCCGACAGCGTGCGGTGTAAAGTGAGTCGAAGGACGGAAGATTGGTTTTTGTGATGTGCTGGGCTCTGTTCACGATCTTCTGCAGCTTCTTCTGGTCTTGGAAAGGACAACTTCCACACCAGGTTGTGATGCACCCTAGAAGAATGCTTTCTACAGTGCATCTATAAAAATTAGTGAGGGTTTTAGGGGACAGGCCAAATTTCTTTAGCTTTTTCAGGAAGTAAAGGCGCTGGTGGGCCTTCTTGGCAGTGGACTCTGCTTGGTTGGACCAAGTCAGGTCATTTGTGATATTGACCCCGAGGAACTTAAAGCTTTTGACCTGTTCCACTTGCGCACCACCGATGTAAATGGGGTCGTGTGGGCTGCTACTCCTTCTGAAGACAACAACCAATTCCTTCGTCTTGCTGATTAAGGAAAATCCAAGGCATTTTACACCAAAAATGGACACTTTTACTAAGTCCATGCTGACCTTAATAATTATCTTCGCTAATCCTGAACCACTGAGCTACTTGTCTTAGGGGTTATGCCCTTGCCTCTTCTTGTCTTGGACCAAGATCAGAATGTACCTTATCTCTGAGTTTTTGATGAAATCCAAGTTACTGGGCCTACCTTGGTGTTCTCTCTGGCCAGACTCTTCATCTCAGGGCACAAGCTAAGTTACTGATGACTGTATTCCTTGCCTTTGAGGTAGAAACCGGTGAAGTTCCCGTCTCAAGGATTAAGACCCTGTCTCTTGAGTTTAAGGGCAATGTGCTCCTTGCCCCTAGTGTTAAGTCCAGTAAAAGAATGTCCATTAACTGTGTTTCTCTCTCCACAGATACTGCCTGACCTACTGAGTATTTCTAGCATTTTGAGTTTTTGTTTCTGCCTTTCCATAATTTATTTGATAAGGTCCCAAACAAATCCTCACATAGTTTACCCCCACCAACACACCACATTATTTTCAATTCACTGATTACAAATAAATTCTCACCTACTAGTTCCACAGACAGAACATGATGAGCCCCAAAAATATAACCCATCCTAACTTACCCACATGCAAGCAGTTAATGGATACCCTTCCTAAAATGTACACTCAAAAGACCAAAAGCGCTAAGACCAATTTTAGCATTGTAATTCTGATTGGCAACTCAGCCATTTTTCATCATAGGCCATTAATTTTGAACTTGATTCTTTTAGTTTATCTAATTTTATTACCATGCCTCTCAGCCCTGTGACCTCCCTCTAAGTTTAGAAATTTTTAATGAGATAGAAATAGAAATTAAAATTAAGAATTGGTTCACAAATAAAAATGCAAATGCATTGCTATTACACTTGTGAAGTCATAAAATTTGGAAATACCCTGCACTGGTAGGTTTTATTTATAGTTTTTTTAAAAATCAGGTTTATTACTGTATGTCATGAAATTTGTTGTTTTGTGGTAGTGTGTTGTGCAATACTTAGAAATTTACAATAAAAAATGTAAATAAATAAATAAAAGAGCAAAATAGTGAGGCGGTTTTTATGGATTCATGAACTGATTAGAAATCAGGTAGGCAGGAGGAGAAGATGGCGGCGCGATGCAGTGCGCGCAGCTCTCCGGTGAAATGATATCATATTTGTAAGTAGGATGCCGTGCACAATTTTGATTTGATGGAGACAGACATGAGAAGCAGAGGACCATTTGGAGAAATTTCTGAAATGCCTGGTTTGCTGCCGCTGCTACTGTATGATTGAGAATCTCCGGAGGGAAGGCCCCAAAATCCCCAGCTTTGCCTGCTGCTGGCGACCGAGGCTGAGGTCGAAGCGTTCGGCAGAGATGGTGCTTGGTACTCGGTGTCGGAGGGCTGATCAGAGCTCGAAGTTTTCGGATGACTCAGAGTCGGACTGTGGTCGGGCATGGCAGGGAGAGTTTTCTTCCTTCTCCCGCCTGCGTGAGATGTGGGACTTTCGAGAGACTTTGAACTTTTTTACTGTGCCATGGACTGTTCTTCATCAAGTTATGGTATTGTTGCACTGTTGTAACTATATGTTATAATTATGTGGTTTTTGTTAGTTTTTCAGTCTTGGTCTGTCCTGTGTTTCTGTGTTATCACACCGGAGGTATTTCTTAATACATGCATTACTAAATGACAATAAAAGAGGACAGCGTGTCCTCATAATCTAACCTCAAGAAGGAGAGAAAGAAGCTATTCCTAGAACACTGAGTATGCTTCTTCACTTTCCTGTACCTCCTCCCTCAAGGCTGCACTGAGAAGGGGTCATGTCCTGGGTGATGAGGATTCTTACTGTTACATTACAAGAATGGCCTAAGTACACACAACAATATAAAACTCTAAAAGCTATCTGTAACTTAAATTCAATGTCAACATCTTTATTAAATAGACTGCATGAAGGGAAACTGGTACAATAATGAATCTGATTACTATAATGGGAAAGGCTATTATATTAGTACACATTTCCTTTATGAGTCTCTGCATATAGAGTTCTTTGCTAATTAGAATATTTGAACAAGATATCCTTCAAAGGACATATTCCCTGAGCAATTCATCATATGTTGTTGCTGTAACATGTTTAGCTTGTAAATCTGTGCACTGTATGATTTTCTGTCCTCGTTTTTCCCTCGCCCTGCAGAACAGCTCAGCTTATCCCATCACGTAAAATCCTCGCGGTCCTCCACCCATGCATGTGCCATTATTTTCACTGCTCTCTTCATTCATCCTCTCTTGCAGTCCAGTTTGACCTCAGTTCATCAAGTCCTCTCTCCTCTAGCTCACTTGCCCTGCTTTCTTTGCCTCCGTGTAAACTTCCCAGCCAACATTCTTGGCCAATCTTTGTTGTTCCCATCCCAAATCAATTTTTTTTACTCACATAATGCCAATCACAAATGGAGCCATTTCTTTATCACTCTCAAATCACATGCCCCTTCTCTTTTCCCAACCCCATTTTCTTCCTCAACCACATTTCCTTCCAGAATAATTGCTTCCCAATCCTCTTACAGTTTTTGATCAGATATTCTTAAATGCATTGACCATATTATTTCTGAGGTGGCCACTCTATTTGACCACACCCTCACCTCCACCTAATCTGATTTCTATGAAAACCACAACTGCCTTTCCTCCTAGCTTGCCGTGCCCTTTGTCTCCACTCTATTATAACCTAGGGACAGAAATGTTAAAAGGATAAAGCAGGTGACTCGTAGAAAATAGAACATAGAGTATTAGACCAGTACAGGCCCTTCAGCCCACAATGTTGTTGGCTTTTTAACCTACTGCAAGATCAAACTAACCCTTCCCTCCTACATAGCCCTCCATTTTCCTATCATCCATGTGCCAATTTGAAGAATTTCATAAATGCCCCTAATGTGTCTGCCTCTATTACCACCACTGGCAGGGTGTTCCTCATTTAGCTATTCATCAAAACATATCCTCCACCTCTGCTGTACTTAACACTTTTAACATAAAATCCTAAGAACCTAAAACATAGAGCACATGAATAGATCCTTTGGCATCAACCATTATGAAAATATAACTAATCCCATCTGCCTGGACTTGGCCCTTATCCCTGAACGATGATTCCCCCTTTATTATAGTTGGCAGAGTCCTTGACTGTATCTCATCTATTTTCTTCACTTCCACCTGCACTCCATCTTCCATCATCCCTCATGCTGAATCTGAACTCTTTCTGTCTCTGAGGCCCATCTCCTACTTGACCCTACTCCAACTAATCTATCCACCCAGTTTCCCTTCCTAGTGAGGCTGATATTGTTTACAATTCTCTTGTTCTATCCACCTACGGTCATCGAGAACTACAGCACAGAAATGGGCCCCTTGCCTCATGTAGTCAATGTTGATCTATTATTCTGCCTAGTCCCATTGTCCTGCACCCAGACCATACCCCTCCCATCCAGGTACTTATCCAACCCTCTATTAAATGTTTTAAATGAACCCACATCCACTATTTTCATTGACAGCTTGTTCCATACTTGCATCATGTTCTAAGTGAAGGAGTTTCCCCTCAGGTTCCCTTTAAATATTTCATCTTTCACCTTTAACGTATGACCTTTAGTTCCATTTTCACCTAGCCTACTTGTATTTACACTATCTATACTGTTCACAATTTTGTATGCCTGTATCAAATTTCCCTTTATTCTCATATGCTCCAGCGGAAAAGAAGTCCTCACCTATTCAACCTATCTGTATAACTCAGGTTTGAAGTCCCAATGCAGCCTTGCAAATTTTCTCTGTACTCCTTCAATATTATTGATACCTTTCCTGTCAGTAGGTGACCAAAACTACGCACAATAGTCCAAATTTGCCTCACCAAAGTCTTATACAATTTCAACATAACATCCCATCTCCTGTGCTCAATATTCTGATTAATGAATGTGTCAAAAGCACTCTTTACAACTCTATCTGCCTACGATGTAAAGGAATTATGGGTTTGTCTTCCCAGATCCTTCTCAACTTTCCAGTCATCACTGTCGTTCAGAAAAGCCTAGCTGTGATCTCTCTATCTGCATAAATACCACCCCATCTCCAACCTCCCTTTCCTGCTCCAAATCTTTGGATGCTAGTAATTCTATTAATCCATTATCATCTTTCCCACCACTACAGCCCATTGTACGGTCTGTGTTTCTATCACTATCACAGTGCCATAGAGCTCTAAAAGAGTCACAGTTGATGTCCTATGTATATGAGCACAATGAAAGTAATCCACTCTTTCTTGTCTTTCTCAATTTTCTTACGGACTTTGGCGTAGTTAAGCACCCTGACAACACCTTTCCATGTTGAATAAGCTCAGAAGACAAATGAGCAGAATTTAACCATTTAACCCACTCAACCACTTTCTCTTGCCTTCTCCCCATAACCTTTGACTCGTTTACTAATCGCCTATATGAATCTCCTCTGTAAACATACTCAATGAGTACAATATATCCAATTTTCATCAAGCTATTTATTAATTTGGTTTATTTTAGTTATAGCACAGAAACAGCCCTTTCCAGCCCAATGAGCCCATGCTGCCCTATTACAATAAATTTCAAAGTTCAAAGTAAATTTATTATCAAAGTATATATACACACACAGAGGACAGAAATTGCATCCTGAAGGCATAATTAAAGTAACAGTGATCAATGGAGATAAAACATGGCAGCTGAACCTCTATGTACTGAAAAATGGAGGACCACCATTGCTGGGACTGGAATGGCTCAGGAAAATCCAGATGGATTGGCACACCATCAAGGCACCAGATGTGTAAACAAAGGAGGGCAGTTCGGCGGGGAAGATGTCCGCAGCTCTCCTCTCACCTATTGTCGACTATTACAATGACAAGGAGGAGCTAGACAACGTCGACGATGAGGACAAACACAGTATCCATGGCTGCGACTCAGGTGAAGATACAGAGGATGCAAGTGAGACAGATATTGCCAATAAGCAAGATGATGAAGACTACCTGAAAGTAAAAGAGCAGATGTACCAGGAGAAATTGACATCTCTCAAAAGTCAGTTACAGCAGTTACAGGAAGACACTTTGCAGGAGTATCAGAAAAGGATGAAGAAACTAGATTAACAATACAAGGAAAGAATACGAAATGCAGAGCTTTTTCTGCAACTGGAGACAGAACAAGTGGAATATTAAAGAGAAGAAAGCAGCAGTGAAAGAATTTGAAGATAAAAAGATTGAGTTAGAAGAAAGGAAAAAGGTGATTGAGAATGACAGGCTAACAATGGAACTCACAGGAGATTCTATGGAGGTAAAGCCAATAATGACTAGGAAACTAAGGAGGAGACCTAATGACCCTGCTCCAATTACAGACAAAAGATGAAAACCTGAATCTGTGCAGTTAAATTACTTGTTAACAGATGAACAGATAATGGAAGATCTGTGAATTCTCAATAAGCTTCAATCTCTGAAAAGACCAGCATCTCCATCTTCTCCTGAGCATCTTCCCAGCACTCCTGAATCACCAGCACAAAGATATGAAGCACGAATAGAAGATGGAAAGTTATATTATGATAAGAGACGGTACCATAAAGGTCAGGCTATCTATTTGGAATCTAAAGAGAATACAAAGATTGGCTGTGTAATTAGCTCAGTAGGAACAAATGAGATATGGGTAAGGAAGACAAGTGATAGCACAAAGATGCGTATATATATATAGGACAGCTGCACAGAGGAGTCTTCATTATACGGAAGCAATCTGCTGCCTAGAACTCTTAGCAAGTTGGAGGTGCGCATCTTCTTAACTCCCTATGCTCAGAGGTCAACTGTTCATGACTTTTATATGGAAATCTGTATTAAAACAAACAAGTTTATTGACAGACTGAAGAACACACTATTTGAAGACACTTTCCAATGCCATCTCAGTTTTGATGATTGTACATATTTTTAAGAATAACATTCACCTTCTCACAGATTTCACTTCACTTTTGTCACCTTTGCAAGATGGAGGTGACTACTCTTTATGGCTGAACCTGCCAATCTGTGGATTGTTCAATTTATTCCAGACAATAGAGTGAAGACCTATTTGCTTCAGTGCCGGACAATCTAGAGAAGACTCACACCTCGCCCCCCCCGCCCCCCCAGAGACTTAAGTTATAAATGGATCTTAGACCAAGAGTTAAAAAAAAGGCTTGTTATAATTTGATATTATTATGTTACTTTGTTATAATTTGATATTATTAAGTTACGAAGTAAACAAATGGTAGGTGTTTGTATGTTAAGGGTAAACATATTTATTTAGCATAGTGCCCCAGTAAAAAAAACAGCTGATACACTATTAAAATAAAAGAGGAAGAGTGTACCGTATAGCCTACAGTATAATAACGGACTACTTTATGTTTTAGTAACACGTCGTTGAATGCGCTATTAGGCACATATTGTGCAGTCTGTGCTGTAGTTTCTATGGTTTCTATTATGGAGGGATATGGTCCGTGTGCAGGTCAGTGGGACTAGGCAGAAAATGGTTCAGCACAGCCAAGAAGGGCCAAAAGGCCTGTTTCTGTGCTGTAGTTTCTATGGTTTCTATATTGAGCATGCGCTATTAGGTGTTTATTGATCTGTACATGTGTGCTGAGTTCTAATTCTGCCAGTAAAAAACCATGAATCTGAGTTCCCGTCTCTAGCGTTTTTATTAATAGCATTGTTGTGTAACCAGGCCACATAACAACATGAGGCATATTCACTCAGATCCTCTGATATTTCCTTGAACATGGCCCAAAGCAGTCTCAAAATGGTCCCGTAGCTGTTCCTCTGCCTCCCACAACCACTCTTCATTGTCCTTCCTCTGGAGCCTTGCTCTTTAGCCTCTGCCTATATGCAGGTAGGACAGCCAGATGGTCAGATTTCCTGATCTAGGGATCGAAAAGTAGACTTTCCTTATGGTAGTATAGCAGTAGCTGAACCCTGGCATTGTGAGTGATATAACTGGGCAGATATTTCTTCAAACAAGCCTGACTACAGTCTCTGGCTTTGAAAGGTATTGGGATAGGCTGTTTCTTGTTTGCTTATCACTGCATTTAGTACCTCAAGTTCATGCTTAACATTGCCTTTTGATAGTATGTAAACTGCAGTCAGGGTCATGGAGAAGAACTCCTTTGGTAAATAGAACAGTTGGCACTTGATCATTAGATGCTCCAGGTTGGGGGAACATGAGTGTGACAAACCCACTATGTCTCAGCGTCATATGATGAAACATACACCACCACCTTTTGCCCTCTTCAAATCAACACCAATTAGCCTACCAACCCATATGTCTTTGGAATGAGGGAGGAAACTGGAACAAGCGGAGAAAACCCAGAAGGTCATGGAGGGAACACGTTTTTACTGTTGGTGATGGAATTGAACTCGTGTCATTGGTGCCAAAATAGCATTATGCTAATATCCAACTGGATATTATACTGGAAAAGCAGCAATTTCTTCCAAATAAATATAACTAAAATAAAGCCACTGTTGTTGGTCCCTGTCACAAGTTCCATTCTATTTCCTGGTTCCTCTTGCTGGCAACTATGTGACACTGAACCAGTCTGCTTACAACCCCAATGGGTCTCTTTGAACATATGTTGTGTTTCTACATCATCGGTACAATTATCTCTTTCCTTCTCCATTGCAATACATGATTTTAACTGTGATTCATTTCTGGACTCTGCTATTCCAACTCACTTGTATCTGACATCTCTCATTTTTCCTTCCATTAACTTACGATCCAGAATTCTGCTACCCTTAGAGTCCAAGCGTAACACAAAACAGAACCAGGCCCTGCGGCCCAACTTGTCCATGCCAATGAGATTCATCCACCATAGGAACTAGCCTCTTCAGCATTGAGGACACCTTCAAAAAGCAATGCCTCAAAAAGGTGGCATCTATCATTAAGGACCCCATTACATGCCCTCTTCTCACTGCTACCATCAAAAAGGAGGTACAGGAGCCTGAAGATGCACACAACATTTTAGGAATAGCTTCTGCCCCTCCACCATCATCTTTCTGAATGGACAATGAACCCATGTCCATTACATCACTGTATTTTTTTTTGTTTTTTTGCTAGCATATTGCACTACGTATTTAATTGCATATGTATGTGTGTTTGTATATGTAGTAATATACAGTTTGTTTATTATTATGTATTGCAATGCACTGCAACCACAAGTCAGATTTCTTGACATTCTAGTTCTATTTCTGATTCTGAGGATGGTATTGATTATAAAACACCCTAGAGCCTTTCAACCACTTCTGAAGGCATCAGTATCTATCTCAACATTTCTTTCCTCTGTACCCTTCCAATCCTATTAGAGAATCTGTAAAAACATTCTTTGTTCTTGTGCAATCAGCATGTGTCGAGCTACCAGTCTACCCAAGGCTGGCTAGATATCTCTGGACATATTGACAGCTGACTTCCTTGGAGTAACTGGAAGAACAAGATGGGATTTCTCCATTGCAGTCAACACACTGGCAATGTCACTGTTGGCACAGGAGCATTCAACTCCCAAAATGCCAACACATCTGAAGACACATATTCCAATTGGCTCAAAAAGTCGGTCATTGTAAATTGCCTGGTAGATTTAATGCAGCTTTCAGCTCAAGTAACAATGTTAATCATTTACAACAGATCCAACCATTTTCTCTTCACCTTCATCCTTCTCTGACTGGCAGAACTGATCCTCACACTCAATAATTTTTCTATCTGCTCCTCACACTTTCTCCAAACCTAAGTTGTAGCCATGGGCCCCAGCTGTGCCTACTTTTTCGATGGCTACATGGAACAGTTCATGTACCATGCGTTCGGTGATAATGTTCCCCAAAACTTTGAGTTCAATTGATGACTGCTTTGGTGCGCCTTCATGCACCCATGCTGAGCTCATCAATTTCATCACCTTGCCACCAACTTCCACCATGCCTGTAAAATTCACTTGGTCCAACTCTGACACTTCTCTCCCCTTCCTCGATCTCTCTGGCTCCATCTCCAGAGACAGACTGTCTACTGATATGTTTTGTAAACTGATTCTGCTGATTCTCACGGATGTCTTAACTATAACCTCTTCCTACCCTGTCTCATCTAAAAATTTCATTCACTTTCCTCAGTTCCTCAGTTGCCACTGCATCTGCATGAGGAACATCTGAGATATCCTCCTTCTTCAAAGAATGGGTTTCCTTTTGATGCCACCTCACCCGTGTCTCTTCCATTTCCTGGACATCTGCCCTCATCCCATCTTCCTGCTGCCATAACAGTTCCTCTTATCTTTACCTACCACCCCATGAGCACATCTAGCACAACTTCCACCATTGTGAATGGGATCCTACCACTGAGCACATCTTTACCTCCCCACACTGTCTGTTTTCTGTTGGGATCACTCTCTCTGTAACTCGCTTGTCCATTTGTCCCTGCCCACTGATCTCGCTCCTGGCACTTATCCCAGAATAAAGGGTTCACCATCTGGAATACGAGGAAATCTTTTCTCTCAGAAGAACATCAGTCTTCAAAAATCTCTATGAAGAGAGTTGTGGAAGCTGAGATAGGAGTAAATTCAACATTGATTGTGGGCCATAAGGAAATCAAATATTTTGAATATTAATGGAATCTGGATGTATGGGTTTAGTGCAGCAGAGTGGCCATGGATAAAAGATAGGCTGCCTTTGTGAAGAAAGATGAAATATGCTCAAGGTACTGAACTGTCCATTCCTGCTTCCATTTCTTAAGCTCTGCAAGCTGTTGGGATAAGGCATGAAAATACTACAGATCTGAGGCCAAGATCTGCCGTGACCTTTTCAAATGGCACAGCAGACTTGAGTATAGTCTATTCCTGCTCATTTACTAATTAACCATCTCCCTTCTTCCTCTCCCTTCTTTAACGTGCTTCCAAAAGCACACAGGATTTGTTTGATCTCCAAATACTTCCTTGTGCAATGTGCGCATTTAGACATTTTCCTTCTTTGAAGGCATTACACAAGCTAGGAGATGAAGGAGAGAGCCATCATCGTCTATTGGTCAGGGTCAGAGTTCAAAGTATGTATACCGTACACAACCCTGAGATTCAACTTCTCGTAGGCACTCAAAAACCAAACACAACAGAATCCACCAAGAAACACACACGGCAAAGACCAGAAAACATCCAATGTGCAAAAGAGGACAATTGGTGTAATTATCTCTTGAAAGTAAACAAATTATACTTAGAACCAGAGCTAAAGAGTCCCCAGAAGTGAGTCTACAGGCTGCAGAGTCAGTTAGCACTAAGGCAAGTGAAGCTGGTCCAGAAGCCAATTGGTGGTAGGGTGACAACTGTTCTCAAACCTGGCAATGTGGGACCAAAAGGTCCTGCACCACATGTCTGATTGTAGTAGTGAGAAGAGAGGGAGATGGGTCAAATATAGGCTGACAGGCAGACTCAGGACTTGGCAGGCGTGGATTAGTGGGTCTGAACACCAGTTCGAAGCTCAGGCCTCGAAGCTTTAATCTGGCTTGACACTTCAGTCGGCGCAGAGTAGTGGAGCTGAACACTGGATCAATTTCCACTCTTGGGCCTCAAAAGTTTAATCTGGCTTGAAGCCCTCCCCAGTGATGGCTGACCCTCGTCTTCAAAGAATACCTGCATTCCCAAGAGTCAATCCTTCAGAAGACTGTAAAATCGCTAATTCATTTAGACCTTTCAAAAGTACTTTTCTCAAAAGGATGTATCTGCTTCATTACTAGGGAAATGAAGTTATGGGTTGAGCGTTTGATGAGGTAAATTCTGCCATGACAGTTCACTGGGAATCTCCATTCTGGGTTAAAACTGGAGGTTATAAATGATGAGGGCAAAGTAGATATATAAAATGAATTAGCAGTTCAAAATACAGCTGTTAAATTCTGCTTCAGCCGGAACTTGAGCCTTATTTATTTTGTGTTGTAAAGTCTATTTATTCATGCTCTAATCCTTTTCAATTTAGTGATCACAAAATAGGATCCAAAGTTCCCAGGAAGGAGAAGAATGTAAATGTAACAAATCTATCCTTGATTTGACCAATGAACACCGTGTCATCTAGTGTTGTGGTCTGATTCTGGGTGGACTTATTCTTATTTTTGTGTGAACTAAAGCCAGAGACGCAAATGTGATGAGTAAACATTGTTGGAATAAAATAATTTCAGACAGAAAATGTCCTGATGAAGAGTCTTGGCCCAAAACGTCGACTGTTTTCTCCACAGATGCTTCCTGACCTGCTCAGTTCCTCCAGAATTTTGTGTGCATTGCTCTGGATTTCCAGCATCTGCAGAATTTCTTATGTTAGTTATTGAATACTTGTTTACTGTATGTATTTATTTAGCCAGCAGAATGGTCCTCTGATTCCAGTTTTCCTCAGAGTTTGCTAATGGAAAAGGCCACTGCCCAATCTTGGGGCCATGGCCAAATGGCAGAGTAGACGTGAAGGGCCGAATGGCCTGATTCTACTCCTATGTCTTATGGATAAATTAAAATGCAAGATTGAGTGCCTGATAACAGCGACATATCCCCTTATTCATTAAATGTGTGGTTTAGGCTCCAATGCATATCCCTTCTCTTAATTCTACCATACTCAGTTAGTTACAACTGCAGAATTTATTCAGCATAAAATTGCATTCAGTCACAAGGATCCCATAAATAAATGAAATAACATAACCAGTGTCCCATTAATGAAACTATTCCTAAAGCTTCTTTAATTTTCCTGTGTGGTTACTGCTTCAGTCGCTCCATATCCTGGAATATAAGTGCTTTCTCCCTCACGTGTACTGTAAATGGCTGTGTGAAACCAATTTTCAGGACTGCTTGCTGTTGGGTGATGCACAGTTCACCCTCAGGAAGTGACTCTCTGTCAGTGTGTGTGCCTCCTTCTTTCCTCCCCCAACCCTACATCCCACGACGTTGTCCAGATTGGCAGCCCTTTGGTCTCTGACTCCACCAATTGCCCATGCCTTGCACATATTCAGTATGGAGATGAGCGAGTGCAAGGTTATGGCAAGCTGCGAAAAATAATTTATAAAGTGAGATTGACTGTATCAACTACCAGCTGCAAACTGCACAAGTGGAATATAAATCATATTGCGCGGCTGCCTGTGACATTTCCTTTCCTCCTCTATGTTTAAGATTATTATCAAACATACAGTCGCTTGTTTGGGAGCTTATTCCTGCACTGCGTCAGCCAGCAGTGTGCTTCCTGTTGGAGACCAGGTTGTGATTTCAAAGCCTGATCTCTGTGTGCCTTATCCAGGATGACAGCCTCACGCTGACAGTCTCCTGCACTGTCAGATGAGTCAGCCTTCAGATAAGACATTAGCCTGCCTGTTTAGGGGAATCTTAATGGCAGCTGAAAGACTTCAGTGCTCATGCTGCACGATGATGAAACGAGATGAATGGTGGACCCCTGCTGCTGAACTGATCTGTTGAATTGGCCTTGGCTGCAGTCTGGAGATGCTGTGGAAAGCAAGACTGCCACTTTTCCAAGGAGGAAATTAAACCGGCCTTTTCTCCAGCATGGAGAAAAGATCTAGATAGAGTGGGCATGGAGAGGATGTTTCCGCTGGTGGAGGAGTCTAGGGCCTGAAGGCACAGCCTCAGAATAGAAAGACATCCCTTCAGAACAGAAATGAGGAGGAATTTCTTTAGCCAGAGGCTGATGAATCTGTGGAATTCATAGCCACAGATGTCTGAGAAGGCCAAGGCATTGGGTATACCGTGTTTAAAGAAGAGGTTGATAGGTTCTTGATTAGTAGGGATATCAAAAGTTACGGAGAGAAGGTACGAGAATGGGGTTGCAAGGGGTAATACATGATGAAATGGCTAATGCTGCTTCTATGCCTTATCATCTTATGGTTTTATGGAATTTCTATACTGCAGCACAGTTCGGAAAGCAGAAATGAATGAATAAAGTTCAAAGTAAATTTATTATTAACTTTGTTTCTTTTTCTTTGCAGGCATTCACAGTAGAACAAAAAGTTCAATAGTATGAATGAAAATTCTACAAAGAGTGACAAACAACCAATGTGCAAAATAAGACAAACTGTGCAAATAAAAAATGTAATAATAAATCAATAAATAATACTAAGAATATAAGTTGCAGAATCCTTGAAAGTTAGTCCGTTGGTTGGGGAATCAATTCAGAGTTGTGATAAGTGAAGCTATCCATTTACCTGAACTCAGAGCTCAGCTATGCTATTGTCCAAAGTTTAGTCGTCTGCAGCAAATCTTCTAGAATCACCATAACACTACGGAGCACTACAGCACAGAAGCAGTCACTTCAGTCCATCAGCTCAGAAAGGACGAAGGGAAAAGAGGAGAGCAGTAGTGATAGGGGATTCGATAGTTAGGGGGACAGATAAGAGGTTCAGTGGAAGAGATCGAGAATCCCGGATGGTCTGTTGCCTCCCTGGTGCTAGGATCCACGATATCTCGGGTCGAGTTCTTGGTATTCTCAGGAGAGATGGTGAGCAGCCAGATGTCATGGTCCACGTGGGGACCAATGACATAGATAGGAGTAGGAATGAGGTCCTGCAGAAGGAATATCGGGAGTTAGGAAAGAAGTTAAAAAGCAGGTCCTCAAGGGTGGTAATCTCGGGATTGCTGCCTGTGCTACGAGACAGAGGGGGTAGGAACAGGAAGTGATGGCAGATGAATGCGTGACTGAAGAGTTGGTGCAGGGGGCGGGGGTTCAGATTTCTGGATCATTGGGATCTCTTCTGGGGAAGGTCCGACCTTTACTAAAAGGATGGGTTGCACCTGAGCTGGAAGGGGACCAATATCCTGGTGGGTAGGTTTGCTAGAGCTGTTGGGGAGGGTTTAAACTAGATTGGCAGGGGGGTGGGAATCAGAATGTGAGTGCAGAGATTAGGGTAGAAGGACAAGGGCATGATGCTATGTGTTCTGAGTTGGTGAGGAAGGACAGGCAGGGGACAAAACACAAATGTAGCCAGTTAGAGCGGTTAAAATGTGTCTATTTCAACGCTAGGAGTATTGGGAATAAAGGGGATGAACTTAGAGCATGAATCAGTACGTGGAACTATGATGTTGTGGCCATTACTCAAACTTTGCTGAAGGAAGGGCAGGATTGACTGATGCAGGTACTGGGGTTTAGGTGTTTTAAAAGAATAGGATGGGAGGTAGAAGGAGGGGGAGTAGTGTAGCAGCATTACCGGTCAGGGATAGTATCACGGCTATGGAAAGGGAGGACACTGCAGAGGGAGTGTCCATCGAGTCGGTGTGGGTGGAAGTCAGAAATAGAAAGGGATCAATCACTGTGCTGGGAGTAGTCTATAGACCCCCAAATAGCCCTCGGGACACCGAGGAGCAGATACGCAGGCAGATTTTAGAATGGTGCAGGAAATACGGGGTTGTAGTTATGGGTGATTTCAACTTCCCTCATATTGACTGGCACCTCCTGACTGCAACGGGGATAGATGGGGCTGAATTTGTCAGGTGTATTCAAGAAGGATTCCTGACACAGTATGTGGACTGGCAGACGAGAGGAGAGGCCATACTGGATCTAGTTCTGGGTAATGAACCTGGTCAGGTGGCAGACCTCTTGGTGGGGAAGCATTTTGGTGAGAGTGACCACAACTCCCTTGGCTTCAGCATAGCTATGGAAAAGGATAAAAACAGACAAAATGGGAAAGTGCTTAACTTGGGAGGGGTTAACTATGAAGGGATGAGGCAGTAACTAGCGAGAGTAAATTGGAAACAGATATTCAAGGGTGAAAGCACAGAAGTAATATGGAGGAAGTTTAGGGACCACTTGTGCTGGGTTCAGGACAAGGAAAAAATGGTAAGAAAAGGGAACTGTGGCTGACGAAACACCTGAGGCAACTTGTCAGGAGGAAGAAGGAAGCATATGTTAGATAAAAGAAGCAGGAAGCAGGAGAGGCTCATGAGAATTATAGGGTAGCCAAGAAGGAGCTTAAGAAAGGACTTAGGAGAGCTCAAAGGGGGCATGAGAAGGCCTTGGCATGTAGGATTAAGGAGAACCCCAAGGCATTCTATGTGTATGTGAAGAACAGAAGAATGACAAGAATGAGGGTGGGGCCACTAAAGGATAAAGAAGACAACATGTGCCTGGAGGTGGAGGAGGTTGAGGAGGTTCTAAATGAATACTTTGCTTCAGTATTCACAAGTGAAAAGGACCTTGATCAGGGTGAGGTTGAAATAGAACAGGCTTGTATGCTGGATAATGTTGAGATTAAGGAAAAAGAAGTGTTGGGTCTTCCTAAAATCATCAAGATTGATAAGTCCCCAGGGCCAGACGTGATATACCCCAGGTTGCTGTGGGAAGTGAGAGAAGAGATCGCTGGAGCAGTAGCTATGATCTTTGAATCTTCTTTGGCTGCAGGGGAGCTGCCGGAGGATTGGAGAATGGCAAATGTAGTTCCCTTGTTTAAAAAAGGTAATAGGGAGAATCCTGGGAACTATAAACTGGTGAATCTTACATCGGTGGTCTGCAAACTATTGGAAAGGATTCTAAAGAATAGGATCTACGAGCACTTGGAGAACTACAGTCTACTCAAGGATAGTCAACATGGCTTTGTGAAGGGAAAGTCATGTCTCACGAACCTGACTGAGTTTTTTGAAGAGTTAACAAAAGAAATTGATGAAGGTAGAGCGGTAGATGTGGTCTACATGGATTTTCGCAAGGCATTTGACAAGGTCCCCCACGAGAGACTCAACCAGAAAGTCATGGGGCATGGGATCAGTGGAACCTTGGCTGCTTGGATAAAAAATTGGCTTGCAGGAAGAAAGCAGAGGGTAGTAGTGGAAGGAAAGTATTCTGCCTGGAGGTTGGTGACTAGTGGAGTGCCACAAGGATCTGTCCTGAGTCCCCTGCTCTTTGTGATTTTTATAAATAATCTGGATGAAGAGGCGGAAGGATGGGTGAGTATGTTTGCAGATGACACGAAGATTGGAGGAGTTGTGGATGGAGCTGTAGGTTGTCGAAGGTTACAAGAGGATATAGGCAGGATGCAGAGTTGGGCAGAAAAGTGGCAGATGGAGTTCAATCCAGATAAGTGTGAGGTGATGCATTTTGGAAGAACAAACCAGACGGCTGAGTACAGGGTTAATGGTTGGTTACTTAAGAGTGTGGATGAACAGAGGGACCTTGGGGTTCAAATCTATATATCCCTCAAGGTCGCTGCACAGGTTGATAAGATAGTTAAGAAGGCCAATGGGATGCTAGGCTTCATTAATAGGGGGATTGAGTTCAGGAGTAGAGAGGTCATGTTGCAACTCTACAAATCTCTGGTGAGACCACACTTAGGGTATTGTGTTCGGTTCTGGTCACCTCATTATAGGAAGGATATGGAAGCTATGGAGGGGGTGCAGAGGGGGTGTTGCCTGAATTGGAAAACAAGTCTTACGAGGCAAGGTTAGCAGAGCTGGGACTTTTCTCTTTGGAGCATAGAAGGATGAGAGGGGACTTGATATATCGAGGTCTACAAGATTATGAGAGGCATAGGTAGGGTGTATAGCCAGTACCTGCTTCCCAGGGCATGAATAGCAAGCACTAGAGGGCATATGTACAAAGTTAAGGGAGGGAAGTTTAGGGGAGACATCAGAGGTAAGTTTTTTACACAGAGGGTTGTGGTTGCCTGGAATGACTTGCCAGGGATGGAGGTGGAGGCTAAATCATTAGGGGTATTTAAGAGCCTCTTGGACAGGCACATGGATGAAAGTAAAATAGAGGGTTACGGGGTAATGTGGGTTTAGTACGTTTTTCTTTAAGAGGTATATGGGTCGGCACAACATCGAGGGCCGAAGGGCCTGTACTGTGCTGTAGTTGTCTAGTGTCTAATCCATGCTGAACTATTATTCTGCCTAGTTCCATCGACTTGCTCCTGGATCGTAGCCCTCCATTTCCCTCCCATCCATGTACTTACCTAAACTCCACATAAATTTCGCAATTGAACCTGTATCCATCACTTCCACTGGCAGCTTTTGCCACACTTGCATCACCCTCTGAGTGAAGAAGTTCCTCCTCATTATCAACTGTTTCCCCTTTCACTCTTAACCTATCTCCTCTGACTCTAGTTTCATCCAATATCAGTGGGGAAAGCCTGATTGCATTTGACCTATCTATACCCATATTAATTTTGTACACCTCTGTCAAATCTGCTCTTATCCTCCTACACTCCAAGGATTAAAGTCCTAAATTATTCAACCTTTCCCTATAACTCGGGCCCTCCGGTCCTGGCAACATTCTTGTGAATTTTCTCTGTACTCTTTCAACCTTATTGACATCTTTCCAAAAGGTATGTGAGCAGAATTGCACACAATACTCCAAATTTGGCTTCACCAATATCTGATACAACCTTGACAAAATATCCCAACTTCTATACTCATATATCCTGATTTAAGAAGGCCAAAATGATGTTTTTTTTGAAAAAATGCAATGCTGGAAATCTGAAATAAAAACAGAAAACACACAAAACACTCAACAGATCAAGCAGCTTCTGTGAAAAGAGAAACAGATTAACATTTCCCGCAAAGTGTTTATTTCTATTTGTACAAGTGCTGCCTGACCTGCTAAGTATTTAAGTTTAAGTGACGACTTGGATAAAGTGTTGGCAGACTGACTAAGGAGCTTTACAAGAATTTAAAATAGACACAAACAACAGTCATACACCCACCCAGACCACATCAGTTTTTTGCAGATCAGTCTAGTTAGTCTTCCCCCACCAGAGGTGCTACCCCTCCCTGACACCCCATACACCCCATGCGCCCCACGCTGCGTCCTTTTCAAGGCAGTTAGTCCACCTTTGGTCCTCACCTGGCACTCAGCTCTCACCTGTTACGTACCCCGTAACTGGGTTGCCAAACCAGCAGAAATGGATCACTCAGTTGGAGTCTGGAGTACCAGAACTAAGAAAGTTTTATTAAAGAAACAAGCAACACAGTAATCGAAAGGATAATAAATGCAACAGTTCAGTGATGATAAACACACATGTGCACAGCATTAAGATAACAGCATCAATCACGCTCTATCGTTGTCTAGGGGTAAATGACCAATTTCAAAATGACTCAAAGTTCAGTCCAGTTAGTAGTTCAGTTCGCAGTAATCGTTGCCATGGCGGTGGACAACGTGGGGGAAGAGAGAGATAGAATAGGAACAACTGATCATTCAGAACGGCTTCACTCACAGACCAGCGGGATGGCTCACAAACAGCATTTGGGCGGGTCCTTGGTGATGTCACCTGAGGTCACCGACTGTGACCCCTCCTCCAGATGCGGTCGATCCTCTGCAGTGAACCCGGCACCCAGGCAAGGGCGGACACACACCGGGTTCCCGCTGATCGTACCTTTCCACCCTGGTCGTTGTCTGGTACTTCTCACCCACTCGTGAGAAGCGTACCGCTTCCAGGGTCTCGTTACCTCGGGTGGCGTGTGTGTCCCTGTCTTAGCGAACCTGTCCCTTTTTATCCCCCTGCTGGGGTATCGCCTGTCCATCACTTCAAACAGTTCAAGGTTCAAAGAGGGGAGCCGCTCCAGACAGCTCTCTCTCCCACGTCCCTGCATTACACATCTCCAGACGCTGCTCCATTGTTCCTTATCTCTCCTTCCCCTGAGGGCAGGTGGCAGACCAACTGCTGATGTCACTGATGCTAACCCAGGCCAGCAAACATCTTAATTTTATGTGTATTCTCGTAACACACCACATAGCTGTTTGGATGCGACAGCGGCCACACCCCGGGCAACGGCTTCGACAAGCCGGCTAAGCCAGGTGAGGGTAGCCTATGGATCTCAAACCTTCAGTGAGATACGGAGTTTTCTATTCCAGTATGTGAATACAGATTCTGGCGGATTGAGCGGAAGAGACCAATGGAAGGTCCAACGGTCAAGAAGGCGGTCTCTGCAAGCGTCGTGGAACATGTAGAGCAGGACAAGACACAGAAGACATCCTGGTCATCCACTGCGCCTAGTCCCATCTCCAGCCATCTCAACTCTGTCTTGCCACTGGATCCAGATGGGAATTGGGAAGAGAGAGTGAGGCTGACGCTGCACAACTCTCCCTCACTTAAATCCAAATCACGCGCTAGTCTCGACACCATCATAATGGTGTCAAAGTCCTCATCGACATCGACGATGGACGAAGACAGTTAGTCTTATTCCCCTGGTTCCTTCCCATTAATCCTACAAGTCATTTTTCCTCATTTTCCCTCAATATCCATTTCCATTTTGAAGCTCTTTGATTCCAATACCCTCATAAGCAATGAATGCCAGATCATAGCCCTTTCTGTATTCATGCTTCTTCTTCAGATTCTGAGTAGATTATTGTCCAAATTCTGTGCTCATATAAAGCTCACAGAATAAACCGTATACTGCTAATGATAATAATAAATGTAACGATAATTACAGTGATTAGGACAAAACAACAGAATGGGGATCACACCCTTCTGTGCCTGGGTTGAGTTGTTCTCTGTTCTTGCCAATTTACTAGCCAACGCGTATCTGATCCATGAAGATCGGGAGGGGCACAAATTCGACTGGTCATCAGTGAAAGTCATGGCACAAGCAAACACATAGCATGGAAGAGAATTCCTGGAAGCGTGGCTTTCCGCGAACAATTCTGCAGACAAACATGTAGACCTCGATCCTATTTATGAGCCGATGCGGGCAAAATTTCAGAGTACAATGCATGAAGTTCACCACACAATCAAACAGCAACGGGATTTCCTCCCCACAACACAACGGAGTTTCCAAAATGATGACCAATCAGCTGATTGATAGGTATATAAAGGCCAAGCATTCGGAGGACACGCTACAATCAACAGTGGACTGAACTCGCGTGGTGATGAAACATTTGCTAGTTAATTGCCAAGATCAGAGAACAACTCAACCCAGGCATAGAAGGATGTGATCCCCATTCTGTTGTTTTGCACTTATCACTGTACTTATTGTTATTTATTATTATCATTTGCAGTATACTGTTTACTCTGTGAGCTTTATACAAGCATAGAATTTCATCGCACCATGGTGATGAAACTCTTGTAAGTAAATTGCCAAAATTGGAGAACAACTCAACTCAACCCAACCCAACCATCAACCACCCAAGACACATCTTCCGAATTATTTCCAACATCCTTCTAAGCTTTTTCCCCAGCATGTTCAATCTGTGCTCCCCAGTCTTTGAATCATCCCCTGTAGGAACACCTTCCCTTTATGCAGCCTATCTCGTCTGCCATGATCTTACAACACATGTAGCAAATCCTCCCTCAGGTCTCAAATGCTCCAGTTTCTCTATTCTAACCTTTCATACCTATAACTTTTCTCAGTGGAAGGAGAGGGTTCCTTTTGCTTGAAGGTGAAGTTTCCCTCTCCACTGACGCTGCCTGACCTGCTGATTATGTGCAGCAATTTTTGTTTTTACTTCAGCTTTCTGGCATCTACTTTTTTTGTCTGATTAATTGTCTATCTGTTTGGGCAGTAGTTGCCTCCACTCCTCACTAACACCGAACAGTTCATTATCTTTAGTGGAACATACCATCTCATACCTCCAATCTGATGTCTCCCCTGGAAATTTTTCACAATCGTTATCCCCATGTGTGGCTTTTCCCAATTTTTCCACCTCTCCTTCCATTCCCTATTCTCTCCACAGGAAGTGCCAGAATTCCCAACCATGTTCCCTGCATAATCCATTGTTCTCTTGTTCTCAAACCCCTCAATGCCACATCCCCACCACCAAACTGTGGCTGCTGTTGTCTTTGAAGGGAATAATCTCAGTTTTGAGGCTTTGCTCTTTCTCGTATTCATCTTGAACTCTATTTGCATTTCCCACTGTGTTCAGGAATTCAGTAGGGTTAAATACTGTGTGGTAACAGCAATTTATCTGATTACTGTTGGTAGGAGGTTGCTCATATGCTTGTTGCAGAACAGGGAGACCGAGCGGTACAGGTATGCCATTCCTTCAAAGTGGTGACACAGGTAGACAGGATGACGAAAAAGGCAGTTGGACCATTTGCCTGCATTGGTCAGAATATCGAGTACAGCAGCTAGAACTTCATGTTGCACCTGTACAAGACATAGATCAGACCACATTTGGAGTACTGTGTACAGATCTAGTCGTACTGCTATTGGAAGGATGTCAATCAACTAGAGAGGGTGCAAAAGCTGTTTGCGAGGTTGTTACTGTGACTGGATTGTAAGGAGGGGCTGGGTAGGCTGGGAATTTTGCCCCAGAGCATAGTAGGCTGATGGGTGACATTATAAAAGTTTATAAAATCATGGGGGGGTGTGGGAGACACAGATAACATGAATGGCCAAAGTCTTTTCGCCAGCAATGGGGAATCTAAAACTAGAGGACATTGGTTTAAAGTGAAAGAGGAAGATTTAAAAGGAACCTGAGGGCAACTTTTTCACACAGAGAGTGGTGATTGTATGGAACGTGCTGCCAAAAGAAGTGGTAGGGACAGGTACAAATACAAAATTCAAGAGACATTTGGATAATTGCATGAATAGGAAAGTTTCAGAGGGATATGGGGTAAACGCAGGCAAATGGAACTTGGCTCAGGTAAACAACTTTGTTGGCAAGTACAAGTTGGGCCAACAGCCTATTTCTATGCTGTATAGTTCTGTGACTCTATGGCTGCTGTGTCCAAAACAGCAATTGCATAATTTCTGTTACTGGAGCATCATTGAAATACACAGAAGCATTTGTAACACACACAAAATACTGGAGGAAATCAGCAGGTCAGGCAGCATCTATGGAAAAGAGTAAACAGTCGACGTTTCAGACTAAGACTCTTCATCCGGACTGGGAAAAAAAGAGAAGTTAGAGTATGAAGGTGGGGGAGGAGAGGAAGAAGTGCATGGTGGTAGGTGATAGGTGAAACTGGGAGAAGGGGAGGGCGAAGAAAAGAGCTGGGAAGTTGATTGGTGAAAGAAGTAAAGGGCTGGAGAAGAGGAAATCCGATAGGAGAGGGTAGAAGACCACGGAAGAAAAGGAAGAGGGAGGAGCACCAGAGGTGATGGCCAGATAAGGAGATAAGGTGAGAGAGGGAAATGAGAATGGGGGGAATGGTGGGGTGCGGGGGGGGGGCAGCAATTAGCAGAAGTTCAAAAAATTGAAATTCATGCCAGGTTGGAGGCTACCCAGATGGAATATAAGGTATGGCTTCTCCAATCTGAGTGTGGCCTCATCACGACAGTAGAGGAGGCCACAGACTGGCATGTTGGAATGGGAATGGGAAGTAAAATTCGGTGGCCACTGGGTGATCCCCACTTTTTCTGGCGGACGGAGTGTAGCTACTCGACAAAGTGGTCTCCCAGTCTATGTCAGGTCTCACCAATATACAGGTGGCCACTTCGGGAGCACTGGATACAGCAGATGATCCCAACAGACTCGCAGGTGAAGTGTCACCTCACCTGGAAGGACTGTTTGGGGCCCTGAATGGGAGTGAGGGAGAATTTGTAAGGTAGTTTTCACCATTCGCAGTTCATGAAAAGAGCATATGAATATAGGCTGCTTCTTTCTTGCTGACAATTTGATTTATTCCCTCCAGGAATTTTAATCCAATGGTGCTCAGGCTTGCAGGCACAGAGGAGTTGGTTAATATTAAGGCATGTTTGATGTTGTGGTGTTCACTGTGCTTGGCAACTGACTTTCAGACGTTTCATCACCAGTCGAGGTGACATCCTCAGTGCCCCGCTTGCTTGACTCGAAATAGACGCTATCTACGAACCCCTAGGAGCAAAGGAAAAATGAGCCAATAGAATTCAAAGGTCCACTGTAGCCAATCAGGAGCAAGGCAAGCAAATGGGGGCCTACATAAATGTGTCACTTCCAGAGAGAAATATCAACAGCTACACACTGAGGTGATGAAACGTCTGCAAGTTCAGCAAACACTGCAACATCAATCGCCTCAAACCGAGCTACGAATATTCACCACTATCCTAACTAAAGTCTGTGACAAGGCAAAACCTCGTAGCAGGAAAAGTTGATAGGAGGACAAACGGGAAGTGCTGAGGAGAAAATGGAATGGGATAATATTGTGTTTCTCCTATTTCTTGCTTTGGTTAGGATCTTTTCTTTGGATCTTATCTATAAAACATGTTGCCGTGGGTGAAAGGTTGTCCTGCTTTCACCTTAACACTGCCTGTGTTTCAGGTATTAGCCCCTAACAATAATGATGGAAGAAATTGTACAAATATCTTTATTGCCTCAGCTAACAACAAGCATATGAGTTTACAAAACGAAGTGCCTGTGTGCATAGCCATTAGGTTTCCCTGACCCTCTGAGAATAGCGAAAGAAGAGAAAAGGTAATATCTGAGTAAATGAGTCTATGCTGGCCAGGCATTCCTCCTGATTGTGAGGTAATCTCCATGTTTCAGATGTGGTGCCATCATTTCTCCAGTGGTTGGTCTACACAGAGTTTTCGCTGCCAGTACTCCCCAAATCCTCCATTCTTTTCATTTTCCTTATCATATCAATCTGTTATGTTTCCATTTTGTTGGTTTAAGTTCATCTGATTGACCTGTCTCAGCTTGTCATTGGATCTGGCCCAATGTTACAAGCAATATTACTTTATGGCTCTTTCCCCAGACTTGTGCCTCAGGTAACTTCCTTTGTTCTTTCCACCTCAGACCAGTTCAGCCAAGTCAGTCAGACTCTGGGCTTAGGCTGCTTCAGATCACAAGCTGTTGTTTCTTCAAATTGCCAATTTTTCATAACCGAATAAATAGCTTCTTATCTTGACATGGTTTGAGGATCAGCAGATCGTAAGCAGGAAAATCATGGTGTCCACGTTCAATTATTGTAATTGAGCCATGCCTGAGTCGAACCAGTCCACTAAGCAGTTCACAAATGTTTTATTTATTTATTGAGATACAGCGTGGAATAGGCCATTCAGGACCTTTGAGCCGCGGCACACAGCAATCCCTGATTTTACCCTAGCCTAATCCCAGGACAATTTACAATGCCCAATTAACCTACTGACTGATACATCTTTAGACTGTGGGAGGAAACCGGAGCACCCAGGGGAAACCCATGCGTCCACGGGTAGAACGTACAAGCTCCTTACGGACAGCAGCGAGAATCGAACCCGGGTCACAGTGAAGCATTGTGCTTACCACTACACTGCTGTGCCAGTTTCATAAAATGGCAGCCTCCAATCCTTTGACTACATGGCAAGAAAAATGATGTTAGCTTTGTCTGCTTCCACAGCCCTTACCTCATTCCTGTTCACTCTTTTGCAGATTTTAGCTCTTGCAGGGCAACACTTTCCTCTCATCTTTCTTACCCGAAGGCACCTGAGCATTCATGCATCTAGAGGGGGTTGAATCTGAATCTTGACAGAAACAGAATACTATGGACAGGAAGTGCTGGGCAACAGCAGGAAAATATGAGGAATACTTAGCAAGGTGGGCAGTGTCTATGAGATGAGGGCCCTGACTTTACATTTCAGTTCTGAGACTATTTGTCAGAATTCACATCTGGTGCATTAATTCTGTTTCCTTATTCAGAGCTTTGGCCTACCCTGCCGAGGGCTTCCAGCAGAATCTGCTTTTATTTCAGATTCCCAGCATTTGCCTTTTACTTACTTCTGTCGTCAAGAAAATATCACTTTAAGTATTTCAGATCTGTTTGCCAAATGAAGAAAAGGAGTAAAAATGTGTGGCCTTGGTAATGTTGTTTCTGCTACCTGCCCAAAATCCTGCAATGACTTCAGATGGAATTTTTATAGTAGTGGAAGATTTTTGTTTCAATGACTATTTTTAAGTTCAATCTAAAACATGATTCAAATATTTTGATGACTTAATCATGCGGGTTCTTGCTTCAATATTTTTAATATATAATATAAACATGCCATGTGGATGAATGTGCGGGAAAATGTTCTTTGTGCATTGTGTTCTCTGCATAGACCACCATTCAAGTGAATACTTTGCAACAAGGACTCATCTGAAATTCAAATCTCATGTTCGTTACCACCAGCCATGGAAAAGAATGCTATTTTCTTCTGCTTTATTTTGGCACAGGAAGTACATAACAGTGTGCAGAGCATCTGACTATAGTTGATAAGCATTAGTCTTTGCAAAGGTTCAACATGTATTCCTCACAAATAATACTTTCAGTTTATTCTGCAGTGAAGAGTATAGGTGAAACTCCAGGTTTGTCATGGTTTATAGCACCACACTTTCAATACAGCTTGAATAACATGTAAGAGACATTTGAATTTGTGTCATACAACAAATTCCTCCTGGATCCCTTTCTAATATGCAGCTTTTTTTTATTAAAGCATCTTTCCATGACCTGTCCTTGCTGGAAATTTTTGTTCTTGGTCTGTCTTGCAAGGAATGTCTCTCTGAGCTGGTCTTCTATAAATTAATTTATACAAGGGACAAAATGTAATTCTTTCTTCGAAGGAGCCAGTCAAATAGGAAGGAAATCTGCCGCACAATGACTCCATTTACAGAGAGTAATTGCAGCTGTCAGTGTGATTATGAATTGCTAGTTCCCAAATTAAATGCTTTGAAGAATGCACAGGACAATTTAGTACTGAACAGTTTTAAATGCTGTGAGATGGAATATAAAGCAGACTCCATTCTGTGAAAAGGGGAGGAGTTTTAACTACAGAGATGGGGAGTGAAGGAAATGCAGCTGTCCTGGGCGGTGGTTGGACTGCTGTTAGAATACTCTGGCAGTTCGGAGCATCCTATTAAAGAAAGGGCATCACGTTCATGGGAATCATGCAGCATTGCTGGGAGATGTATAGCTCTCAAGTCTGTGGTTCGATTGGATAAGATATTAAAAATCTGGATCACTAACCAAACCTACAATCCTCTTATCCTTGATCTTATTATTGGGGTGAGAAGTGGAGGGAAGGCAGGATGGCACAGTAACACAGTAGTTATCCAGCAATCAGAAGATTGGGGTTCAATTCCCACCGCTGTCTGTACGTTCTCCCCCTGTGTGTGTATCCTTTGGGTGCTCCAGTTTCCTCCCACATTCCAGAGATGTATAGGTTAAGGCCAGTAAGTTGAGGGCATGCTATGTTGGTGCCAGAAGCAGGCTACCACCAGCATATCCTCAGACTAGGTTCATCACTGTCGCAAATGGCGAATTCCACCGTATGTTTCACTAATCTTCGTCTTTGTCTTTCCAATCCCCTCCCAGGTTGTGGTTTAAATATTGAGCATGCGCACTTCAACATCACTTTTTATCAGCGTTGATGAGCCAGTATTGAAATCTTGAGAAATCCACTTGCTTAACGAAGAGGATGTGGGAAACAAGTGCCCTTCTACATTCTGGTAGATTCACAACATCCACCTCACAATCACCTCTCATTAACTAGTTGTCCATCCACCATTCTGATCTTCACCTCATTCTTGCAAATGACCCATCCAATTTTGTACATATGTACACTCCAATAACCAATTACTTTAGTCTCTGGCCTCTAATCCCTGTTCCAGGGTCTGATCTTCCGCATGACATCTACGCTAACCAACCCCAGCTCTTCCATTACTCACTGGCACTGATATGTGGCCTTCTCCAGCCACTCTTTGGTCTGCTGTGCTCCAGCCTCTGGAAAAATCATCCAAGCTCTGTTGCATCTGCACTAATTTCCATCAAGATCTCATTACCATGTAATAATGACTAGATAACCTATGCACAAAAATTGGTTGAGATCTAATCAGGTTATTGAGCATAAATTTCTTTCTCAAGAGATTTATTTCAGCGGAACCTTTCACATTCACATGAGAAAATGTTTAGTGCCTACAGGGCCCAGGACAAATGGCCAAATTGAATCCAAAATTGGTTTGGCAGTAGGAAACATAGGGTGATGGTAGTGGGCTGTTTTTGCTGTTGAGTGCCTATGACTAGTAGTACTCCATAAGGATCAGTGCTGGGACTCTTACTGACTGTAATATCCATGAATGATTTGGTTGTGGATGTTGAAGAATAAACAGAAACCCGGTGGAGTTGCTGATAGTGTGCAGGACAGTCTAGTGCCACAGGGATTGTGGATGCTGCCGTCAGGCAAGAGTTAAGGAGCCTGGGGACCCACACTTCAAAGGAGTTTAGATGGCATTTAATAGCAATGATTACTTATTGGAGAAGTGGCAGCTGGGCTTGTACCATCCCTAATGGGTTTCCCCATGGTAAGTTAACATTGCTGCCTGGTTCTTAGCACACCACACTTATGATTAAAGCTAGAGTTTTAATTAAGACTGAACAGTTTTTGCTTAAACAATGGGGTGTTAGGTGGGATTTTAACTGGAAGGTGGTGATAATTACCACAAAGAGTAGGGTTGAGTGTAGGAAATGGTTGATATTACTACTTCGAGACTCAATAAATCCTGATCGTCCCTTACAATTTATAGGTAATCTGCTCCTGAGAAAGGGAAAAGTAGTGGCTGACATCAGATCTAAGAGCCCAAAAGCAGGCCAACGGCACATTAGAAAGTCATGGTATGGGAGGAGGGGTTGGTTGGTGGGGCTCAGGTTGTTTCATAAGTAAGAGGAAGGAGGAGTTAGTTACAGCCTTCCAGTTCCCTCGAAGGGAGAACACATTGCTTACCTGGTATGACTTTTCCCGCCACCTTTCAGTGATGGTAGTCTGTGTGAGTGTGTGGTAAATATGGCATGTCAGGGTCAGGAGCCCACTGTGTGGGGAGGCTTTCTCTCTTCCTGTTCAGAAACACAGCACGGCAAATTTTGAATGAATAATTGATTTCCATCGCTTTCCATCTCTTCAGACTCCTCTGGTTCACCCAGTGGGAAGCCCATGGTGGCCATGCAAGGTTAAGCCAGCAATTGAATTCTGACAAACACAAGAAAATCTGAAGATGCTGGAATTTCAAATTGAATTCTGACTAAGCCTTCTCAGATAAACCCATTAGTTTCAGGACAGTCCTCTCTGTCTGCTCAGAAACCTGTCAGAGAAATCAAAGACAACAAAAATTGAAGACTACAATCCTCTTATTATTGCTGCTAACCTTTGCTTGGCATATCCAGATATAAAATACATAAATTAAAGTTGCTTTTCCTATTGTAAGGGGTTAATCTGGTGTCTGAGCACTCAATGATTAACTGAAAGGGAACGTTAGTGTGTTTCCCTTCACTGCAGAAATGGCCATGACATTTCTGCTGCTCCTTGTCACAACAGTGATGGTGATCTCGGCCAATACCTTTCTCCGAATGTCAAACAAATATGCTTATCATCTGAACATAGAACATAGAACAAAGAAAACCTACAGCATAATACAGGCCCTTCGGCTCACAAAGTTGTACCGAACATGTCCCTACCTTAGAAATTACTAGGCTTACCCATAGCCCTCTATTTCTCTAAGCTCCATGTACCTATCCAAAAGTCTCTTAAAAGACCCTATTGTATCCGCCTCCGCCACCGTTGCCGGCAGCCCATTCCACGCACTCACCACTCTCTGTGTAAAAAACTTGCCCCAGACATCTCCTCTGTACCTACTCCCCAGCACATTAAACCTGTGTCCTCTTGTGGCAACCATTTCAGCCCTGGGAAAAAACCTCTGACTATCCACACGATCAATGGCTCTCATCATCTTATACACTTCTATCAGGTCACCTCTCATCCTCCGTCGCTCCAAGGAGAAAAGTCCAAGTTCACTCAACCTGTTCTCATAGGGCATGCTCCCCAATCCAGGCAACATCCTTGTAAATCTCCTCTGCACCCTTTCTATAGTTTGCACATCCTTCCTGTAGTGAGGTGACCAGAATTGAGTATGCTCCAGGTGGGGTCTGACCAGGGTCCTATAAAACTTTAACATTACCTCTCGGCTCTTAAGCTCAATCCCACAGTTGATGAAGGCCAATGCACCATATGCCCTCACAGAGTCAACCTGCGCAGCAGCATTGAGTGTCCTATGAACTCAGACCCCAAGATCCCTCTGAACCTCCACACTGCCAAGAGTCTGACCATTAATACTATATTCTGCCATCATATTTGACCTACCAAAATGAACCGCCTCTCACTTATTTGGGTTGAATGCCATCTGCCACTTCTCAGCCCAGTTTTGCATCCTATCAATGTCCCGCTGTAAACTCTGACAGCTCTCTACACTATCCACAGCAGTCTCAACCTTTGTGTCATCAGCAAATTTCCTAACCCATCCCTCCATTTCCTCATCCAGGTCATTTATAAAAATCACAAAGATAAGGGGTCCCAGAACAGATCCCTGAGGCACACTACTGGTCACCGACCTCCATGCAGAATATGACCAATCTACAACCACTCTTTGCCTTCTGTGGGCAAGCCAATTCTGGATCCACAAAGCAAGGTCCCCTTGGATCCCATGTTTCCTTACTTTTTCAATCAGTCTTGCATGGGGTACCTTATCAAATGCCTTGCTGAAATCCATATACACTACATCTACTGCTCGACCTTCATCAATGTGTTTAGTTACATCCTCAAGAAATTCAATCAGAACTCAGAAGAATGAGGGGTGATCTCATTGAAACCTATCGAATGGTGAAAGGCCTAGATAGAGTGGATGTGGAGAGGATATTTCCTACAGTGGGTGAGTCTAAGACCAGAGGACACAGCCTCACGATAGAGGGATGTCCTTTTAGTATGGAGATGAGGAGGAATTTCTTTAGCCGGAGAGTGGTGAATCTGTGGAATTCATTGCCAGAGACAGCTGTGGAGGTCAAATCTTTATGGCAGAGATTGATAGATTTTTGATTGGTCAGGGCATGAGGGGATATGCGGAAAAGGCAGGAGATTGGGGCTGAGAGGAAAATTGGATCAGCCATGATGAAATGGCGGAGCAGACTCTATGGGCCAGATGGCCTAATTCTGTTCCTAAATCTTATGAAGAATCTTGACCCAAAACATTGACTGTTTTATGGTCTTACGGTAACATCAGCCCGACCAACCTGTGGGGAGTCAAGACTAGGCACGTGAGCTGCACACCCAGTATGTGTCTTTCAATGTGGGAAACAAGCCTGTCTCAAAACAATGCATTCCCACGGCAGTGGCTCCACACTGCTCCATACCAGTATAGGTGCAAAGAGGTACATGAGCTATTCCTCATCGGAACTTGCCCAACCTAATGACAATGACAATTATTCTCAGATTGTATTCAACGTTATATTACATTCAACAATGGCACTTTGGTCTGACTCTGATCATATGCTGGTACATGCTATCCTTTAAACGGAACCCCTTTGACAGTTTCATTAATAGGTATCGCCGACAAGTTCATGCCAGAATCATTTCATGCCCAGTACTCGGTGTCATTCAGAGGGACTGTTCCCACGCCTGAGTCTGTTGGAATCCAGGAGCACACCCAATACTTCGATATAATATTAAGGGTAAGACTCTTGGCAGTGTGGAGGATCAGAGGGATCTTGGGGTCCGAGTCCATAGGAGGCTCAAAGCAGCTGCGTAGGTTGACTCTGTGGTTAAGAAGGCATATGGCATATTGGCCTTCATTAATCGTGGAATTAAATTTAGGAGTCGAGAGTGAATAGAATGGCATTGGATTATATCCTGGTAAAGGAAGGAGGTGTCTGTGTGATAATAGACCAGGAGTGTTGTATGTACATCCCGATGAGTCAGAGAATGTAACAGATTTGATTGACCATATCCAATGGTCAGTGGAAATGACTGTACTGTAGGATATCAGTTCCGTAACTATTATACCCCAGGAGGGAGTTGATGGTCCTTTAGAGCACCAGGAGGCTGATGGGCTACTGTCGTGCATTGAAGTGTTACTACAGCCATTTTGCTTTTGTGCTTAGTAGTTTTGCAATTTGCTTGTAATACGGTGGGGCAATCCGCAGGTTGCCTGCAGGCTGGTGTAACAGGGCTGTGACATTCGAGGGGTGAAATATATTGTAAAGGGTTAATGTTTATGCTTGTAAATGTCTTCACCACTATGGCCTTGAGCTTATGTGATTGGGATCATGAGAATGTGGGAATACAACCGTGAGAACATGAAGGTCAGGAAAACACAGTGGTGGGACCAGTGAATTGTGGTGACAAGTGATGAGTGGTTCTGGTTCAATGGTTTGAGCTGGTTCTGACGTATTGGTCTACTTACTGCCGCTTTTCATGCTAGTGGAGTAGGTATAAAGTAGAGGGGTAGGGACATTGGGTGCAGTTTCTTGGGGCAGGGAGATTGGGGGTAGTTTCGTGGGGCTTCGATCTATGCTGGAATGCGAACAGTGCCATAGATAGGGTGAAGTGGGAGATGTACTACAGTGAGAGGGGCCTGTGAACAAAAGGTAAGTGTCTTAATGCAACACACACAAAATGCTGGAGGAACTCAGCAGGCTGGGCAGCATCTATGGAAATGAATAAACAGCCGATGTTTCAGGCTAAGACCCTTCTTCAGGGCAGTGTTTTAAGGCTTGCTATTCTGTCCAAATAAATGAAATCTTGTAGTTTAAAGTAGATTATCGGAATATGTGTCTTTCTGACTTACTGAGCTGAACCCACAAGCGTTTTGGTATAACATAACATTCTTAATATATGTCAGAGGAACAATGGGAAAGATGCCAGTGGAGGAGCCTGCCCAAAACTCATTTCACATTGGTTATTCATCTAGGTTTCATAGGGAGCACATGGTTAAAATTGTCTGTTTTATATTTTGAAGAGTAAAATGAAACAGGCTAATTCATGGTGCTGTAACAGGATATAATCATCGTATAAACAGAGGCTATTGAGATTTCTTGTATCACACTTCTCACATACCCACAGTGAAAGCGGCAGGCTAATTCAATACAAAATTCACTTATTTATAGGCAGTCAGCAACAATTTCAACAACCTCGGTAGGAATAACAGGAACACCACCAGCATTTTAATCCTTAATAGTGCTCACTTCTTAATGACACATTTCACAACATTACTCTTTAAGGAGCCAATAAATCATATTAGTGGGCAGGAAAATTTGCCTGAAAAGTAAGCCATGCCTAACTGTTGCTAGGGCACAATCAGATTCTGAAAAGACAATTAAAATATAATAGTTATTTTCCACAGGGACCACTGCATTACTTGCAGGCTAACCACGTTGGGAGTCTCCTTACATTTGTCGATCAGGTCAAAATGATCTGAAACAAATTATGGATTATTTTCAAAGCTCATCTTTAATTCTGTCCAGGCACATTAGAAATTCTCTATTAATAGAAAAAAATACCACAGAGAAGTCACTTGTACATCTGCCCTACTAAATGTTAATAGATTAATACATCAGGTTTTGGGAAAACGTGTAAGACATTTCAATTTGATAAAATTCTGCAGGAATATGAGGAAATATGTACATAGTGGCCACTTTATTAGGCACCTCCTGTACCTAATAAAGTAGCCAGAGTGCATGTTTGTAGTCTCCTGCTGCTGTAGCCCATCCAGTTCAAGGTATCGACGTGCTGAGCATTCAGAGATGCTCTTCCGCACACCAATGTTGCAACAGAGCGAGGAGATAAATTGACCACAGGGGCAGAATTCAAAAGGGCGAAGAATTCAGGACGGAAGGTGCTGTATTTAAATGTGTGTAGCGTTCAGAATAAGGTGGACGAACTCGCAGCACAATTACAGATCTATCGGTATGGTGTTGTGGGCATCACTGAGTCGTGGCTGAAAGGAGGCCATAGTTGGGAGCTTAACATCAAAGGATATCACGCACAACAGGCTGGAGGAACTCAGCAGGTCAGGCAGCATCCGTGGAAGCGAACAGTTAACATCTCGGGCCGAGACCCTTCGTCAGGACTGAAGAGGGAAGGGGCGGGGGACCTATAAAGAAGGGCCCTCATGTACCGTTTGGGTAGTCTCCAGCCCCTTGGCATGAACATTGATTTCTCCAACTTCCAGTAATTCCCTCCCCCTCCCTTCCACCATCCCAGTTTCACCTCTGCCCCCTCCTCCAGCTGCCTATCACCTCCCAAGAAATAGTAACCAAGATGTGGGGTTTAGATTGCAAAGGGAGCTGGAAAAGGCATGTAACAAGGGTAATGACACAATTGTAATGGGGGACTTCAACATGCAAAGAGATTGGAAAAATTAGGTTGGTGTCAGATCACAAGAGAGGAAATTTGTTGAATGCCTACAAAATCTACAAGATAGCTTTTTAGAGCAGCTTGTGCTTGAGCCTACTCAGGGAAAGGCTATCTTAGATAGGGTATTGTGTAATAACCCAGATCTCATCAGGGAAGTTATCGTAAAGGAACCCTAAGGATTGAATACTTACTGCAGTATGAGAGGGGGAAGCATAAATCACATGTATCGGTATCAAAGGAATAAAGGGAATTACAGAGGCATGAGAGAGGACCTTCCCCAGGTGGATTGGAGGAGGATGCTGGCAGGGATGATGGCAGAGCAGAGGTGGCTGAAGTTTCTGGGAATGGTTCACAAGGTGCAGGATAGGTATATCTCACAGAGGAAGAAGTTCTCACATGGCAGAGGTAGGCAACCATGGCTGACAAAGGAATTTAAGGACTGCATAAAAGACTAACAAAGGGCATATAAGGTTGCAAAAGTGAATGGGAAGTTGGATGATTGGGAAACTTTTAAAACCCAACAAAAAACAACTAAAAAAGCTGTAAGAAGGGAAAAGATGAAATAAGAGGGCAAACTAGTCAATAATATAAAGCAGGATACTGAATGTTTTTTTCAGTTATATAAAGAGTAAAGGGGAAGAGAGAGTTGATATAGGACCACTGGAAAATGTTGCTAGTGAGGTAGTAATGGGGGACAAAGAAATGGCGGATGAAATTATTGGGTATTTTGCGTTATCCTTCACTGTGGAAGATACTAGTAGTTTCTTTAGGAAGGAAGGCAAAAGAAAGGAAATTATAGTCCAGTTAGCCTAACCTCAGTGGTTGGGGAAGTGTTGGAGTCTATAATTCAGGATGAGGTTTTGGGGTACTTGGACACTAATGATAAAATAAGTTAAAGTCATCATGGTTCCTGTAAAGGGAAATCTTGTCTGTTAGTGTTCTTTGATGAAGCAACAAGCAGGGTGGAGAAAGGAGAAGCAGTGGATGTTATAAGATAATTATGGGGGATTTTAATATGAAAGTGGATTGGGAAAGTCAGGAAGGTAATGGATCTCAGGAGAGGGAGTTTGTAGAATGCCTACAGGATGGCTTTTTGGAGCAGCTTGTCCAGAAGCCCACCAGGGGACCGGCTGTTTTGGATTGGGTGCTGTGTAACAAACCTGAGGCTATTAGGGAGCTGGAGGTAAAGGAACCCCTTGGAAGTAGTGATCATAATATGATTGAGTTCAGTTTCAAATTTGAAAAGGAGAAGCTGGTATCAGGTGTATCGATACTTCAATGGAACAGGGGAAATTACACTGGTATGAGAGAGGAACTGGCCCAAGTCGAATGGAAAAGTAAACTAAATGGAGGGACGGCAGAGCAGAATTGGATGAAATTCCTACAAGAAATAAGGAAAATGCAGGAAAAATATATTCCAAGAAAAAAGAAAATCATGAATGGAAAAATGGCACAAATGTGGCTAACGAGAGAGGTTAAGGCAAAAATCAAAAGCAAAAGAAACGGCGTACGAGGAAGCAAAAATTAATGGGAAAAATTAGGACTGGAACACTTTTAAAAACTTACAGAAGAAAACTAAGAAAGTCATTAGGAAAGAAAAGATGAATTATGAAAGGAAGTTGGCGACTAACATAAAAAAGGATACTAACAGTTTTTTTTAAATATATGAAGAGTAAAAGAGTGACAAGGGTAGATACGGGACCAATTGAAAATGATGCTGGAGAAATTATAATGGATAACAAAGAGATGGCGGAGGAACTGAATGAGTATTTTGCATCAGTCTTCACAGTGGAAGACATGAGCAATATACCTGATAGCCAGAGGTATCAGGGAATAGAATCAGGTACAGTCAAGATTACCAGAGAGAAAGTGCTTGGGAAGCTAAGTGGACTAAGAATAGATAAGTCTCCCGGTCCGGATGAGGTGCACCCAAGGGTTCTGAAGGAGGTGGCTTTGGAGATTGTGGAAGCATTGGAAATGATCTTCCAGGAATCAATAGACTCTGGCATGGTTCCGGAGGACTGGAAGGTCGCAAATGTAGTTCTGCTATTTAAGAAAGGAAGGAGGCAGCAAAAAGAAAATTACAGACCTATTAGTCTGACATCGGTAGTAGGAGAGATATTGGAGTCAATCCTCAAGGATGAGGTTATGAAATACCTCGAGGTGCATGACAAGATAGGCCAAAGCCAGCACAGTTTCATGAAGGGAAGATCCTGTCTCACCAACCTATTGGAATTTTTTGAAGTAATCTCAAATAAGATTGTCAAGGGAGAGGCTGTGGATGTTGTGTATTTGGATTTTCAAAAGGCCTTCGATAAGGTGCCGCATATGAGGCTGCTTAATAAGATGAGAGCCCATGGGATTATAGGAAAGATATTGGAATGGGTGGAGCACTGGCTGATAGGCAGAAAAGCAAAGGGTGGGAATAAAGGGATCCTATTCTGATTGGTTGCCGGTTACCAGTGGTGTTCCGCAGGGGTCAGTGTTGGGGCTGCTTCTTTTACGATGTATATCAATGATTTGGATTATGGATTAAATGGTTTTGTGGCTATATTTGCGGATGACACCAAGATAGGTGGAGGAGCAGGAAATGTTGAAGAAACTGAAAGGTTGCAGAGAGACTTAGTCAGTTTAGGAGAGTGGGCAAAGAAATGGCAGATGAGATTCAACGTTGACAAATGTACGGTTGTACATTTCAGAAGAAGAAATAATCGGGCAGATTATTATTTAGATGGGGAGAAAATTCAAAAATTGGAAGTGCAAAGGGACTTGGGGGTCCTCGTGCAGGATACCCTAAAGGTTAACCACCAGGTAGGATCGGCAGTAAGGAAAGCGAATGCTATGTTGGCATTCATTTCAAGAGGAATAGTATATAAGAGTAAGGAGGTGTTGATGAGGCTCTATGGGGCACTGGTGAGACCCCACTTGGAATACTGTGTGCAGTTTTGGGCCCCCTATCTTGGAAAGGATGTACTGATGTTGGAGAGAGCTCAGAGAAGATTTACGCGGATGATTCCTGGAATGCAGGGGCTAACATATGCGGAGCGTTTGTCGGCTCTTGGACTGTATTCATTAGAGTATAGAAGAATGAGAGGGGATCTCATAGAAACATTTCGAATGTTGAAAGGGTTGGACAGAGTAGATGTGGAAAGGTTGTTTCCTTTGGTGGGTGAGTCCAGGACAAGAGGCTTAGAATTAGAGGGTACCCAGTTAAAACAGAGATGAGGAGAAATTTTTTTAGCCAGAGGGTCGTGGATTTGTGGAATTCATTGCCACATACAGCTGATATTATCATGTGAATTTAGTTTGCTCCAGCCAAGGTATTTGAACATTCAGAGCTGTCTCTTACTGTAGATATGCAATTCAAATGAAATATTGTCAACCCAGAGTATTGATTTAAATGATGTCATTGTAACTATTGAAAATGTATTGAATCATCAATTGATTTTAAGGATATAGAAATATGTACTTTTAGGTCATGAAACTCTACCTCGAGTGTCTCCACAAGAAGACTGCTTATTGTGATGAATATAGGCATCCGTTAGTCTCATGAGACCATGGATTTGCGTCTTGGAAGGTTTCCAGGGTGCAGGCCTGGGCAAGGTTGTATGGAAGACCAGCAGTTGCCCATGCTGCAAGTCTCCCCTCTCCATGCCACCGATGTTGTCCAAGGGAAGGGCAGTAGGACCCATACAGCTTGGCACCAGTGTCGTCACAGAGCAATGTGTGGTTAAGTGACTTGCTCAAGGACACACACGCTGCATCAGCCAAGGCTCGACCAGCGACCTTCAAATCACTAGACGAACACCTTAACCACTTGGCCATGTGCCAACACATGCATCAATGTCTCTCCAGTTACTTCAATCACGGTCACAACATTTGGGGGCTCATGCGGGATATGTGCATGGCCTACTGTCTGGTCAACGACCTATGCAGTCTAGGGGGTGAATATTTTTAAGAGTATTCCTCACACTTAGATCTGTTCAGGTCAATGACCATGTGATTACAAAATATCAAAGAACATGGTGGAGAGCTGATCTGGTGGATAATGAAGTATAGTGTGTGTGTGTGCATCAGTATTTGTGCAAGGGACCAGACACTTTTCTGTACTTTAGTGAGACATGGCTCACCGTTGCAAAAGGCAGTTACTGACTGTTAGGGGTGCCAGAGAGGTGCATATAAACTCATTAGGGGGAAACTGTATAGTAGTATATTTATTTGTGAATGTGTGTGTTTTAAGAATGTGAAGAATTTTGGGGGAAACAAATTTGGAAAGGAATAGAACAGCCATGTATGCATTTCTAAATGACAATAAAAGAGGACTGAGTGTTCTCATAATCTAATCTAATCTAATTTAATCATGAACATATAATATAGAACATAGAAATTTACAGATTACAGGCCCTTTGACCCACAATGTTCTCCCTACCACATAACCTACTCTAGAAAATGCCTAGAATTTTCCTAAACAATAGACAATAGACAATAGGTGCGGGACTAGGCCATTCGGCCCTTCGAGATAACACCGCCATTCACTGTGATCATGGCTCTCTGGGTGAAAAAGCTTTTCCTCAACTCTGTTCTAAATGGCCTACCCCTTATTCTTAAACTGTGGCCTCTGGTTCTGGACTCCCCCAACATCGGAACATGTTTCCTGCCTCTAGTGTGTCCAATCCCTTAATAATTTTATATGTTTCAATCAGATCGCCTCTCATCCTTCTAAATTTCAGTGTATATAAGCCCAGTCACTCCAACCTTTCAATATATGGCAGTCCCGCCATCCCGGGAATTAACCTTGTGAATCTATGCTACACTCCCTCAATAGTAAGAATGTCCTTCCTCAAATTTGGAGACCAAAACTGCACACAATACTCTAGGTGTGGTCTCACCAGGGCCCTGTACAACTGCAGAAGGACCTCTTTGCTCCTATATTCAACTCCCCTTGTTATGAAGGCCAACATGCCATTAGCTTTCTTCACTGCCTGCTGTACCTGCATGCTTACTTTCAGTGACTGATGAGCAAGGACACCTAGATCTTGTTGTACTTCCCCTTTTCCTAACTTGACACCATTCAGATAGTAATCTGCCTTCCTGTTCTTGCCACCAAAGTGGATAACCTCACATTTATCCACATTAAACTGCATCTGCCATGCATCCGCCCACTCACCCAGCCTGTCCAAGTCACCCTGCATTCTCATAACATCCTCCTCACATTTCACACTGCCACCCAGCTTTGTGTCATCTGCAAATTTGTTAATGTTACTTTTAACCCCTTCATCTAAATCATTAATGTATATTGTAAATAGCTGTGGTCCCAGCACCAAGCCTTGCGGTACCCCACCAGGCACTGCCTGCCATTCTGAAAGGGACCCGTTAATCCCTATGCTTTGTTTCCTGTCTGCCAACCAATTTTCTATCCATGTCAGTACTCTGCCCCCAATAGCATGTGCTCGATTTTGCCCACTAATCTCCTATGTGGGACCTTATCAAAGGCTTTCTGTAAGTCCAGGTACACTCCATCCACTGGCTCTCTCTTGTCTATTTTCATAGTTACATCCTCAAAAAATTCCAGAAGATTAATCAAGCATGATTTCCCCTTTGTAAATCCATGCTGCCTTGTACCGAGTCATAGCACATAGCCTTCTATTTTACTAAGTCTATGTACCTTTCAAGATGCTCTTAAAAGACCCTATTGTATCTGCGTCCAATACTACCACCGGCCACACACCCACCACTCTCTGTGTGAGAAACTTACCCCTGACATCCCCTCGGTACCTATTTCCAAACACTTTAAAACTATGCCCCCTCATTTTAGCCATTTCGGCCCTGGGAAAAAGCCTCTGGCTATCCACATGATCAATACCCCTCATTATCTTCTAAACCTCTATCAGGTCACCTCTCATCCTCTGTTGCCCCAAGGACAAAAAGTCAAGTGCACTCAACCTATTCTCATAAGGTACACCCTCCAATCCAGGCAACACTCTTGTAAATCTCCTATGCACTCTCTCTATAGTGTTCATTTCCTTCCTGTAGTGAGGTGTCCAGAACTGAACACAGTACTCCAAGTGGGGTCTGACCAAGGTCTTATGTAGCTGTAACATTACCTCATGGCTCTTGAACTTATCCCACAGTTGAGGAATGCCAACACAAAATGAACCACTTCACACTTATCTGGGGTAAACTCCATCTGCCACTTCTGAGCCCAGTTCTGCATTCACTCGATGTACCGCTGTAATGTCTGAAAATTCTGCAGTCTATCCACAACACCCCTAACCTTTGTGTCATCAGCTAACTTACTAATCCATTCTTCTACTTCTTCATCCAGGTTATATGTAAAAATCACAAAGAGGAGGGGTCCCAGAACAGATCTTTACGGAACACTACTGGTCACCGACCTCCATGCAGAATATGAACCATCTACACCCACCCTTTGCCTTCTGTTGGCAAGCCAATTCTGGATCCACCAAGCAAGGTATCCTTGGATCCCATGTTTCCTTACTTTTTGAAGGAGCCTTGCATGGGAAACCTTATCAAATACCTTACTGAAATCCATGTACACTACATCCACTGCTCCACCTTCATCAATGTGTTTTGTTACATCCTCAGAGAATTCAATCAAGCTCGTAAGGCCTGACCTGCCCTTGACAAAGCCATGTTGACTATCCCTAATCAGATTATGTCTCTCCAAATGCTCATAAATCCTGACTCTCAGGATCTTCTCCAACAACTTGCCCACCATTAAAGTCAGACTCACTGATCTATAATTTCCTGGGTTATCACGAATCCTTTTCTTGAACAAGGGAACAACATTTGCAAACTTCCAATCCTCCAGTACTTCTCCTGTCCCTATTGATGATGCAAAGATCATTGCAAGTGGCTCAGCAATCTCCTCCCTCACTTTCCACAGTAACCTGGGGTATATCTCATCCGGTTCCAGTGACTTATCTAACTTACTGCTTTTCAAAACCTCCAGCACATCCTCTTTCTATATGCTCTATATGTCTATATGCTCAAGCGTTTCAGTCCGCTGTAAATCATCCCCATAATTGCCAAGGTCTTTTTCCCTGGTGAATACTGAAGCAAAGTATTCATTAAATATCTCCCCTACCTCCTCCATCTCCATGCACACATTTCCACTATCGCAACTGATAGGTCCTATTCTCACACGGCTCATTCTCTTGCTCTTCACATATTTGTAGAATGCCTTGGGGTTTTCCTTAATCCTGCTCACCAAGGCCTTCACATGGATCCGTCTGGCCCTCCTAATTCCATTCTTAAGCTTCTTCCTAGCAAACTTGCAATTTTCTAGAGCTCTAACAGTACCTAGTTTCTTGAACCTTTCATAAACTTTTCTTCTTAACTAGATTTTCCACATCTTTTGTACACCATGGTTCTTTTACCCTACCATCCTTTCCCTCCCTCAATGGAACATACCTATGCAGAACTTCATGCAAACATTCCCTGAACATTTGCCACGTTTCTGCTGTGCATTTCCCTGAGAACATCTGCTCCCAATTTATGCTCCTAAGTTCCTGCCTAATTGGATCATATTTCCCCCTATGCCAATTAATTGCTTTCCCAAATTGTCTGCTGCTATCCTTCTCCAGCGCTATGGTGAAGGAGACAAAGTTGCTATCACTACCTCCAAAATGCTCTCCCACCAAAGAATCTGACACCTGACCAGGTTCATTTCCCAATACCAGATCAAGTACATCCTCTCCTCTAGTTGGCTTATCTACATTTTGCGTCAGGAAACTTTCCTGAACACACCTAACAAACTCCACCCCATCTAATCCCCTTGCACTAAGGAGATGCCAATCAATAGTAGGAAAGTTAAAATCTCTCATCACGACAACCCTATTATTATTGCACCATTCCAGAATCTGCCTCCCTGGCTGCTCCTCAATACCCCTGCTACTATTGGGTGGTCTATAAAGAACAGCCAGTAGAGTTATTGCCCCTTTTCTGTTTCTGACATCCAACCACACTGACTCAGTAGACAATCCCTCCATGACTTCCTCCTTTTCTGCAGCAGTGACACTATCCCTAATTAGCAATCCCTCGCCCCCACCCCTTTTGCCTCCCTCTCCATTCTTTTTGAAACAGCTAAAGCCTGGCACACTGAGCAGCCATTCCTGCTCCTGAGACATCCAAGTCTCTACAGTGGCCACAACGACACAGTTTCACATATTGATCCATGCTCTGAGTTCATCCACCTTGTTTATGATACTCCTTGCATTAAAATAGACACATCTCAAACCATCAGGCTGAGTGCATCTTTGCTCTAACATCTGTCGATCCTTCCTCACAAACTCCCTACAGGCTGTCTGTACTTCTGCTCCAACCTCCCCATCCTCTGCCTCTTCACTTCGGTTCCCACCCCCCTGCAAATCGAGTCTAAACTCTCCCCAACAGCAATAGTAAGCCTCCCGGCCAGGATATAGGTCCCCCTCAGATTCAAGTGCAACCAGTCCTTTTTGTACAAGTCACACACGCCTCAGAAGAGATCCCAATGATCCAAAAATATGAATCCCTGCCCCCTGCTCCAATCCTTCAGCCACGCATTTATCCTTCACTTCGTTCTATTCCTATACTCACTGTTACGTGGCACAGGCAACAATCCTGAGATTACTACCTTTGAGGTCCTGCTTCTCAGATTCCTTCCTAACTCCCTGTGTTCTGCTTTCAGGACCTCCACCCTTGATCTACCTAGGGCGTTGGAACCAATATGTACTTCAACCTCTGGCTGGTCACCTTCCCATTTCAGGATATTATGGACATGCTCAGAAACATCACAAACCAAAGCACCTGGGAGGCAAACTACCATCTTGTTTCTTTTTCACGTCCACAGAACTGCCTATCTGCCCCCTAACTATAGAGTCCCCTATTACTGCTGCCTTCCTCTTAAATTCCCTATCCTTCTGAGCCACAGGGCCAGACTCTGTGCCAGAGGCACAGCTACCTTGCTTCCCCCAGGTAGTTCATCCTTCCCAACAGCACTCAAAATGGAGTACTTATTGTTAAGGGGACCGCCACAGGGGGTTCTCTCCACTACCTGACACCCTCCCTTCCTTCTCCTGACGGTCACCCACTTATCTGTCTCCTGTGGCCTCAGGGTGACTACCTGCCTGTAGCTCCTGTCTATCACCTCCTCACTCTCCCTAACAAGCTGAAGGTCATCGAGCTGCAGTTTCAGTTCCCTAACCCAGTCCCTAAGGAGCTGCAGCTCGATGCACCTGGCGCAGATATGGCCATCAGGAAGGCTGGAAGTATCCCAGACATCCACATCTGACACCCAGAACAGCAACACAGAAGTGGAAGGTTTCAGTATTCGTACTCAGTGCTTTTAAGTATATACTGTTTAATTTTTATCCTTCTCTTATTAGTATGGGAATTAGTACGGAAAAATTTGAGGGAGACAATATACCCAGGTATATCTGTTGGGATGGCACTTTTTGAGGTCGGACAACAGGAGGTCGAAAATCCCAATGACCCCTGCCAGCCCTTGGCACTCATTACCACCATCCACAAGCTCTTTACTCCCCGCCCCACGGAGAAGCAGAGCATTTTGTCTGAGCTGCCTTTTGTTAAAGATGCTTGAGGGAATTCAGAATTCTGGACCAAGCTCAGAGAACTGATTGAAATTCACCAGGTGCACCGAAAGGATTAACACCTGTTGGTAATAGCAAAATGCCCAAAGAATACTGTACGTGGGACAGTATGACCCAGGGATTACAGGATGGTACATGGGCAACTAGCGGGAATGTCAGTTACGAGGAAAGATATCACTTCCTTAAGCGGGAAGTGAGGCAGAGACTGGGGGAGGTGGGAGTAACTGGGAAATGATAATATCAGTGGTTCAGAGAGCCGATAAGCCAGCCATGGATTATGCAGAGCGTAAATATCGAGCATATGAGGAATTCTCAGGGTTCGACAATCCAGGATGATCCCATCTTCCCAAAATTGCTGAAGGAGGCCTGAGCTCAGTCCAACAGCAAGTTTTAGATTCGCAGATAGTAGAGGGATCAACTATCGTTGATAGTATCATGGACAAGGGAGATAGACAAGAGGAGGGGGAAATGAAGTCGTTAAGTGACTGTAGTGGATGTAGCTGTTATGAAGACACAGAGGACTTGCTTTGAGTGGCAGTAACCAGGGCATGTAGCAAGGGAGTACCAGCATGGACAAAGAAAGGTAAAGGTAATGATGTGTTACAGTTTTGGCCTATTGGGCCATAGTTGCAGGCAGTGTCCTAAGAAGAGTGGATGGTGTAGGGATCACCAACCAAACAGTCAGAAACCACAGATACACCCCCTCTGTCCAATTTGACTGCTGAACAGATCACAGAGCTGGTGAAGACAGCATCCAGGTCAGACAAAAAGATGAACAGCAGCTCACGCTGCCAGAAGTACTGCGGCCTGGTAGCGTAGTGGTTGGCACAACGCTTTACAGTACAGACTACCCGGATTCAATTCCGGCCGCTGCCTGTAAGAAGTACATTTATGTACATTCTCCCTGTGACCGTGTGGGTTTCCTCTGGGTGCTCCAGTTTCCACCCACAATCCAAAGATATACCAATTGGTAGGTTAATTGGTGACTGAAAATTGTCCAGTGATTAGGCTGGGATTAAATTGGGCGATTCCTGGATGGCATGGTTCAAAGGGCCAGAAGGGCCTAATCTGTGCTGTAACTCAATAAGTAAATAAATAAAAGTAGTCACCCATGGATGTCTGCAAGACATTTGTTAGGGGACCAGAAATGTGATATGTTATTGAGCACGGAGTGATCAGTATCGATAACTGATCTCCCCTTGCCCCCAAATGCAGAGGTAATTTACCTTACCAGTACATGGGGTGAAACAATGAGGATAAAGAGAAGTGAGCCTCAGGTACTTGAGATTGAGGGAGTGCAGCTTCGTGTAGACTTTTGGGTGTGCCCAAACAAAAAGGGTGCGGTACTGGGGATAAACACACTGAGTAAGGCAGGTTCAATCATAGGTTCAAGAAAGGGAAAATAACATGGACAAGGCAGGGAGAGCAGACAACATGGCTCACAGAGAAAGGGTAGCCCCAAGACGGCACAGGAGATGGGTTGATGTTCATGAATCATATCAGGAAGTTCCAAGGATAGGAGCCAAACACAAACAAAATGTAGGGCAGCAATTAACACCAGAAAGGGGAGAGTAAGGAGGAAAAAAGAAAAGAGCGGGCAGATCACAGGCCAAAGGGAGCAATAGAATATGAGATGTCTGAAACTGCAAGTGTGGAGGAAGAAATACGAGATCAAAATTAGTAGGATTATAAGGAGACGTGAAGGACCATTGTAATTATCTCTATGTCAGAGGCCAACGTCAGGCTGTCTTTCAAGAGGGTAAACCCTCGCAAGGCGACAGGACCTGAGGGAGCACATGGTAGTGCTCTGAAAACCTGTGCCAACCAACCAGCAGGGGTGTTTAAAAACATTCTCAGTCTGCATTTGGAAGCTGCCACCTGCTTCAAAAGGGCAACGGCTATACCAGTACCCAAGAACAGCAGGGTGAGCTGCCTTAATGAATATTGTCCAGTTGTATTTACATCTACAGTGATGAAGTGCTTTGAGAAGCTGGTTATGGCTCAAGGACCTGGACCCACTGCATTTTGCCTATCACCACAATAGGTCTACAGTGGATGTGATCTCATCAGCTCTTCACACAGCCTTGGATCACTGGGACAATACAAATACCTACATCAGGTTACTGGTTATAGACTACAGCAGGAGTCCCCAACCATTTTTTGCATTGCAAACCGGTTTAATATTGACAATATTCTTGCAGACCAGCCGACCCGGGGGTGGGGGTGGTGGTGGTAGGGTTGCCAACGGACGAGAGTAGCAGTCAAATACGTTGGGTTTACCCCGAGAAAGACTACAATGACCATGATTCCTTGCACGGGCACCAGTACGCATGCGTTACTTGCCGATTCCACCCCCCCCCCACAAATCTTTTTTAGCGATTCTGTTTGGGGGGTGGGGGGTGTTAATCATGACCAGAATATAGGTGATAAGTGGCTAATTCACTTAATTTCGTTTCTAAAAGGGTTTATCTAACAAATTTAATATTAAACACACAGCGCATATTTTCCTCGTATGAATGTAGTGATAAGTCAATTATCAGGGGAGGACAGGGGAGCTTGAAGTAAATGTTGAACGAGCTTCAAGTAGAAGTGGTAGAGGCAGGTTCGATATTATCCTTCAAAGAAAAATTGGATAGGTATATGGACAGGAAAGGAATGGAGGGTTGTGGGCTGAGTGCAGGTCGGTGGGACTAGGTGAGAGTAGCGTTCGGCACAACTAGAAAGGCCGAGATGGCCTGTTTCCGTGCTGTAATTGTTATATGGTTATATAAGTCAATAGCATCATAACATTTTAAGTAACGTTTGGATATTAAACACACAGCACATATTTTCCCCGTATGAACATATAAAATCATTGCAACACACCAATATCGCCGAATCAGTGGGAGCCCTGGGCTTGTTTTCCTGCAACAAGACGGTCTCATCAAGGGGTGATTGGAGACAGAGATACTCGAAGGGGGTTCCTTATGTCCAATCTATTCCGCAATTTGGTTTTCGTTGCATTCATTGCAGAGATATGTTGGAAATGGAAGCAACGTTTTCAGTGCTTTCGTGGCTATCTCAGGATATTTAGCCTTGACTTTGATCCGGAATGTTATGTCAAACACACTTTTCAGCCCGCCGTCATTTGCAAGCTCGAGGAGTTGATCTTCTTCCCGCACTGACATGGATGACGCGCGGGTAATGACCGCGCGTGCGTTCAAACGCAACAGTGCGCGTGACAGAGAATGAGGAAAGGTGCAGCTGACTCATATCGTTGCCTCGCGGCCCGGTAGCGCATGCTTTGCGGCCCAGTGGTTGGGGACCGCTGGACTACAGTCCAGCATTTAACACAATCTTCCTATAGTTCTGATCAGAAAGCTCCCGAACTTGGGCCTCCGTACCTCCCTCTGCAGCTGGATCCTCAGCTTCCTAGCCAGTAGACCACAATCTGTGCGGATCGTAAATAGCATCTCCACCTCGCTGGCAATCAACACGTGCACTTCAGCGGTGTGTGCTCAGCCCACTGCTCTACTCTCTATATACCCATGGCTGTGTGGCTAAGCACAGCTCAGGTGCCATCTATAAATTTGCTGACAATACAACCATTGTTGGCAGAACTTCAGATGGTGATGACAGGGTTTCCAGGAGCGAAATATACCGGCTAGTTGAGTGGTGTCACAGCAACAACCTTGCACTCAATGTCAGTAAGACCAAAGAACTGATTGTGGATTTCAGGAAGGGTAAGACAAGGGAACACAGACTAGTCCTCGTAAAGGGATCAGAAGTGGAAAGAGTGGCCCAGGAAAATGTTCCTGGGTGTCAGTACCACTGAGGATCTAACCTGGACCAAACACATCGATGCAGCTACAAAGAAGGCACAACTGCCTTCATTAGGAGTTTGAGAAGATTTGGTATGTCACCAAGTCTACTCACAAATTTCTACAGATGTACCTGGAGAGCATTCTAACTGGCTGCATCACCGTCTGATATGGGGGGTGAGGCGGGGGCTACTGCACAGGATCGAACTAAGCTGCAGAGAGTTATAAACTTAGTCATCTCCATCATGAGCACTAGCCTCTGTAGTATCCAGGACATCTTCAAGGAGCAATGCCTCAAAAAGGTGCCATCATCATTAAGGACCCCTATCACCCAGGTCATATCTTGTTCTCATTGCTACCATCGGGATGGAAGTAAAAAGTGAGAAGGCACACACTCAACAATTCAGGAACAGCTTTTTCCATTCTGCCGACCGATTTCTGAATGGACATTGAACCCATGAACACTACCTCACTACTTTTTTAATTTCTATTTTTGCACAAATTATTTAATTTAACAAATATATATATATATTATATGATATATATACTTACAGTTACTCACAGTTTTTTTCTCTATTATTATGTGTTGCATTTTACTGCTGCTACAAAGTCAACAAATCTTAACAACCTATGTCGATGACGTTAAACCTGATTCTGATTCTGATTCAGAATTTCATATCTACAGTAGGAGCTACATCTGAAAGTTCAACTACCTTGGCTGAGACAAACTAATTGGCATGATAATATCAGTCTGATCTGCAAGCTTTCTTTAACTCATATCACAAAGGTGCAAATTACTTAAAGCCCAGATGTTTATGATGGTGCTTTTTGTAGCCAACAGCATTAGTGGAGTTAGTCCCTGCAAAATATGAGCAGCCATGTTAAAAATGAGTTGATATGAATCGTCTTTGGCTCTATTAAGTTGTTGATTCTGAAAGGTAAATCTGAGCATGAACCTTTCCTCCCAAATAAGGGAACCCAGATGTTTCGGTGGATGGTAGTTGGATAGAATGGGGATTAAGAGTGATCGATGCAGGCCAATTAACACTACCCCATTGTCTTAACCTTTGGCTGATGCATTTGCAAACATCTTCTGGGCACCATTTTGCAAAGTTGTGCTTTTAGCTTCAATTAACTGCTTGTAATTAACAATAAAAACTGAAGACTGGTTTTGGCTTGGATTAATATCTGCTATATTGACACAACTCCTGAATACTCTCTAACATTAACCATTGTGCTAGCTTGTCGCTTCACGTGAACATGCTGCATAACTGTTCTACTCTTCTATTCAATAGTCTAGCATATCCTATGCCTTCTTAACCACATTATGTCCCTGAATTGCCTACTTCTATGATCTTTGGACTTGTACACCAAAGACTCCTTGTTCCTCAGTACTTCCTTGGGCTTTACCTGGTGTATGTGATAGACTTGTTCATAAAAACAAAATGCATCACCTTTCTTTTATCAGGATCAAAACTCATCTACCATTTCTCAGCCCATTTCGCCAATACAAGTATCAAGTTTGCTCACCATCATCAACTCACAGCTTTATGAAGTTCATCTGGTTGTCAGCTAATGCAGTTGTAAAATTATTAATGTCTGTTTCTTGAAAACAGATAACTGTCCCTTCTCAGCGTCTGAAACAGTTTGTGCTGTTGCAATGCGTCTGTTCTACATATGTAGCTGTTGCACAAAGTTAAGTGGACAATTTCATTGGGGAAATCAAACTATTTCCAAATGGCGTGCTTTACCTGCCAAGGTAGCTTGTTTTAATGTAAGACAAAACAATTCGTTTGAGCTGTACGTTCTAGTATGTCTAATGTCCTTAGTCTGACCTACTTCACTGCAAGACTCACTGTTGAGTTCAGGGGGTGATTCTGGATCGTCCTGAGCTAAAAGGACCTCAGACTTACACTATGCATGGCTGATGTACAAGCCATAAGACCATAAAACCATAACACATTGGAGCAGAAGTAGGCCACTTGGCCCATCAAGTTTGCTCCACCAAACCATCGTGACTGATTATCAACCCCATTCTCCTGCCTTCTCCCTGTAACTTTAAACACCCTGACTAACCAAAAATGAAGCAACCTCTGCTTCAAATACACTCAAAGATTTGGCCTACACAACCATCCATGGCAATAAATTCCACAGATTCACCAGCCTCTGGCTAAATAAATTCCTCCTTATCTCTCTTCTAAATGGACATCCCTCTATTCTGAGGTTGTGCCCTCTGGTCATAAGACTCACCCACTATAGGAGACATCCTCTCCACTTTCATTATGCCTTTCAATATTCGATAGATCTCAGTGAGATCCTCCCTCACCCCCCCCCCACACACACACACACACACATTCTTCGAAACTCCCGTGAGCACAGGCTCAGTCTTTAATCACTGTTTATTGCCAGAATAATTCCATTGAACCTCTTCAGAACCCTCTGCAACATCAGCACATCCTTTCATAAACTGCTCACAGTTTAAGAAAGGATTTTTTTCATGTTTAAAATATAGATTATGCTTTTATTCCTTCTCCCAAAGTCTATGACCATACACTTACCAACACTGTATTGCATCTGTCACCTCTTTATCCAAGTCATTGGCATACACCATAAAAAGAACTGGTCCCAACACCAACTCCTGTGGAACACAACTATTCACCAGCAGCCAATAAGAAAAAACAGCAAATATTCCATCTAGTTTCTTTCCTGGAATACCATGGGGTTTTACCTTGTTAAGCAACCGCATGTGTGGCACTTTGTCAAAAACCTTCTGAAAGTCCAAGTAAACAACATCCACTGACTCTCTTTTGTCTGTCTTTCCTGTTACTTCTTCAATAACTTCCAACAGTTTTGTCAGTCAAGATTTCTCCTTAAGGAAACTTCTGTATCATGTGCCTCCAAGTACTGCAAAACTTCATCCTTAATAATGTTCTCCAACATCTTCCAACCAACTAAAGTCTTGCTAAAAGGCTCATAATTTCCTTTCTTCTGCCTCCCTCTCTTCTTAAAGAGTGGACTGACATAGGCAATTTTCCATTCCTCCAGAACCATTCCAGCATCTAGCGATTCTTGAAAGATCATCACTACTGCCTCCACAATCTCTATAGATGCCTCTTTCAGAACGCTGGGGTGTAGTCCATCATGCCTAGGTGACTTATCTCTCTTCAAACCATTCTGTTTCAAAAGCACCTTCTGCTTAGTAATAGCAGCTACATTCACTTCTGCCCCCGACACTCTCAAAGTCCTAGTGTCTTCCACAGTGAAGACGATGCAAAATACTTATTAAATTTCTCCACAATTTCTTAGTCCCTGTTACTACTTCTCCAGCTTAATTTTCCAGCAGTCTGAACTCTACACTTGCCTCTCTTTCACTCTTTATATATCTGAAAAAACTTTTGGTATCAACTTTTATATTATTGACTATCTTATCTTCATATTTAATCTTCTCTTTCTTAATGTTTTTTTAGTTTCTTTTTGTTGGTTTTTAAAAGCTTTCCAGTCCTCTAATTTCCCACTAATGTTTGCTATATTGTATGCCCTCTCTTTTCCTTTTATGCTCCCATTGACTTCCTTCGTCAGCCACGTTTGCCTCTTCCTTCCTTTGGATACTTTTTTACCTGTGGGATATATCTATCCTACGACTTCTGAACTATAAGACCATAAGATCATAAGATATAGGTGCAGAAGTAGGCCATTCGGCCCATCGAGTCTGCTCCGTCATTCAAGCATGGGCTGATCCAATTCTTCCAGTCACCCCAACTCCCCTGCCTTCTCCCCATACCCTTTGTTGCCCGGCTAATCAAGAAGCTATCTATCTCTGCCTTAAATGTACCCAATGACTTGGCCTCCACAGCAGCTCGTGGCAACAAATTCCACAGATTTACCACCCTCTGAATGAAGTAATTTCTCCGCATCTCCACAACTGCTCTCAGAAACTCCAGCCGTTGCTATTCTGCCCCCATCCCTGCTAGTGGCCAGCTCCTCTTTCATGCCTTTGTACTATTGATATGAAGCACCCTGACACGAGGAATTCTGCAGATGCCGGAAATTCAAGCAACACGCATCAAAGTTGCTGGTGAACGCAGCAGGCCAGGCAACATCCCTAGGAAGAGGTGCAGTCGACGTTTCGGCCGAGACCCTTCGTCAGGACTAACTGAAAGAAGAGCTAGTAAGAGATTTGAAAGTGGGATGGGGAGGGGGAGATCCAAAATGATAGGAGAAGACCGGAGGGGGAGGGATGGAGTCAAGAGCTGGACAGGTGATAGGCAAAAGGGATATGAGAGGATCATGGGACAGGAAGCTTAGGGAGAAAGAAAAGGGGGAGGGGGGAAAAACCCAGAGGATGGGCAAGGGGTATAGTGAGAGTGACAGAGGGAGAAAAAGGAGAGAGAGAAAAAGAATGTGTGTGTATAAATAAATAACAGATGGGGTACAAGGGGGAGGTGGAGTATTAGCGGAAGTTTGAGAAGTCAATGTTCATGCCATCAGGTTGGAGGCTACCCAGACAGAACATAAGGTGTTGTTCCTCCAACCTGAGTGTCGCTTCATCTTTACAGTAGAGGAGGCCGTGGATGGACATGTCAGAATGGGAATGGGATGTGGAATTAAAATGTGTGGCCACTGGGAGATCCTGCTTTCTCTGGCAGACAGAGCGTAGGTGTTCAGTGAAACGATCTACCAGCCTGCGTCGGGTCTCATCAATATATAGAAGGCCACATCAGGAGCACCGGACGCAGTATATCACCCCAGCCGACTCACAGGTGAAGTGTCGCCTCACCTGGAAGGACTGTCTGGGGCCCTGAATGGTGGTAAGGGAGGAAGTGTAAGGGCATGTGTAGCACTTGTTCTGCTTACAAGGATAAGTGCCAGTAGGGAGATCGGTGGAGAGGGTTGGGTGGGGGGGAAACAAATGGACAAGGGAGTCGCGTAGGGAGCGATCCCTGCGGAAAGCAGAGGGGGAGGGAAAGATGTGCTTAGTGGTGGGATCCCGTTGGAGGTGGCAGAAGTTACGGAGAATAATATGTTGGACCCGGAGGCTGGTGGGGTGGTAGGTGAGGACAAGGGGAACCTTATTCCTAGTGGGGTGGTGGGAGGATGGAGTGAGAGCAGATGTGCGTGAAATGGGGGCCATGTGTTTGAGAGCAGAGTTGACGGTGGAGGAAGGGAAGCCCCTTTCTTTAAAAAAGGACGTCTCCCTCGTCCTGGAATGAAAAGCCTCCCTGGTTTCCTTAGCTGTGTAAATCTAAGGAAGGCACTCTCAAATCCTGCCAAACTCATGAGATTGAGAAAGCTCATCCCACTCCAAACCCCAGTTTGTGTGGATGCTGGGTAATTTGCTACCCTGTTACAAATTAGTGCCGTGAAATAACAGACAGTGCACTGCATACAGTTAAAGGAATTATATTTATGAATCTTAACTAAAGGGTTAGTAAAGAGTAACAAAAGAAAAGGGCCCATTCTAATTAAACAATCATATGTGCACAAATTGGAGCTCATCTGGAACATCTCTGTCATTCACACGCTGGGCACACACCACCATCCGAACGTCGCTCGCAATCCATCTCGAACAGATGGGTCTCCCACCGGATCGTATGCTGTGACCAGTTCTGTGCTGCATCTTCTCTCCCCATCTCCCACCAAACACAAGCCCAAGACCAACTTTATTGTCCCTCACCAAGAAAACCTCCCGCTAATTGGATGACTCACATTCCACATCATCCCTTATCTTCAACAATAACCCAAACAGGCTGAAAGCAGAACAAACCACTCTCACAGACCTGCTAAATGAAATAAGTACAGCATAACAGTAAAGATGTGAACCAGGGCATTACAAATATATGTGACTTAATGTTCTCCCTTTGAAACAGCAGGGTGAAATCTATCATATTATGGTCACTGCCTCCTAAGGGTTCCTTTTGCGTAAGCTCCCGAATCAAATCTGGTTCAGTACACAACATCCAATCCAGAATTGCCTTTTCCTGTCAAGGTGTGCACTGACAGATGACTGAGCCCAGGCGTGGAAGAATGAGACTCCCATGTAGAGACAAAAACAAAAGTTTACACATGGGAATACCAACAGAACATCAAGATTCAAGATTCAAAGATTCAAAAAACTTCATTGTCATTCTAACCGTACATCAGCTCTGCAGGGCAGAATGAGACAGCGTTTCCCAGGAGCAGTGCAATCATAACATAACAAATGCAACATTAAATAATAAACATAACAATAAATAGTAAAACACAACAGCCACATGTCAGTTAAAATCAGCTAGTGTATCAGTTAAAGTGTCCAGTGCAAGTTAAAAGTGTCCAAAGCAGGGTCAGGTAGAACAGCTATTTAGCAGTCTGATTGCCTGTGGGAGGAAGCTGTTTAATAGCCTTGTGGTTTTAGTTTTGATGCTCCTGTAACGTTTGCCTGACAGCAGAAGAACAAACAGTTCATGGAGAGGGTGTGAGGGGTCTTTAATGATGTACCGTGTCTTCTGGAGGCATCGGCTCTGAAAGAGGTTTTGGACAGAAGGTAGGGAGACCCCAATAACCTTCTCTGCTCCCCTAACCACCCTCTGCAAGGCTTTTTTGTCGACAGCACTGCAACTGGAGTACCAGGTTGTGATGCAAAAGGTCAGCACACTCTCAACCACGCCTCTGTAGAATTTAGTTAAGATGTTAGTGAGGAGTGATGCTTGTTTAAGCTTCCTCAGAAAGTTCAATCTCTGCTGGGCCCGTTTCACAATCCCAGTGGTGTTCCTGGACCAGGTGAGATTGTCCGAGATCTGCACCCCAAGGAACTTGATGTTTTCCACTCTCTCCACTGTGGAGCCTCCGTCAGTGACTCGACCAAGCAACATTGTGAGACGAATCATTCTCGAAACAGAAGGATCCCGCAATATGCACTAATAGGGAGTCCTCTTTAAATAATCACAGCAAAATAAACATGACAAGATTAAACAGAAAGCACAAGGCCTTAATGACTCTAGTTAATACAACAACTAACAAATACAGGTGCACAGGCCCGCAGGGCTCATGGCATTTCCCCTAGCAGGCTCAAGTACAAGTTGTTCTAAAAGCTATGTCATAGGCATTCTAAAAATTTCCTCTCTTAGGATTCAGCACCAAGCTGATGTTCCCAATCTACCTGCATATTGAATTCCCCCATTACTATTGTAGCACAGCCCATATTACATGCTTTCTCTATCTCCCATTGTAACTTATATCCCACATTCTGGCTAATTTTCAGAGGCCTTTATGTAACTCCCAACAAGGTTTTTTACCCTTGCAATTTCTTAACTGCACTCAGAAGGATTCTACATCTTCTGATCCTATGTGACCTCCTTCTAAGAAATGAATTCCATTTTTTTATTAAGAAGAGCCACCCATCCCCCTCTGCCTACCAGCCTGTCCTTTCGATACAGGGTGTATCCTTGAATGCCAAGTTCCCAACTATGATCTTCTTTCAGCAGTGACTCAGTGATGTCCACATCATCATACTTACCAATCTCTATCTGTGCTACAAGATCATCTACGTTATCCTGTATACTGTGTGCATTCAAATTTAACACTTTCAGTCCTGTATTCATCACCTTTTCTGATTTTGCCCCCATGTAACATAGAAACATAGAAACATAGAAAATAGGTGCAGGAGTAGGCCATTCGGCCCTTCGAGCCTGCACCGCCATTTATTATGATCATGGCTGATCATCCAACTCAGAACCCCGCCCCAGCCTTCCCTCCATACCCCCTGACCCCTGTAGCCACAAGGGCCATATCTAACTCCCTCTTAAACATAGCCAATGAACTGGCCTCAACAGTTTCCTGTGGCAGAGAATTCCACAGATTCACCACTCTCTGTGTGAAGAAGTCTTTCCTAATCTCGGTCCTAAAAGGCTTCCCCTCTATCCTCAAACTGTGACCCCTTGTTCTGGACTTCCCCAACATCGGGAACAATCTTCCTGCATCTAGCCTGTCCAATCCCTTTAGGATCTTATACGTTTCAATCAGATCCCCCCTCAATCTTCTAAATTCCAACGAGTACAAGCCCAGTTCATCCAGTCTTTCTTCATATGAAAGTCCTGCTATCCCAGGAATCAAACTGGTGAACCTTCTTTGTACTCCCTCTATGGCAAAGATGTCTTTCCTCAGATTAGGGGACCAAAACTGCACACAATACTCCAGGTGTGGTCTCACCAAGGCCTTGTACAACTGCAGTAGTACCTCCCTGCTCCTGTACTCGAATCCTCTCGCTATAAATGCCAGCATACCATTCGCCTTTTTCACCGCCTGCTGTACCTGCATGCCCGCTTTCAATGACTGGTGTATAATGACACCCAGGTCTCGTTGCACCTCCCCTTTTCCTAATCGGCCACCATTCAGATAATAATCTGTTTTCCTATTTTTGCCACCAAAGTGGATAACTTCACATTTATCCACATTAAATTGCATCTGCCATGAGTTTGCCCACTCACCCAACCTATCCAAGTCACCCTGCATCCTCTTAGCATCCTCCTCACTGCTAACACTGCCACCCAGCTTCGTGTCATCCGCAAACTTGGAGATGCTGCATTTAATTCCCTCATCCAAGTCATTAATATATATTGTAAACAACTGGGGTCCCAGCACTGAGCCTTGCGGTACCCCACTAGTACCGCCTGCCATTCTGAAAAGGTCCCGTTTATTCCCACTCTTTGCTTCCTGTCTGCTAACCAATTCTCCACCCACACCAATACCTTACCCCCAATACTGTGTGCTTTAAGTTTGCACACTAATCTCCTGTGTGGGACCCTGTCAAAATCCTTTTGAAAATCCAAATATACCACATCCACTGGTTCTCCCCTATCCACTCTACTAGTTACATCCTCAAAAAATTCTATGAGATTCGTCAGACATGATTTTCCTTTCACAAATCCATGCTGACTTTGTCCGATCATTTCACCGCTTTCCAAATGTGCTGTTATCACATCCTTGATAACTGACTCCAGCAGTTTCCCCACCACAGACGTTAGGCTAACCGGTCTATAATTCCCCGGTTTCTCTCTCCCTCCTTTTTTAAAAAGTGGGGTTACATTAGCCACCCTCCAATCCTCAGGAACTAGTCCAGAATCTAACGAGTTTTGAAAAATTAACACTAATGCATCCACTATTTCTTGGGCTACTTCCTTAAGCACTCTAGGATGAAGACCATCTGGCCCTGGGGATTTATCTGCCTTCAATCCTTTCAATTTACCTAACACCACTTCCCTACTAACATGTATTTTACTCAGTTCCTCCATCTCACTGGACCCTCTGTCCCTTACTATTTCTGGAAGATTATTTAACTCTTATTTAACACTTTAACTCATCCCACTAACTGCAACTCTGCCCTATCATCTGCCTCTCTTTCCTCACAGTCTCACTGTATTGACTTGTATACCAATTGCCCCCGTTCTCAGCCCTATCACTCTGGTTCCCATCCCCCTACCAAATTAGTTTAAACCTTCCAAACAACTGGAGCAAGCATGTTCGTCCTCCTCAGGTTCAGGTGTAACTTGTCTTTATTTTTTACAGGTCAGAAGACATTCCAATGATCCAAGAAATCTGAAATCCTGTTCCCTGCGCCAGTTCCTCAGCCACACATTCAACTGTACTATCATCCTATCCTGCCCTGACTGACCCGTGGCACTGGGAGTAATCCACAGATTGCCACCTTGGAGGTTCTGCCCTTCAGGTTCTTCCACAACTCCCTATCCTCACTGCACAGGACCTCTTCCCCCTTTCTACCAATGTCATTGGTGCCAACATGGACCATGACCTCTGGCTACTCACCCTCCTTCTGCAGCCGCTCTGAGACATCCTGGAACCTATCATCTGGAAAGCAACACACCATCCTGGCTTCTCCTTTGCAGCCACAGGATCCGCTGTCCGTCTCCTTAACTATCGAGTCTCACTATCGCTCGGTCTAAATTGACCCTTCCCTGTTGAGTCTCCAAGCCAGCCACAGTGCCACTGGCCTGGCTACTGTTGCTGTGCCCTGATAGGTCATTCCCCTGCCCCCCCCCCCACCAGCAGTATCCAAAGGGATATACTTGTGGCTGAGGGTTATGGCCACAGGGAATCCACAACCCACCCACCTTATATGAAAGTGTTTCTGCAGTTTTTGCTTATTTTCCTTTATTCCACCAAAAACTTAGATTTTAAGTTAATTGAAAGCAGTTTCATAATTACAATAAACATTGATGATGGATTTAGCAGAAGCAAACTGTCAAAGGTCATCAGGGTGATGAGTGGGGTGAGGCCTCACATTCTGCTGAATCACCAATCATGGCCATTCTGTCTCACAAGGACTCCAGTACAATGGATCCTGCAGATACTGCGACAGGAAATTGTAAAGGGGCTGGATAGGGGCTGTGGTTTCAATCCACTACAACCCAGCCCAACGATGCAATTAAATGGGCTGCCTCTTTGTATGCCTTTGAATGGGTAATAGACTGAGATCTCTGTCATGCAGATATGTAGGTGTGGATAATGGGAGTGGCTATTGTCACATGATGTTCTCACAAAAGTAAATTGACAATCATGTTGCATCGATATGGTTGGATCTGGTTGCATCTGGTGGGAGGCTATACAGCTAACACCTGAAACAGGAACCCAACCTACCAGGAGACATAATATTCACTTAAGTAGCTTAATGATATTCTTGCCTGACTTTAACTATGGTCAATATGGTTTCCTTGTCCAGGTACTTCAGCCACTGATAGAAGATGAAGAGGACTGGATCCAGGAAATGATGGCTTTTGGAGAACTGCTGAGGGCCAAGTGTAGAAGTTCAGAGATTTGTGCTGGCATTTAATTTCCACATTAGCCTCCTTCTATCCATCTTTACCCAACTATCTTAATAGACCCTTCTATTTCTCTCTCCCTCATTTATTACCATGACAGTCTTTAATTTTTATTCGTAAATTTCTTCAACAGTTAAAATCAATGGCTTCCTTTAAGTGCTTATATTGGATTGTGCTGATATGACTTTGGCTCGATGACTAACATCCAGTAGCACTTACATCCACTGTGATGAAGTGCTTTGAGAGGTTGGTGATAAAAACATATCAACTCCTGCCTAAGAAGCACCTTGGATCTGCTCCAGTTTGCCTACCATCACAACAGGTCAACATCAAATGCCATTTTATTAGCGCTTCACTCAAAGTTGGAACGTCTGGACAGTGAAGGTATGTAGAAACATAGAAACATAGAAAACCTGCAGCACAATACAGGCCCTGCGGCCCACAAAGCTGTGCCGAACATGTCCCTACCTTAGAACTACCTAGGCTTTACCGTCACCTTTTAAACTCTGCTCACTTTTAAACTCTTCCCACTGTTCTCACTGGCCGACCTCCGCGTACTTGCGCAGTCATGCCCCGTTCAAACCGCTGTATAAATCAGGATGCTCTTCATTGACTAGAGCTCTGCATTCAACACTATTATCCACTCAGTATTTATCAATAAGCTCCAAGACCTAGTCCATAACACCTCCTTGTGCAACTAGATTCTCGATTTCCTCACTTGCAGACCCTAGTCAGCTCAGATAGGCAACAACATCTCCTACACAATCATCTTCAGCACAGGTGTGCCACAAGGCTGTGTGCTTAACCCCCTGCTCTAATCACTTTATACTTATGACTGAGAGGCTAAGTACATCCCCAATGCTATACAACAGGAATTCTGCAGATGCTGGAAATTCAAGCAACACACATCAAAGTTGCTGGTGAACGCAGCAGGCCAGGCAGCATCTATAGGAAGAGGCGCAGTCGACGTTTCAGGCCGAGACCCTTCGTCAGGACTAACTGAAGGAAGAGTGAGTAAGGGATTTGAAAGCTGGAGGGGGAGGGGGAGATGCAAAATGATAGGAGAAGACAGGAGGGGGAGGGATAGAGCCGAGAGCTGGACAGGTGATAGGCAAAAGGGGATACGAGAGGATCATGGGACAGGAGGTCCGGGAAGAAAGACGGGGGGGGGGGTGACCCAGAGGATGGGCAAGAGGTATATTCAGAGGGACAGAGGGAGAAAAAGGAGAGTGAGAGAAAGAATGTGTGCATAAAAATGAGTAACAGATGGGGTACGAGGGGGAGGTGGTGCCTAGCGGAAGTTAGAGAAGTCAATGTTCATGCCATCAGGTTGGAGGCTACCCAGACGGAATCCCCACTTTGCTGAACATCTACACTCTGTCCGCCAGAGAAAGCAGGATCTCCCAGTGGCCACACATTTTAATTCCACATCCCATTCCCATTCTGACATGTCTATCCACGGCCTCCTCTACTGTAAAGATGAAGCCACACTCAGGTTGGAGGAACAACACCTTATATTCCGTCTGGGTAGCCTCCAACCTGATGGCATGAACATTGACTTCTCTAACTTCCGCTAGGCACCACCTCCCCCTCGTACCCCATCTGTTACTCATTTTTATGCACACATTCTTTCTCTCACTCTCCTTTTTCTCCCTCTGTCCCTCTGAATATACCTCTTGCCCATCCTCTGGGTCACCCCCCCCCCCGTCTTTCTTCCCGGACCTCCTGTCCCATGATCCTCTCGTATCCCCTTTTGCCTATCACCTGTCCAGCTCTCAGCTCCATCCCTCCCCCTCCTGTCTTCTCCTATCATTTTGCATCTCCCCCTCCCCCTCCAGCTTTCAAATCCCTTACTCACTCTTCCTTCAGTTAGTCCTGACGAAGGGTCTCGGCCTGAAACGTCGACTGCGTCTCTTCCTATAGATGCTGCTTGGCCTGCTGCGTTCCCCAATGCTATATTTGAGTTTGCTGACAACAAGCTATTGTGGGACGAATCAAAGGTGGTGACCAATCAGCATACGGGAGGGAGACAGCAACAACCTCTCACACAACATCGGCAAAATCAAAGAGTTGATTTACTGGAGGAGGAAACTGGAGGCCCATAAGCCAGTCCTCGTCAGGATATCAGAGGTGGAGAGAGCTAGCAACATTAAATTCCTTGGCATAATCATTTGAGAGGGTCTGTCCCAGGCCCAGCACGTAAGTGCCAATAGAAAGAATGCGTAGCAGCACCTCCACTTTCTTAGAAGATTGAGCAGATTCAGCATGTCATCGAAAACTGTGACAAACTTCTATAGGTGCATGTTGAAGAGTATACTGACTAGTTGCATCACGGCTTGGTATGAAACACCAATGAACTTGAACAGAAAAATGTACAAACAGTAGTGGATACAGTCCAGTCCGTCACAGGTAAAGCCCTCCCGACCATTGAGCACATTTGCAAGGCATGCTCTCATAGGAAAGCAGCATCCATCACCAAAGATCACACCACCCCGCCACCGCCATCCAGCCATATTTTCTTTTCACAGCTGCCATCAGCAGCAAGTACAGGAGCCTCAAGTCCCACATCACCAGGTTCAGGAATAGTTATTACCCCTCAACCATCAGGCTCTTGAGCCAGAGAGGATAGCTTCACTCAGCTTAACACTGAACAGAATCCACAGCCTATGGATTCATTTTTAGATTATGAGAACACTCAGTCCTCTTTTATTGTCATTTAGAAATGCATACATGCATTAAGAAATGATACAGTGTTTCTCCGGCGTGATATCACAGAAAACAAGACAGACCAGAGACTAACACTGACAAAACCACATAATTATAACATATAGTTACAGCAGTGCAAGCAATACCATAATTTGATGAAGAACAGTCCATAGGCACAGTAAAAAAAATAGTCTCAAAGTCCCCGAGTCGATCGATTCCCGAGTCCCCGATAGTAGGCGACAAAAGGGAAAAGCTCCCTGCCATAAACCTCCAGGCACCGTCAACTTGCCGATACCTTGGAAGCAGCCGACCCCAGCCGACCCTGAGTCCATCCGTCCGAAAACTCCAAGCTTCTGAGCAGCCTCTCCGATACAGCCTCCCGAGCGCCATCCTCTGCCGAGCGCCTTCGACCTCTCCCCGGCTGCTAAAACACGTAAAGCCGAGGATTTCGAGGCTTATAGCTCTAGAGATTCCAGTTACCACACAGTAGCTGCGGTAGCACAGCAGTCATTTCAGAAGTTTTCCAGATGTTCCGCTATGCACTCATGTCTGTCTCCATCAAATCAGAATTGTGCATGGTCCCCTACTTGACAGATAACAGAGACTCATCACCAGAGAGGCCGCGCGCGCTGCCGTCGTGCCACCATCTTCTTTCCAAGGCCTCTGTTATGGACTCTGATACCCATGTCCTTGCTATTTATTGTTATTGTTGTTATTATTATTATTATCATCATTATTTTGTATTTACACAGTCTGATACCTTTTGCACATTGGTTGTTTGTCAATCTCTCTCATATGTGGTTTTTCACTGATACCATTGCACCTCTTTGTACTTGCTGTGAAGGCCCACAAGACAGTAAATCTCAGGTTAGTACTGGGTGACATATATGTATTTTCATAATAAATTTATTTTCAGCATTGAATTTTCAAGATTATACAAAATTCAGGTTATTGAGTTAGGTTGTTTATTAAAGCCAGTTTAGCACTGAAAGTTTTACATCAGAATGTTAAAAGCTGACCTCTTCAATTATTACATTCATTTGGAATATCGCAACTGCATATTCTTCTCCAAGTCAAACACCAATGGACTTGGAAGTACGTTAACATCCCTTCATAATTCTGGGGTCCAAATCTTGGAATTCCTTTCCCAACTGTGAACAAGGGACTGGGTACAAGGGAAGAGAAGTGGGTGAAGTTACTATTACAAGGGAGAAGGTGCTCAAAACGCTGAAAGTCCTAAAGGGACATTAGTCATCCGAACCAGATGAACTGCACCCTAGGGTTCTGAAAGAGGTAACGGTAGAGATTGTGGAGGCATTAGAAATGATCTTTCAAAAATCATTGAACTCTGGCATGGTGCTAGAGGACTTCAAAATTGCAAATGTCACTCCACTCTTCAAGAAAGGAGGAAGGCAGCAGAAAAGAAATTATAGACCAGTTAGCCTGACCTCAGTGGTTGGGAAGGTGTTGGAGTCAGTTGTTAAGGATGAGGTTATGCAGTAGTTGGTGACACAGGACAAGATAGGACAAAGTCAGTCTGCTTTCCTTAAGGGAAAATCTTGCCTGATGAACCTGTTGGAATTCTTTGAGGAGATTACAAGTAGGGTAGATAAAAGGGATCAGTGGATGTTGTATATTTGAACTTTCAGAAGGTCTTTGACAAGGTTCCACAGAATCTTATCAAGTTAAGATTCCATGGTATTACAGTAAAGTTACTGGCATGGTTAGAGCATTGGCTGATAGGTGGGAGGCAGTGAGTGGGAATAAAAGGATCCTTTTCTGGTTGGCTGCCAGTGACTAGTGGAGTTCTGCAGGGGTAAATGTTGGGGCCACTTCTTTTTATGCTCTACATCAATGATTTAGATGATGAAATAGGTAGCTTTGTTGCCAAGTTTGCAGATGATACGAAGATTGGTGTAGGGGTAGGTTGGGGTTGAGGAAACAGGTAGGCTGCAGAAGGACTTGGACAGATTAGAAGAATAGGCAAGAGAGCGGCAAATAAAATACAATGTTGGTAAATGCATGGTCATGCACTTTGGTAGTAGAAGTAAATGAACAGACTATTTTCTAAATGGGGAGAAAATTCAAAAATCTGAGATGCAAAGGGACTTGGGAATTCTTGTGCAAGACACCATAAAGGTTAACTTGCAGATAGAGTCAGAGTTGAGGAAGGAAAATGCATTGTTAGCATTCATTTTAAGAGATCTAGAATACAAGAGCAGGGATATGATGCTGAAGCTTTATAAGGCATTGGTGAGGCCTCAACTTGAGTATTGTCAAAATTTAAGAAAAGATATGCTGGCATTGGAGACGAATCAGAGGAGGTTCACAAGGATGATTGCTGGCTGGTGGCGTAGTGGCATCAGCGCTGGACTTCAGAGCAAAAGCTCCTGAGTCCAAATCCAGCCAGCTCCCTTGCACGCTTTCCATCCGTGCTGAGTTGAGCGTCAAGCTATCAACTCGGCCTCGTAAAAATACCTGCTAAAAAACGCAATCATGACGGTGTCCCGATGACTACACTCGGAGTTAAGGGCTTTCTCCTTCTTCTTCTCCACAAGGATGATTCCGAGAATGAAAGTGTCATCATATGAGGAATGTTTGATAGTTCTGGGTCTGTACCTGATGGAATTTAGGATGAGGGAGGGATCTGTTTGAAACTTTTTGAATGTTGAAGGGCCTAGATGAAGTGAATATGGACAGGATATTTCCCATGGTGGGTGAGTCTAGGACAAGAGGGCACTGTCTCAGGATAGAGGGGTGTCCATTTAAAACAGAGATGCAGAAAAATGTCTTTAGCCAGAAGGTGGTGAATTTGTGGAGTCTATTACTACAGGTAGCTGTGGAGGCTAGGTCATTGGGTGTATTTAAGGCTGAACTTGATAGGTTCTTGATTGGATATGGCATCTACGGTTATGGGTAGAAGACCGGGGATTGGGACTGAGGAGGGGATAAATGTATCAGCCATGATTGAATGGCGGAGCAAACTCGATGGGCCAAATGGCCTAATTCTGCTCCTATACCTTATGGTCTTATAAATATTGAAGAAATATTCACCACCAGGTTCAGGGACAATTATTACCCGACAACCATCAGGTTCCTGAGCCAGTGTGGACAGCTTCACTCGGCTCAGTTCTGAACTGATTCCACAACCTACAGGTTCACTTTCAAGGACGCTACAACCCATGTTCCCAGTATTTTTTTTGTTGATTTTATTAGTGCAATTTGTCATCTTCTGCACATTGGTTGTTTGTTAATCTTTGTTCATGTACAGTTTTCATAAATTCTATGGTACAGTCAATTCCAGTTAACTGGGATTAGTGCATTTTGACCCAAATAAGTGGCCGCCCCAATTAGCCAAATTTTCATGGAAATAGTAAAAAAGGGTATATAAAAAAAGACAAACTACCATTTAAATGAGTACTAAATGTATGTACTTAAATGTGTTACAGAAAAAATCAGAACATTACCAATACCTCTACATTACTAAAAAAAACTGTGTATTAGTCCCTAATAGTTAACAGTGGAAGAATTCATCTTGTGAACCTGTGCACTGGTGTTCTTTTGACTGAACCTGAACAAAGTCAGCACAGACATCTAGTGCAGATAATGGACTGCTGCCATACAATGCTTCTGATGATTGCATCCTCCAAATCTTCATCTTCATTGTAAAATTCAAGACGATTATCAATGCCTCCAAATTCTTCATAACTCCTAACATGTTGAAATAGTGAAATCATTTCATTTTCACTCCCAGCCCTTTCTGGCATCTCCAAGCCTGAATGCTTGACACTGCAGTGAGCAAAACAGATCTGAATTTACTGTTTATTTCCTGTCTACTATCAGTCACAAAAATCACAGCTTTTTGAACACAAACACATATAGCTGATGGTATTTAGAAACTATTTGCTCTAAACATGGTGTACATAACAGCCACAGAAGTGCATGTGTCTGATGCTGGTTAGAAACTTTTCAGCAACAATCTCCCATCCTTGTTAAGCAGCCTAGGGTCCCAAATAAATGAAGGGAATCACAGTTATATTCTTGATTAATTTTTGTTTTTTAAGAGTTATCCCAAATAGATAGCTGCCCAATTAACTAGAATACACTGTATATCTTTATTTTCCTCTAAATGCCTCCAAGAAAATGAAACTTAAAGTAGTATATATTGACTTGCAGTATACATTCTTTGATACGTACTTTGATAATAAATTTACTTTGACTTTGTCTCTTCATTGATTCTGTTTCACAAGTAAAAGAGGCTTTATAATGGTGTGAGTCTCTGTATTGTAGGAGAATCTGCCAGCCTGATGAAGCCAACGACTCCTCTGTGGTATGTCACCTCTGTAACCTTCTGTTCACTTTGCAGAGTTAATGAAAGGTTCAGAAACACCTTGGAAGCAGTAACCTGTTGTTGTCCAAACAATAATAGTTACGAGTGCAAAAGGTTCATCTTGTAAAAATGGACAAGCTTGTAAAAATGATTCAAGACGGAATTAATTTATTTTGAATGAGTCTTAGATTTTGATGAATGTAAGACTTTTCTCTTTCCAAATGCTGGCTGATTTGATTATTTCCAGCATTTCTCCAGTGTATTGAGTTTACAGCATTTACAGCTGTTTTAAATGTTTTCTAATGATAGTTGTTCCGTTGCTGATGGAGCTGTGAGAAGAATGTGTTACATTGAAGGATGCTCAGTTAACAGGTATGATAAACCCATAACAGTATATCTGTACAAAATCTCACAGCACGCTGTGAATACAGAATTACAAAATCAGAGCAAGTATACAGCACAGGGGAATGTTCAGACCTTCACGTCCAATTTGACTTTCTACCAAATGTTAGACCTTATGATCATAAGACATGGGAGCAGAATTGAGCCAATTGACCCATCGAGTTTGTTGTGGCTGATTTATTATCCCCCTCAGTCCCATTCTCCTGCCTTCTCCCATCACCCTTGATGCTCTTACTATTCAAGAACCTATCAACCTCCACGTTAAATATACCAAGTAACTTGGCTTCCACAGTGTCTGTGGCAACAAATTCCACTGATTCACCACCCTCTGGTTAAAGACATTTCTCCTCATCTCTGTTCTAAAGGGACATCCTTCTATTCTGAGGCTGTTCCTTCTGCTCCTATACTCTTCCCCTATTGGCAACATCCTCTCCACATCCACTCTATCTTGACCTTCCACTATTTGAAATGTTTCAATTAGATCTCCCTTATTATTTATTATTATTATTTAGCCAGAGGGTCGTGGATTTGTGGAATTCGTTGCCACATACAGCTGTGGAGGCCCGATCATTGAGGGTGTTTAAGGAGGAGATTGACAGGTATCTAATTAGTCAGGGTATCAAGGGATATGGGAAAAAGCCGGAAATTGGAACTAGATGGGTGAATAGTTTAGCTCATGGGGGAGCTGCGGAGCAGACTCAGTAGGCCGAATGGCCTACTTCTGTTCCTTTTTCTTGTGATTATTATAAACTCCATGGAGTACAGGCCCAGACCCATCAAGTTGGCAGAGCAAACTCAATGGGCCAAATGTTTTGTTTCTGCTCACGTCTTCTGGTCTCAAAATCTAACATTTGATAGAAAGTCAAAATGGACATGAAGACCTGAACATTCCCCTGCACTGTCATCTTGCTCTGATTCTGTAATTCTGTATTCACAGCCTGCTGTGAGATTTTGCTGTACATACATTAGCCCTTTTATTCCCAGAATCATTCTCATGAACCTTCTCTGGAACCCCTCCAATACCAGCACATCTTTTCTTAGATAAAGGGCCCAAAACTACATTCACTGCCTTAATGAATCTGTTGACTTACACTACAAATACCTTAATATCTCCAAATAAGAGAGTCATAATCATACTACACAGAAAGAGACCCAAAGATCCACTTCGTCCATGCCAACCATCATTGGTATTTATCAAGGCAAAGTTCATTTACCAGCACTTTATCCATAGCTTTCTCTACTTGGAGCTACAAGTGTTCATCTAGATACTTCTCACACCCTTTCTATAGTTTCCACATCCTTCCTGTAGTGAGGCGACCAGAACTGAGCACAGTACTCCAAGTGGCATCTGACCAGGGTCCTATATAGCTGCAACATTACCTCTTGGCTCTTAAGCTCAACCCCACAGTTGATGAAGGCCAATGCACCGTATGCCTTCTTAACCACAGAGTCAACCTGCGCAGCATCTTTGAGTGTCCTATGGACTCGGACCTCAAGATCCTTCTGATCCTCCACACTGCCAAGAGTCTTACCATTAATCCTATATTCTGCCATCATACTTGACCTACCAAAATGAACTACCTCACACTTACCTGGTTTGAATGCCATCTGCCACTTCTCAGCCCAGTTTTGCATCCTATTGATGTCCTGCTGTAACCTCTGTCAGCCCTCCACACTATCCACATCACCCCCAACCTTTGTGTCATCAGCAAATTTACGAACCCATCCCTCCACTTCCTCATCCAGGTTATTTATAAAAATCATGAAAATAAGGGGTCCCAGAACAGATCCCTGAGGCACACCACTGGTCATTGACCTCTATGCAGAATATGACCCGTCTACAACCACTCTTTGCCTTCTGTCTGCAAACCAATTCTGGATCTACAAAGCTAGGTCCCCTTGGATCCCTTGCTTCCTTACTTTCTTAATAACCCTTGCATGGGGTACCTTATAAAATGCCTTGCTGAAATCCATATACTGTATATCTACTGCTCTACCTTCATCAACGTGTTTAGTCATATCCTCAAAAATTTCAATCAGGCTCATAAGGCACGACCTGCCTTTGACAAAGCCATGCTGACTCTTCCTAATTTTGGATTGGGTGCTGTGTGATGAACCTGAGGCTATTAGGGAGCTGGAGGTAATGGAACCCCTTGGAAGTAGTGATCATAATATGATTGAGTTCGGTTTCAAATTTGAAAAGGAGAAGCTGGTATCAGGTGTATCGATATTTCAGTGGAACAAAGGAAATTACAGTGGTATGAGAGAGGAACTGGCCCAAGTACATTGGAAAAGTAAGCTAGATGAAGGGATGGTGGAGCAGAATTGGATGAAATTCCTTCAAGAAATAAGGACAGTGCAGGAAAAATATATTCCAAGAAAAAAGAAAATCATGAATGGAAAAATGGCACAAATATGGCTAACGAGAGAGGTTAAGGTTAAAATAAAAGCAAAAGAGATGGTGTACAAGGAAGCAAAAATTAGTGGGAAAAATGAGGACTGGGTGACTTTTAAAAAATTACAGAAGGAAACTAAGAACGTCATTAGGAAAGAAAAGATGAATTATGAAAGGAAATTGGTATTTAACATAAAAAAAAAGGATACTAAGAGTTTTTTAAAATATATGAGGAGTAAAAGAGTGACATGGGTAGATATAGGACCAATTGAAAATTAGCTGGAGAAATTATAATGAGTAACAAAGAGATGGCAGAGGAACTAAAAGAGTATTTTGCATCAGTCTTCACAGTGGAAGACATTAGCAACATACCTGATAGCCAGAGGTCTCAGGGAATAGAATTAGGTACAGCCAAGATTACTGGAGCGAAAGTGCTTGGGAAGCTAAATGGACTAAGAATAGTAAGTCTCCCAGATCGGATGAGGTGCACCCATGGGTTCTGAAGGAGGTGGCTTTGGAGATTGTGGAGGCACTGGAAATGGTCTTCCAGGAATCAATAGACTCTGGCATGGTTCTGGAGGACTGGAAGGTCACAAATGTAGTTCCGCTGTTTAAGAAAGGAAGGAGGCAGGAAAAAGAAAATTACAGACCTATTAGTTTGACATCAGTAGTTGGAAAGTTATTGGAGTCGATCCTCAAGGACGAGGTTATGAAATACCTCGAGGCGCATGACAAGATAGGCCCAAGCTAGCATGGTTTCATGAAGGGAAGATCCTGCCTCACCAACCTATTGGAATTTTTTGAAGTAATCTCAAATAAGATTGACAAGGGAGAGGATGTGGATGTTGTGTATTTGGATTTTCAAAAGGCCTTCGATAAGGTGCTGCATAAGAGGCTGCTTAATAAGATGGGAACTCATGGAATTACAGGAAAGATATTGGAATGAGTAGAGCATTGGCTGATAGGCAGAAAGCAAAGGGTGGGAATAAAGGGATCCTATTCTGATTGATTGCCGGTTACTAGTGGTGTTCCACAGGGATCGGTGTTGGGGCCACTTCATTTTACGATGTATATCAATGATTTAGATTATGGATTAAATGGTTTTGTGGCTAAGTTTGCAGATGACACCAAGATAGGTAGAAGAGTGGGGAGTATTGAAGCAATGGAAAGGCTGCAGAGAGACTTGGTCAATTTAGGAGAGTGGGCAAAGAAATGGCAGATGAGATACAATGTTGAGAAATGTATGGTTGTACATTTTGGAAGAAGAAATAATCAGGTAGATTATTATTTAGATGGGGAGGAAATTCAAAAATCGGAAGTGCAAAGGGGCTTGGGGGACCTCGTGCAGGATACCCTAAAGGTTAACCACCAGGTTGGATCGGCAGTAAGGAAAGCGAATGCTATGTTGGCATTCATTTCAAGAGGAGTGGTGTATAAGAGTAAGGAGGTGTTGATGAGGCTCTATGGGGCACTGGTGAGACCTCATTTGGAATTCTGTGTGCAGTTTTGGGCCCCCTATCTTAGAAGGGATGTTCTGATGTTGGAGAGAGTTCAGAGAAGATTTACGAAGATTAGTCCTGGAATGCAGGGCTAACATATGAGGAGCATTTGTCGGCTCTTGGACTATATTCATTAGAGTATAGAAGAATGAAAAGGGATCTCATAGAAACATTTTGAATGTTGAAAGGGTTGGACAGAGTAGATGTGGAAAGGCTGTTTTCCTTGGTGGGTGAGTCCAGGACAAGAGGCCACAGTCTTAGAATTAGACGGTACCTATTAAAAACAGAGATGAGGAGAAATTTTTTTAGCCAGAGGGTCATGGATTTATGGAATTCGTTGCCACATACAGCTGTGGAGGCCCAATCATTGAGGGTATTTAAGGAGGAGATTGATAGGTATCTAATTAGTCAGGATATCAAGGGATATGGGGAAAATGCCGGAAATTGGAACTAGATGGGAGAATAGTTTAGCTCCTGGTGGAGTGGCAGAGCAGAATTGATGGGCTGAATAACCTACTTCTGCTCCTTTGTCTTGTGATCTTGTGATCACATTATGCCTCTCCAAATGTTCATAAATCCTGCCTCTCTGGATCTTTTCTATCAACTTACCAACCACTGAAGTCTCACTGGTCTGTAATTTCCTGTGCTATCTCTACCCCCCTTCTTGAATAAGGGAACAATATCTGCAACCCTCCAATCCCCCAGAACCTCTCCCATCCCCACTGATGATGCAAATATCATTGCCAGAGTCTCAGCAATCTCCTCCCTTGCCTCCCACAGTAGCCTGGAGTAAATCTCATTTGATCCAGGAGACTTATCCAACTTGATGCTCCAGCACATCCTCTTTCTTAATGTCTATATGCTCAAGCTTTTCAATCCGCTGTAAGTCGTCCCTACAATCACCAAGATCAGTTTCTGTAGTGAATACTGAAGCAAAGTATTCAATAAGTACCTCTGCTCTCTCCTGCAGTTCCATACACACTTTTCCACTGTCACACTTGATTGATCCTATTCTCTCATGTCTTGTCCTCTTGCTCTTCACATACTTGTAGAATGCCTTGGGGTTTTCTTTAATCCTGCTCGCCAAGGCCTTCTCATGGCCCCTTCTAGCTCTCCTAATTTCATTCTTAAACTCCTTCCTGCTAGCCTTATAATCTAGATCTCTATCATTACTTAGTTTTTTGAACGTTTTCTAAGCTTTTCTTTACTTCTTGACTAGATTTTCAACAGCCTTTGTACACCATAGTTCCTGTACCCTACCATCCTGTCTCATTGGAACGTACCTATGCAGAATGCCACTCAAATAACCCCTGAACATTTGCCACATTACTGCCATACATTTCCCTGAGAACATCTGTTACTAATTTATGCTTCCAAGTTCCTGCCTGATAGCTTCATATTTCCCCTTGCTCCAATTGAACGCTTTCCTAACTTGTCTGTTCCAATCCCTCTCCAATGCTATGGTAAAGGAGATAGAATTATGATCACTATCTCCAAAATTCTCTCCCACTGAGAGATCTGACACATGACCAGGTTCATCTCCCAATACCAAATCAAGTACAGCCTCTCCTCTTGTAGGCTTTATCTATATATTGTGTCAGGAAACCTTCTTGAACACACCTAACAAACTGTACCCCATTTAAAGCCCTTGCTCTAGGAACGTGCCAATCAATATGTGGGAAATTAAAATCTCCCACTACGACAACCCTGTTATTATTACACCTTTCCATAATCCATCTTCCTATCTGCTCCTCGATGTCCCTGTCCCCTAGGGTACAGGGGACAGAAAACTGGGTCACTGTCAAGAGAGGGAAGGGAAATGCCCGGATAGTGGAGAGCACACCTGTGGCTGTCCCCCTCAGCAACACATATCTTGTTCTGGATACTGTTGAGGGGGATGACCTGACAGGGGACGCCCACGGTGACCGGGTCTCTGGCACTGAGCCTGGCGCTGTTGTGCAGGAGGGAAGGAGGGAGAAGAGGAATGCAGTAGTCATAGGGGATTCTGAGCCTGATAGAGATACCCGCATGGTGTGTTGCCTCCCAGGTGCCAGGGTACGGTATGTCTCGGATCGTGTCCTGAACATTCTGAAGGGGGAGGATGAGCAGCCAGTTGTCTTGGTACATGTTGGTACCAATGACATAGATAGGACAAAGGAGGAGGTCCTGAAGAGAGATTTCCAGGAGTTAGGAAGGAAGCTGAGAAGCAGGACCTCCAGGGTAGTAATCTCGGGATTGCTACCTGTGCCACGTGCTAGCGAGGGCAAGAATAGTAGGATCACGCAGATGAATGTGTGGCAAAGAGACTGGTGTAGGGGGCAGGACTTCAGACTCTTGGATAATTGGGATCTCTTCTGGGGGAAGTATGACCTGTTCAAAAAGGACAGGTTACACCTGAACCCGAAGGGGACCAATATGCTGGCGGGAAAGTTTAACAGAGCTGTTAGGGAAGGTTTAAACTAATTTGGCAGGGGGTTGGGAACCGGAATGACAGAGCGGAGGAAGGGGAAAACAGAAATAAATCTAAGATAGTGAGCAGTAAAGATGTCAGGAAAGACAGGCAGGTGATGGGGCAAATTTGTAGCCATTGGGATGAGTTGCAGTGCAATCAAAGCGAAAAGAATCAAATACTGGTCTTAAGGTGTTATACTTAAATGCACGCAGCATAAGGAATAAGGTGGATGATCTTGTCGTACAGCTACAGATTGGCAGGTATGATATTGTGGCCATCACTAGATGTGGCTAAAGGATGCATGTCTCTGGGAGCTGAACGTCCAAGGATACATGATGTTTCGGAAGGATAGGAAGGTAGGCAGAGGGGGAGGCGTGGCTTTATTGGTAAGAAATGAAATTACATCATTAGAAAGAGGTGATATAGGATCGGAAGGTGCAGGATCTTTATGGGTTGAGCTAAGAAATCGCAGGGGTAAAAGGACCCTGATGGCAATTATATACAGGCCTCCAAACAGCTGCAGTGATGTGGACTACAAATTACAACAGGAAATAGAAAAGGCTTGTCAGAAGGGCAGTGTTATGATAATTGTGGGTAAGTCCAGAACGAGAGGTCACAGTTTGAGGATAAAGGGGAAGCCTTTTAGGACCGAGATTAGGAAAAACTTCTTCACACAGAGAGTGGTGAATCTGTGGAATTCTCTGCCACAGGAAACAGTTGAGGCCAGTTCATTGGCTATATTTAAGAGGGAGTTAGATATGGACCTTGTGGCTAAAGGGATCAGGGGGTATGGAGGGAAGGCTGGTACAGGGTTCTGAGTTGGATGATCAGCCATGATCATACTAAATGGCGGTGCAGGCTCGAAGGGCTGAATAGCCTACTCCTGCACCTATTTTCTATGTTTCTACGTTTCTATTTTAACATGCGAGTGGATTGGGAAAATCAGGTCGGTATTGAATCTCAAGAGAGAGAATTTGTAGAATGACTGCGAGATGGCTTTTTAGAACAGCTTGTTGTTGAGCCCACTAGGGGATCGGCTGTACTGGATTGGGTATTGTGTAATGAACTGGAGGTGATTAGAGAGATTGAGGTGAAGGAACCCTTAGGAGGCAGTGATCATAACATGATTGAGTTCACTGTGAAATTTGAAAAAGAGAAGTCGAAATCTGATGTGTCGGTATTTCAGTGGAGCAAAGGAAATTACAGTGGCATGAGAGAGGAACTGGCCAAAGTTGACTGGAAAGGGACACTGGCAGGAAGGACCGCAGAGCAGCAGTGGCTGGAGTTTATGCGAGAAGTGAGGAAGGTGCAACACTGGTATATTCCAAAAAAGAAGAGATTTTCAAATGGAAAAATGATGCAACCATGGTTGACAAGAGAAGTCAAAGCCAAAGTTAAAGCAAAGGAGAGGGCATACAAGGAAGCAAAAATTAGTGGGAAGACAGAGGATTGGGAAGTTTTTAAAAGCTTACAAAAGGAAACTAAGAAGGTCATTAAGAGGGAAAAGATTAACTATGAAAGGAAGCTAGCAAATAATATCAAAGAGGATACTAAAAGCTTTTTCAAGTATATAAAGAGTAAAAGACAGGTGAGAGTAGATATAGGACCAATAGAAAATGATGCTGGAGAAATTGTAATGGGAGATAAGGAGATAGCAGAGGAACTGAATGAGTATTTTGCATCAGTCTTCACTGAGGAAGACATCAGCAGTATACCGGACACTCAAGGGTGGCAGGGAAGAGAAGTGTGCGCAGTCACAATTACGACAGAGAAAGTACTCAGGAAGCTGAATAGTCTAAAGGTAGATAAATCTCCTGGACCAGATGGAATGCACTCTCGTGTTCTGAAGGAAGTAGCTGTGGAGATTGCGGAGGCATTAGCGATGATCTTTCAAAAGTCGATAGATTCTGGCATGGTTCCGGAGGACTGGAAGATTGCAAATGTCACTCTGCTATTTAAGAAGGGGGAAAGGAAGCAGAAAGGAAATTATAGACCTGTTAGTTTGACATCGATGGTTCAGAAGTTGTTGGAGTCGATTGTCAAGGATGAGGTTACAGAGTACCTGGAGGCATATGACAAGTTAGGCAGAACTCAGCATGAATTCCTTAAAGGAAAATCCTGCCTGACAACCTATTACAATTTTTTGAGGAAATTACAGGTAGGCTAGACAAGGGAGATGCAGTGGATGTTGTATATTTGGGTTTTCAGAAGGCCTTTGACAAGGTGCCACACATGAGGCTACCTAACAAGATAAGAGCCGATGGAATTACAGGAAAGTTACATACATAGATAGAGCGTTGGCTGATTGGCAGGAAACAGAGAGTGGGAATAAAGGGATCCTATTCTGGTTGGCTGCCGGTTACCAGTGGTGCTCCACAGGGTCCGTGTTGGGGCTGCTTCTTTTTACATTGTACATCAACGATTTGGATTATGTAATAGATGGCTTTGTGGCTAAGTTTGCTGACAATACGAAGATAGGTGGAGGGGCCGGTAGTGCTGAGGAAACAGAGAGTCTGCAGAGAGACTTGGATAGATTGGAAGAATGGGTAAAGAAGTGGCAAATGAAATACAATGTTGGAAAGTGTATGGTTATGCACTTTGGCAGAAGAAATAAACGGGCAGACTGTTATTTAAATGGGGAAAGAATTCAAAGTTCTGAGATGCAACGGGACTTGGGAGTCCTCGTACAGGATACCCTTAAGGTTAATCTCCAGGTTGAGTTCATGGTGAAGAAGGTGAATGCAATGTTGGCATTCATTTCTAGAGGACTAGAGTATAGGAGCAGGGATGTGATGTTGTGGCTCTATAAGGCACTGGTGAGACCTCACTTGGAGTACAGTGGGCAGTTTTGTTCTCCTTATTTAAGAAAGGACGTGCTGACGTTGGAGAGGGTACAGAAAAGATTCACTAGAATGATTCCTGGAATGAGAGGGTTAGCATATGAGGAACGTTTGTCCACTCTTGGACTGTATTCCTTGGAGTTTAGAAGAATGAGGGAAGACCTCATAGAAACATTTCGAATGTTGAAAGACATGGACAGAGTGGATGTGGCAAAGTTGTTTCCCATGATGGGGGAGTCTAGTACGTGAGGGCATGACTTAAGGATTGAAAGCGCCCATTCAGAACAGAAATGCAAAGAAATTTATTTAGTCAGAGGGTGGTGAATCTATGGAATTTGTTGCCACGGACAGCAGTGGATGCCAAGTCATTGGGTGTATTTAAGGCAGAGATTGATAGGTATCTGAGTAGCCAGGGCATCAAAAGTTATGGTGAGAAGGTGGGGGAGTGGGACTAAATGGAAGAATGGATCAGCTCATGATAAAATGGCGGAGCAGACTCGATGGGCCGAATGGCCGACTTCTGCTCCTTTGTTTTATGGTCTTATGTTCTTACTATTGGGTGATCTATAAAAAGCACCCAGTAGAGTTATTGACCCTTCCCGCTTCTAACTTCCACCCACAGAGACTCAATAGACTATCCCTCCATGACTTCCTGCTTTTCTGCAGCCGTGACACTGTCTCTGATCAGCAGTGCCATGCCCCCACCTCATTTGCCTCCCTCTCTGTCCTTTCTGAAACATCTAAAACCTGGTATTCATTCCTGCCCCTGAGCCATCCAAGTCTCTGTAATGGCCACAACATCACATCTCCAAGTATTGATCCATGCTCTAAGCTCATCCGGTTTGCTCATGATGCTTCTTGCATTAAAATAGACACATCTCAAATATTCTCCTCCCTCGTACTGTTGCCCTTGCAAATGCACTCCTTCTCATTTCTCTCAATTCAATTTTCTTTACCATTTTTCCATTCAAACCAGCTCTAATTTCCTTCGGTCTAAAGCATTCCTCTCCTTGTCAAAGACATAGTTAATTTTTGTAAAATCTGAAATCCAGACCCATCACGAAGCCTGGGCTCCACATACATCTCTTATTCAATCATCTTTCAATCATCTCTTATTCAGACACTTTCCGTAAGTCTCCTGAAAACCCATTTATACCTCACCCACTTTGTTGTCCTTGCCCACTCTTTCTACTGCTTCAAAAAATTCAAAAATGCAACCTTCGTTTTCGAAATTCCTGATGAAAAATATTATGTTTCCTGTCCTCATATGTGCTATTTCATTCTTTTTGCAAAAATTCCTATACTGCTTCTGAAACACTGAAGTTAAGCTAAATGGTCTGTAGTTCGTTTCAATAGCCTGTTGCCCCTTTCAACAATGGGAATCACGTACCAACTCAAGTTTTGGGTTCTTCCCCCTACTGAATTTTCCAGACCGGTTTAGATAATCTGCAAGATCATGATTGATATAGCTGAAGTATATAAAGGGGATCTGTTGCCATTAGCAAAAGATTCAAGCCCTGAAAGACACAGGTTTAAACATTTGGACAAAGGATATCAGGGCAAGTAGGGAAAAGCTTCAGAATGAAACTGACTTGGAAATCACTGCTTGTTGGTTGGGTTGGATGGAAACATAATTGGATTGACACTTGAGAGAAAGAAATAAGCAAGGCAGTGGGGAAAGAACAGTGGAATAGTCCTGATGGGATTCAATTTCAAATTTATTTTTGTCATAGGCATTCATGCACAGGGCATAAATAGCATGAAAATTAGTTGTTTTCAGGAGCAGCACAGTACATTGCAAGACAAAGACAAACATAAGTTAACATACACTTATTTACTATACAGTGAATTATGTATAAGTTATATGTCTTCAAAATAAACATTACAATACTAGTCCAAGATTGTGATAGCAAAACAAAAGTCTAATGCAAGCCTATGTTCAGATTTTTCAGGGTGATGCAAGAACGTGAACTGTGAACTGGGAAGAAAGAGTGGTTGAACCTTGAACACAAGAGATTCTGCAGATGCTGGAAATTCAGAGTAATGCACATAAAATGCTGGAGGAACTCAGCAGGTCAGGCAGCATCTATGGAGAGGAATAAAGAGTCAACATTTTAGTCCAAGACTCTTCAATATGACTGGAATGGAAAGGGGCAAGAAGCTGATGATGGCTTCTTCCAACCTTCCTTTCCAGACTTGATGAAGGGTCTTAGCCCAAAATATCGACTGTTCATTCCTATCCATGACGTCCTCCCCCCCTTGCTTTCCAGTCTCAATGAAGGATCTCGGCCTGAAATGTCAGCTCTTTATTCCTCTCTGTTGATGCTGCTTGACCTGCTGGAATCCTCCAACATTTTGTGGTTGAAACTTGAGGCATAAGTCTTCATGATCCTGTACTCCTGACTTATTGGCAGCATTGAGAAAAGAGCATGGCCCACATGATGGAGGTCCCTGACGATGGATGCTATCTTCCTGAGACTCTTACTCTGGTAGAGAGTAGACAGAGATGTATCCATTATAGAAAATGCTGAGTATGCTACTCTCTGTAGCCTCTTGCATCCCTGTGCATTGGAGTTTCCATGCAAAGCTATGAAGGTTTAAACCACTGGGAGCTGGAATAGACCTGAAGATAAAGATGAACCAGTATAGCCCTACAGCTCTGTTTGATATTTCTGTCTATACTTCTTCCTTGCCTGGTTTCTATCTGGTCCATGCCCCTTGCCAATTCAGGCATGTAGATCTATGTATCTATTTTATGCATTTGTAAATAATTCTTTTGACTTCTATGTTATCATTTCCTCTTTCTCTCCCTCTTCATTGATGTCTTTTTTACCATCATCTTCTATGAATTTATTTTACATCCCTTAATGGTCTTTCCTTATCTAATTCTTCACAGTGATTCCATTGTTACCGCAATTAGACATGGGTACGGTTAGTGGTAAAAACATTTATGGAAGAATTTCCATAAGTGAAAATAATTTATTTTTCTGTGTGTGAAACATGAAAGAAGGATTTTAAATTTGACATGACACTTTCAATGTACTTAATAACGGGAACAGGAAAGATGAACTCTCAGAATAAATTGAAACAGGCAGCCCACAAAATCTCTTTTTTGGCAGGATCTTAGAATGGTATAATTACTTTTGCAGTTGGATTTTCCATTCCAAATGACAAAATATTCATAAAGCCAGATGGTTTTAATTATTTCAACCTTTCAATGAAATTAAAGAGCTAGTTAATATTTTACAGAATGTATTTTATATCAGTTGAATTCCATTTCAATACATTTATTTTAATTCTGCTTTAATCAGAGTGATATAAGTAACTTCGAACATCAGTTGACAATATCCATTTTTCAAAGCAAGATGCTGCAGATGCTAGTAATGTCAAATAAGCATAGAGAATTCTGGAAACAGGTAGGAGGTGGACAGTATTGTGAAGAAAGAAACAGCATTAATGTTTCAGATCAATGACACTCTATCAGAATCATGGTTTTATTGAAAGGATAGTATCCCTCCACAGATGCTGTCTGATCTGCTGAGTATTCCCAGCATGTTATGCTTAGCAATTAAAATAAACAGTGGTTGGTATTTGTCTTTTCAGATGGACTTATCCCACACATAACAGTGCACATCAAAGCTCTGTAATTTTAGAATTTCACCTATACTTTTGAATGCTCCTCCTCGCATTAAGATCAGAAAACATACGGAATGGACAAGCAGAGAAAAGCATCAATAATCCATGAAAAGGAGGAATAACAGGATACAAAAAAGAGAAATTTGCAATACAATAGAATAAGTGACACTCATATGATTGCAGGAAAATGAGCTTCAGAGGGTTAAATTGATAAATGTACTCTCAGAATCAGGCTGAATATGTCCAAGGTCTTCCTTGAAATGGGGACAACAATTTTCATAAATTAATGTTTATTTTTAGCATGAGTACTCATATGGTCTCTTTGGTAAGTGATTCTTCTTGCAGTGTTGATGAATGGAGATAAAGGTCTCTTATTTCCTGCACCCTGTCAATGGTAGGTATGTTTCCAGCTGCCAAGCACTGCTAAAATTTCTCCAATGTTTTCCTCTAATAAGATGGTTCTTAAACATAACCTTTTTTAATATTTTCCAGAAAGGTGAGGTTAAGATATGTCCTTAAATTACCCTTATGATTTTTCACAACATTAAATATACATTCAGTGGCCTCTTTATTCAGTATCTCTGCACCTAATAAAGGGACCACTCAGTATATATTCATGGTTTTCTGCTGCTGTAGCCCATTCACTTTAAGGATCGACATGTTGTGCCTTCAGAGGTGCTCTTCTGCACACCACTGTTGTAATGCAAGACTATTTGAGTTACTATCGCCTTCCTGTAAACTTAAACAATCTGGCCATTCTTCTCCGACCTCCCTCATGAAACAGGCATTTTTTGCCCACAAACCTGCCAGTTACTGGATGTTTCTTTTTGTTTTTTGCACCATTTTTTGTACTCTAGAGACTGTTGCTGGGAAATCCAAGGAGACCAGCAGTTTCTGAGATACTCAAATCACCCCATCTAGCACCAACAGTCATTGCACAGATATTTGCTTTAACAAGTAGATGTACCTAAAGTAGCCTCTGAGTGTATACTGGACGTGACAGCCAGCACAACTATGACTTTGACTTTGAAATCTACAGTGGTGTTAGCAAAATATACAGACTTACATTGATATATTTTTGGTCTCCGACTTGTGAATTGGTTACCTTTCAGTCAGCTCTGTGTTCAAGATTTAATCAGAAGAGCTTCTTCTCTGAGTTGGACAATCAGAGTGTGTAAAAGGAGCTGGCTTTCAATCAGGAAGGTGGCCAAGATTTTAAAGGCAGAACTTCGTGGCAGTTTCTCTGAGTTGAGGAGCGACCAATCAGCAAGAGAGATTTATTAGAAAGGACCAATAAAAATAGCTCAAGTGCAGCCAGAGTGGCCATTCTCCGAGCAGCCATTCCTTTAAGGGTGCCAGTGTTTACAGTGGCCTTGGCTCATTAGGCTTAGGCACGATCCATCTTGGGTGAGGTTAAGTATTGGGTAGGTTTCTCTCTTTCTGTTCTTATTTGTTCATCCTAATTGTTAGGGCATAGTAGAGTCATGAGAATGGGTTCGGAGCTATGTTTTGTGTTGTGTATGGGAAGTGGGAAGTCTGGGAGACCATCAGAGTAACATTTAAACACATCTGCACCCCATGCATCAAGCTGCAGCTCCTGAGAGAACGTATTAAGGAACTGGAGCTGCAGCTGCACAACTACACAACTATAGCTGTGAAGATCCCTGCTGCACCTGATGACCCTGCGATCTCCACCTCAGAGGCTGATTTAAGGCTGTATTTAAAGAGAGTGAACCCTCGCAAGGTGGAAGGTCCCAATGGAGTACCTGGTAAGGCTCTGAAAACCTGTGCCAACCAACTATCGGGAGTATTCAAGGACATTTTCAACCTCTCACTGCTACGGGTGGAAGTTCCCACTTGCTTCAAAAAGGCAACAATTATATCAGTGCCTAAGAAGAATAACGTGGGCTGCCTTAACGACTGTCGCCCGGTAGCACTCACATCGACAGTGATTAAATGCTTTGAGAGTTTGGTCATGACGAGACTGAATTCCTGCCTGAACAAGGACTTAGACCCATTGCAATTTGCCTATTGCCACAATAGGTCAATGGCAGATGCAATCTCAATGGCTCTCCACACGGCTTTAGACCACCTGGACAACACAAACACCTACGTCAGGATGATGTTCATCGACTATAGTTCAGCATTTAATATCATCATTCCCACAATCCTGATTGAGAAGTTGCAGAACCTGGGCCTCTGTACCTCCCTCTGCAATTGGATCCTCAACTTCCTAACCAGAAGACCACAATCTGTGCGGATTGGTGATAACATATCCTCCTTGCTGACAACCAACACTGGCGTACCTCAAGGGTGCGTGCTTAGCCCACTGCTCTACTCTCTGTATACATATGACTGTGTGGCTAGGCATAGCTCAAATACCATCTATAAATCTGTTGACATTACAACCATTGTTGGTAGAACCTCAGGTGGTGATGAGAGGGTGTACAGGAGTGAGATATGCCAACTAGTGGAGTGGTGCTGCAGCAACAACCTGGCACTCAACCTCAGTAAGACGAGAGCTGATTGTGGACTTCAGGAAGGGTAAGACGAAGGAACACATACCAATCCTCATAGAGGGATCAGAAATGGAGAGAGTGAGAAGCTTCAAGTTCCTGGATACCAAGGCCTCTGAGGATCTAACCTGGTCCCAAAATATCGATGTAATTATAAAGAAAGCAAGACAGCAGCTACACTTTATTAGGAGTTTGAAGAGATTTGGCATGTCAACAAATACACTCAAAAAATTCTATAGTTGTACCATGGAGAGCATTCTGACAGACTGCATCACTGTCTGGTATGGAGGAGCTACTGCACAGGACTGAAAGGAGCTGCAGAAGGTTGTAAATCTAGTCAGCTCCATCTTGGGTTCTAGCCTACAAAGTACCCAGGACATCTTCAGGAAGTGGTGTCTCAGAATGACAGCGTCCATTATTAAGGACCTCCAGCACCCAGGGCATGCCCTTTTCTCACTGTTACCATCAGGTAGGAGATACAGAAGCCTAAAGGCACACACTCAGCAATTCAGGAACAGCTTCTTCCCCTCTGCCACCCGATTCCTAAATGGAATTGAATCTTTGGACACTACCTCACTTTTTTTTAATACACAGTATTTCTGTTTTTGCACTTTTTAAAAATCTATTCAATATACGTAAACCAGAATTGATTATTACTTACTTATTACTATTTTTTAAAAATTTTATTTATTTTTTTCTCTCTTCTAGTTTAGGTATTGCACTGAACTGCTGCTGCTAAGTTAACAAATTTCACGTCACATGTTGTGATAATAAACCTGATTCTGATTCTGAGCTCGATGACCTTCAATTCATACGGGAGAATGAGGAGGTGATAGACAGGAGCTACAGGGAGGTGGTCACCCCTAGACTGCAGGACACAGGTAACTGGGTGACTCTCAGGACGAGGAAGGGTATTGCATAGTCAGTTCCCCTCAATAATAAGTTTACAACTTTAGATACTGTTGAGGGGGATGACTTATTAGGCATTAGCCACAGTGACTGGGTCGTTGGCACTGAATCTGGTGCTGTGGCTCAGAAGAGAGGCAAAGAGGAGATTCCATAGTCAGAGGAACAGAGACGAGATTCTGTGGGCGTGATAGAGCCACCCAGATGGTCTGTTGCCTCACAGGTGCCAGGGTCAAGGAAGTCTCAAATCGGGTCCATGACATTTTAAAGAGGGAGGGTGAGCAGCCGGAAGTCTTGCTACATATAGCACAAGGTGAGGAGATCTTGAGGAGAGATTTTAGGGAGCTAGGTAGAATGCTGAGAAAAGCACCTCCAGGGTAGTAATCTCCAGATTACTGCCTGTGCTACGCACTGATGAGGGTAAGAATGAGATGATATGGCAGGTGAATGTGTGGTTGATGAACTGGTGCAGGGGCCAGGGTTTCAGATTTATGGATCATTGGGATCTCTTTTGGGGAAGGTATGACCGGTACAGAAGGAACGGGTTACACGTGAACCAGAGGTGATCCAACATCCTTGTGGGCAGGGTGGCTAGAGTTATTTGGGAGGGTTTAAACTAATTTGGCTTGGAAAGGAAACCAGTGAGATTGTGCTAAAGATGAGGTAGCTGGTTTACAAATAGAGGTAATGTGCAGTGAGGACAAGCTGTTGATAGGGCAAAATTGCAGTCAACAGGATGACTTGAAGAGTAAAAGTTGGGCAAATTCAAAAAGGGTGAATACAGGACTGAAGGTGTTATACTTGAGCGCGCGCAGTGTACGGAGTAAGGTAGATAAACTTGTAACACAGTTACAGATTGGCATGTACGATGTTGTAGGCATCACAGAATTATGGCTGAAAGAAGACTATAGCTGGCAACTTAACGTCCAAGGATACACATTGTATCGAAAGGACAGGCAGGAAGACAGAGGGGCTGGTGCTGCTCTGTTGGTAAAAAATGAAATCAAATCATTAGAAAGAGGTGACAGAAGGTCAGAAGGTGCTGAATCATCATGGATAGAGCGAAGGAGCTGAAAGGGTAAAAAGAACCTGATGGGAGTTGTATACAGAACCCAAACAGTAGTAGGGATGTGGCCTACAAATTACAATGGGAGATGGAAAATGCATGCCAAAAGGGCAATGTTACAATAGTCATGCGGGACTTCAATATGCAGGTAGATTGGGAAAATCATGTTGGTGCTAGATTCCAGGAGGGGGAGTTTCTAGAATGGCTACAAGAAAGCTTTTTAGAGCATCTCGTGGTTGAGCCCACTAGAGGATCAGCTATTCTGGTCTGGGTGTTGTGTAATGAATCAGTATTGATCAGAGAGCTTAAGGTGAAAGAACCTTTGGGGGAAGGTGATCATAATATGATTGAATTCACCCTGAAATTTGAGAAGGAGAAGCTAAAGTCAGATGTATCAGTATTACAGACGAGTAAGGGAATTACAGAAGCATGATAGAGGAGTTTGCTAAAAATGATTGGATAAGAACACTGGCAGGGATGATGGCAATGGCCAGAATTTCTGAAAGCATTTCAGAAGGCAGAGGATATATACATCCCAAAGAGGAAGAAGTATTCTAAAGGCAAGATGACACAATTGTGCCGAACAAGAGAAGTCAAAGCCAACATAAAAGCTAAAGAGAGGGCATATAATAGAGTAAAAACTTGTGGGAAGTTCAAATGGGAAGTTTTTAAAAACCACAAAAGGCAACTAAAAAGTCATTTAAAAGGTAAAAATGGAACATAAGTGTAAGTTAGCCAATAATATTAAAGAAGATACCAAAAGTTTCATCCGATACATAAAGTGTAAAAGAGAGGCGAGAGTGGATTTTGGAACTATTGGAAGACGATGCTGGAGAGGTAGCAATGGGGGACAAGGAAATGTCAGACAAACTGAATAAGTATTTTTCATTAGTCTTCACTGTGAGAGAAACAAGCAGTTTGTTGGAAGTTCCAAGTGTCAGGGGACATGAGATGTGTGAAGTTACCATAACTACAGAGAACTTACTTGGGAAACTGAAAAGTTTGAAAGTAGATGAGTCACCTGGACCAGTTAGTGTGCACCCCAATGTTCTGAATAGGTGGCTGAAGAGATTGCGGAGGCACTAGTAATGATCTTTCAAGAATCAGTAGATTCAGGAATGGTTCTGGAAAATTGCAAATGTCACTCCACTCTTCAAGAAAGGAGAGAGGGAGAAGAAAGGAAACTATAGGCTAGTTAGTCTGACCTCAGTGGTTGAGAAGATGCTGGAGTTGATTATTAAGGATGAGGTCTCAGGGTACTTGGAGGTACATGATAAAATAGACTATTGTCAGCATAGTTTCCTCAAGGGAAAATTTTGCCTGAGAAATCTGTTGGAATTCTTTGAAGAAGTAACAAGCAGGATGGGCAAAGGAAAATCGGTCGATGTTGTGTACTTGGATTTTCGGAAGGCCTTTGACAAGGTGCCACACGTGAGGCTACTTAACAAGCTGCGAGCCCATGGGATTACAGGAAAGATCCTATGGAAAAAGCAATGGCTGATTGGCAAGAGGCAAAATGTGGGAATAAAGGGAGCCTTCTGTGGTTGGCTGCCAGTGACTAGTGGTGTTCCACAGGAGTCTGTGTTGGGATCAATTCTTTTTACATTATATGTCAGTGATTTGGATGGATTTGATGGCTTTGTTGCAAAGTTTTCAGATGATATGAAGATAGGTGAAGGGGCAGTTTTGAGGAAGTAAGGAGACTACAGAAGGACTTAGACAGAATAGGAGAATGGGCAAAGAAATGGCAGATGGAATACAGTGTCAGGAAGTGTATGGTCATGCACTTTGGTGGAAGAAATGAAAGTGTTGACTATTTTCTAAATAGAGAGAAAATGCAAAAACCAGAGACACAAAGGGAATTGAGAGTCCTTGTGCAGGATTCCCTAAGGTTAATTTGTAGGCTGAGTCTGTGGTGAGGAAGGCAAATGCAATGTTAGCATTCATTTCAGGAGGATTAAAATATAAAAGCAAGGATGTAATGTTGAGACTTTATAAAGCAGAGATGAGGCCTCACTTGAAGTATTGTGAGCAGTTTTGGGCCCCTTATCTTCGAAAGGATGTTCTGAAACTGAAGTGGGTTCAAAGGAGGTTCACAAAAATGATTCCAGAATTAAATGGCTTGTCATGAAAAGGATGTTTGATGGCTCTGGGCCTGTATGTACTAGAATTCAGAAGAATGTGGGTGACTTCATTGAAACCTATGGAATGGTGAAAGGCCTTGATAGAGTGCATGTGGAGAGAATGTTTCTTATGGTGGGAGAATCTAAGACCATAGGACACCACCTCAGAATACAGGAGTGTCCTTTTAGAACAGAAATGAGGAGGAATTTCTTTAGCCAGAGCATGGTGAATCTGTGGAATTCTTTGCCACAGAGAGCTGTGGAGACCAAGTCTTTATGTATCTTTAAGGCAGAGGTTGATAGATTCTTGATTGGTCAGGGCATATACATGGGGAGAAGGCAGGAGATTGGGGCTGAGAAGAAAATTAGATCTGCCATGATGAAATGGCAGAACAGACTCATTGGGCCAAATGGCCGAATTCTGCTCCTATATCTTATAGTCTTATGGTTTTATGGTTATTATCTATCAGAACATATTGCAGTTATTAAGGGAAGGAATTAGTGAGCAGAATTGCTAATCCTGATTGTCAGACAGTAATCCCATCATAAACGGATTGACCAGGATTTGGAATAATGGAGAAAACTAGAGACTGGAAGTTCTCTGAAAATTCCAGTAGGAAGCAGCAAAACAGAGTAAGGTCCTGAGGTAAAACCAGGCAGGTTTGGAAAGAAAAGAATGGGAGATGGAGATGGAGGCTCAATGGAGAAGACAAAAATTATGACAAACCAGAAATCAACAGTCAGAAAGAAGTGGCAGATGAGCAGGTTGAGGGGTAGCTGGTAGCTCAGAACAAAATAGGACAATGCAGGAGGCCATAAAAAGTCCCAAGCAATAAGCAACAAATAAGGAGCTAGTGGAACTCAGGGGTCAGGCAACATCTGTGGAGGGAAATTGTCCAGCCCAAAATGTCAACTGTCCATTCCCTTCCACAGATGCTGCCCAACCCTTTAAGTTCCTCCATCTTCTTTTTTATTGCTCCAGATTTCAGCATCAGCAATCTCTCATGTTTCTAAAGCAAATGAGAACTGAAAAGTGAGAGAAAAATTAAAATTTAAGCAGCCTCAGGTTATTTTTATTTATTAGATATAGCTAGTTATTATTCCCTTATGCTCTGAAAAGTACTTTGGATGAAGCAGTTGAACTATTGACATTTTATTTTTAGCTCAGTATTTCTTGAAGTCGAACATGGCGTATATTTCAAGTATATGATGATTTTTTACCACGTGTACCCTTGATGAATTATAGCTGAAATCTTTTTTGAGGCTAGTTGTGGAGAAGAAACAAAGAAAATTCAGTTAGGCTGTGAGATTACAATCCTTCGAATACTTCTCCAGGTGTGAACTCCAGGGATGAATACTGAAATCATTCTCACAAAAAAAATTCTCACAGTAACCCATTCAATACTTCTCTGGGATACCATCACAACTTCACCTCACATTTGTTCCTTGCAGATCCCACTTATATCATCAATATAGGGGGCATAGATATGCTTTTCAATATAGAAGGTTTATTTGTCTGCAGTGTTAGTCACACCTATGGTTTCTGGTAACTGAGTCCATTTGATCTTTAGAATGGAACTGCACTGCGCATGGAAGAAGGCATTGAAATGGGGAACTGTTGGGAAGTTCCAATTCACACTTATTTATTTATCATGTGTACATCAAAACATACAGTGAAATATGTTGTCTGCATTAACAGCCAACACAACTGATGGACGTGCTGGGGGCAGCCCACAAGTGATGGCACACATTCTGGTGCCTGCAAGGTTCAGCAGAAAAACACAAACAACAACAACAACAACAACGAATCAACAACAGCAAAACAAGCTCCTTACACACACACACACATACACCCCTCCAATGGCATGACAGGCTGCCTCCAGGCCTCTGACCTCCAATCCTTGGCCAGGACTCTCAGACTTAATGGACATCAGGCCTGGATCTTTCAGCCCCTGGCCCAGTTTCCTACACTCTCAGAGATCAGGCTTCAAACCTCCAGACAAGCTGACCCAGGGCCGTATACCCTCAGGACTTGACCCCCAAATTCACTAGCCTCGGACTTTGACCTTCAGGCTTTGACCTCTGGACTAGGCAATTAGTGCAATAATTCACAAAGGTAGCTCAATTTGTAACAAAAGCATAAAATGCTGAAAAAACTCAGAAAGTCAGCCAGCATCTGTGGGGAAAAAATGCCGAACTTGCCGAGAATTTCCAGCATTTCCTGTCTTTCTTTCTGATCTGCCACATCTACAGTTCACATCGATTTGTAACAATTATTTTGGGGCATCAGTATGATAGTAGATTCCAAGATTCCACCGTACAAAAGAAATTTACTCCTTTCTGTCTGTTTCCAATATTTGCCTCAAGCTGATATTTAATAGGTTGCACAAATGGCATTCCTATTTTTGTTTGAGCCAAACTGGCCAACTAATTGTCTTTTGGTGCTGTAATAAACGTAGTTTATGATGTGGACATATGCCCATTAAGCACTAATCTGAAGCTGACTCAGCTCCTCATAAAAAGTGACCTTACTTTGGCAGAGAGATACTTCCCTCCAATAAATTAGGATTCAATACGAAGCTAACTCTCCAGAGAGTCATCTCTGTTACAAGATTTTGTGAAGAAGTGCATCCTTTAATTAACTGTCTATTTGCTCAGCATAGTGAACTCATCAATGCCAGCCATATGTGCCAAGGAGATACAATTTATCCGGAGAAATTGGAAAATCCAGTTCAGTTAAGCTTCTAGTGGGGCTAAACTTGCTTCAAATCCAACAAGGTCACAGAATGTAGCTTGAACTACAAGGCTATTCATGTGTCACTGAATCTACAGTAGATTGGCTGGAATATTCAACTTTGGTCAGTGGCACTGAATTCACTACATTGTTACAACAGTGCCTTCTCCTCCAACTCAAAAGTTTGAGTACATTGAACTGGACAAAGTCAAAGACTGGAAGTAGAATGAAATACACAACCACCAGCATCTAGCTGATTTCAAGCTCTTACCTAGTGAAAGATCTTTATCCACTTACGTAGCAATATTCGGCACAAGGAGTGGTAATTGAGTACTTACATTGGAAGGAATCCGCTTATTGGTAAAGTTTGACCCTATATAAGCTGGGTCAAATACATGGCACATGGTGATCAAATCGTGTTTTCTGCCAGATATCAACCCTCTTCAAGCATAGACATGATTGAACTAGTTAAACAGAAATTTGATCACTGCTCCTTCCAGACACCCTTAACAGGAAACACTGGACCATCACTATGTGCAAGAACTTCCCAAGAAACCAGGTGGTACAAGAAGCAGATGAGCTTCTGATGCAGAGTCTCAACTCAAAATGTTGACCATCTCTTTGCCTCCTCAGATTCTGCCTGAGCTGTTGAGTTCCTCCAGCTGTTTTTTTTTTGCTCCACGTTACAAAATCTGCTCTCTTATGTCACTATTATTAACCTAGACTTGAGCAACAAAGTAATCCCTCAAACTGAAGATCCTTCCAATCTTCCTCAAGTTGTCTCATCCCAGTCTTTCCCAATTAAAGATGACCTGTTGTCACAATGATGGATAGCTGTACTCCCTGCCTGTTATATTGTACCCTAGTCTGGTTTGACTCCACTCTCTGTCTATGGACTATAGCTATTATACAAGTCACCTGAGACAGACAGAAGTCCCAGGGCTTTCCTGACGATTTTCATTAACATAGCAACTCCACATTACAATATCAAATCTTGTACGTTCATCAGCTATGAATTCACTCATATGCCACTGCACACAATCCTCACATAAGGCACAATGTAAAACAGGCACAAAGACTGCATTACATGCATAAGATCTCTAATGAAACAAAGTGCTCGCTAATTTTCTCATGTTGCTTCTGGCACCTTGTCCCAAATGTCTGGCTTTCAGTTATTTCTAATGTTGTTGGATTAAAGTAATCTTCCAGCTCCAGCAAAAACATCCTGAAACAAGACATCTTTCGTGAGATTTGTCAGCATGCCATATGCTTCTGGCCTAGTCTCCTTCAGGATTTTCACGTCACATTTTTTAGGCTCTCAGGGGATCGCATTCTGTTTCAATTTTCAAAATGATGTGTTCTTTAAAGAATGTGCACAATCATTTGATATACGATTTGAATGTTTCTTAAGCACAACCATGCATATATTATAACTTATTTTCCAGAATCAGATAAAATCTACAGGTCAGGAAGAACCCATTCAATTCAGGCAATCTATAAAAGTCTTCTCCCAACCCCTTCACACATTTCCCTCTCTTTTGTTAACTGAACCTTCAAATAAGAGCATCCAACATTCTCACCAATCTTTGGTGAGATAAGATCCTCTTGAAGTCCTACTAGTTTTGTTGGAAACTCTAGCCAGAGTCTACCCCACCAGGCAGACACTTTCTACCTTGTTCAGTCTCTGGAGAAGGAAAACTCTGATCTCAAGCCTTCGCTGCAGTGGGGCTATACCCACTCATTGGGAGTTAACCTTGAGGGAAAAATCTGGAGCTGAAGTCCCTAAGGCAGTCAAACATTGAGTTCAATGTTTACTGGCAACCCCTGCGACGCTGCTGGTCCCAAGCTGTATCAGTCTCAACCGTTCCTTCGGGTTCATCAACTGCGTAGAGAGGGCGAGCTTGCTCTCCATATTGTAACGCCCTGGCTTGCATATCTAGACAGCTAGGATGCCGCATCCATGATCAACCCTGCCCTATGGTGGCCTCAAAACATGTTCAATTTCTTCTTAATTTAAAAACCTGTCAGAGGTCACTGATCGGTTTTCTCTTTGCTGGAGCAAACAGTTTGCAATTATTATTGGGTTCCTGGATCAGAGAGCAAGGACTGTCCTATTTCTCTGGCTATTTTTCAAGCCATTGGAAATCAGTCAATTATTGGTGAAATTAGCAGTTTGCACTGCAGTCCATTAAACAGCTGGATTTCATGTCAGCCCACATGAGAACCCTGAAACATTGGGGCTCACAGAAGCTTAATAATCCTGCAACTTTTCAGTATTATTATCTGTTTCCCTGTGTTCCAACTGCAAGCAAGAGCTAGCATGCATTTAAGACAGGGCTTTGTTCCACTTCAAGAGATCCCAAAGGAAATTAGCAAGGGATATTTTGAAGACAACTACAGCCAGGATGTAATTTGGAAGACATACTAGCGATTTTCACATGGAAAGATCCAAGAAACTATAAATGGATACTATCAGTTGCAAAAGCAGCATAACTATTTGTAAGAACATTTATAACTAGTTAGAACATAGAACATAGAATAGTACAGCACAGTACAAGCCCCTTCAGCCAACAATGTTGTGCCGACCCTTAAACCCTGCCTCCCATATAACCACCCACCTTAAATTCTTCCATATACCTGTCTAATAGTCTCTTAAACTTCACTAGTGTATCTGCCTCCACCACTGACTCAGGCAGAGCATTCCATGCACCAACCACTCTCTGAGTAAAAAACCTTCCTCTAATATCCCCCTTGACCTTCCCACCCCTTACCTCAAAGCCATGTCCTCTTGTATTGAGCAGTGGCGCCCTGGGGAAGAGGCGCTGGCTATCCACTCTATCTATTCCTCTTATTATCTTGTACACCTCTATCATGTCTCCTCTCATCCTCCTTCTCTCCAAAGAGTAAAGCCCTAGCTCCCTTAATCTCTGATCATAATGCATACTCTCTAAACCAGGCAGCATCCTGGTAAATCTCCTCTGTACCCTTTCCAATGTTTCCACATCCTTCCTATAGTGAGGCGGCCAGAACTGGACATAATACTCCAAGTGTGGCCTATCCAGAGTTTTATAGAGCTGCATCATTACATCGCGACTCTTAAACTCTATCTCTCGACTTATGAAAGCTAACACCCCATAAGCTTTCTTAACTACCCTATCCACCTGTGAGGCAACTTTCAGGGATCTGTGAACATCCCCAGATCCCTCTGCTCCTTCACACTACCAAGTATCCTGCCATTTACTTTGTACTCTGCCTTGGAGTTTGTCCTTCCAAAGTGTACCACCTCACACTTCTCCAGGTTGAACTCCATCTGCCACTTCTCAGCCCACTTCTGCATCCTATCAATGTCTCTGTGCAATCTTCAACAATCCTCGACACTATCTACAACACCACCAACCTTTGTGTGGTCTGCAAACTTGCCAACCCACCCCTCTAGCCCCACATGCAGGTCGTTAATAAAAATCACAAAAAGTAGAGGTCCCAGAACCGATCCTTGTGGGACACCACTAGTCACAACCCTCTAATCCGAATGTACTCCCTCCACTACGACCCTCTGCCTTCTGCAGGCAAGCCAATTCTGAATCCACCTGGCCAAACTTCCCTGGATCCCATGCCTTCTGACTTTCTGAATAAGCCTGCCATGTGGAACCTTGTCAAATGCCTTACTAAAATCCATATAAATCACATCCACTGCACTACCCTCATCTATATGCCTGGTCACCTCCTCAAAGAACTCTATCAGGTTTGTTAGACACGATCTCCCCTTCACAAAGCTATGCTGACCGTCCCTGATCAGACCATGATTCTCTAAATGCCCATAGATCCTATCTCTAAGAATCTTTTCCAACAGCTTTCCCACCACAGACATAAGACTCAGCTGTTCGGCCTAAATGCAGCTCTTCTTAGAGGTAGCACCCTCTCAGTGGAATGCCAGCCTGTGAGTGTTGCAATCAGATCTCTGGAGTGGGAAACGAATCTTCAGATCCTGCCTGGCGTGCTGAGTTCCTCCAGCATTTTGTGTTTGAAGGAATAGTCAGGTTGTTCTACTATTTGACGTCGACTGTACCTCTTCCTAGAGATGCTGCCTGGCCTGCTGCATTCACCAGCAACTTTGATGTGTGTTGCTTGAATTTCCAGCATCTGCAGAATTCCTGTTGTTTGCATATAAAAGAGAAATGTGAAGGAATTTCTTCTTGTAAATGGTGAGGAATATCTATAATTCTCAGGCCAGAGGGCTCTGAAGACTCAAATACTGGGGGTATTTGAAGAGAAAGTAATAAAACTTCCAAATAGCAGGAAATTGGAGGCAAGGTAGAACTGACACAGCAAAGGTGTTGGTACCCAGATCAGATCAGCCATGGTCCTATTGAATAGTAGAACAACCTGACTATTCCTTCAAACACAAAATTCTGGAGGAACTCAGCACGCCAGGCAGCATCTATGGAAAAAAATTTAGTCGACAGGATTATTGGGGACCCGAGTCACCCCAACCACAAACTGTTCCAGCTGCTACCATCTGGGAAATGGTACCGCAGCATAAAAGCCAGGACCAACAGGCTCCGGGACAGCTTCTTCCACCAGGCCATTAGACTGCTTAATTCATGCTGATGCAAATGTATTTCTATATTATATTGACTGCCCTGTTGTACATAATATTTATTATAAATTACTATGAATTGCACATTGCACATTTAGATGGAGATGTAACATAAAGATTTTTGCTCCTCATGTATATGAAGGATGTGAGTAATAAAGTCAATTCAATTCAATTCCGTAGATGCTGCCTGGCCTTCTGAGTTCCTCCAGCATTTTGTGTGTGTTGCTCGGACTTCCAGCATCTGCAGATTTTCTCTTGTTTGTGACTATTCCTTCTCCCGCTTTGATGTGACTCAAAAGTGAGGGATCTACGTCTCATGCCAAGCTGACGTTGTGGCCAACAGACCTGGACAGCTGAAAGTGTTCCAGCCAGAAAATTTGAAACAAATTTGCTCAGGCACCCTTTGAAACAAAACGAATTCTGTATGAACAGTACAAACAGAAGGCATTGATATGGGTTATGTACCTTGTAACAAATTAATTTAGCCATGCTCGTTTCACACTTCATTACCAGTTTTTCTCTGCACATCCCCATGATTTTTAAAAGATAATTACAACATTTTACATTGCAGATGCCAGTACTAAAGATAATCTGAACTGATATTTGGGATTACAAAGAATAGACACAGTGACTGCTTGATTTAATTCCAGGAGGGAGTCAGATGTAGACTGCCATACGTAAAGCTGCATTGCACCAAAGTATCAAAACCAAATACAAATCTGCTTAAGGAATGCAGTTATTAACAATTGAACTTCAGGCTTTCCTTTGTCTGTCTCCCTTGGGCTTCCTGTCTTTCATGGTTACATTTTCAAATTAAATTAAAATTAACACTGATATGGGTTCCCGTCAGGTCATGAATGCCCGACTTGCAGACACGCTGTACAAGTAAATGAGTGTTTGGACAACAAGCCGGATGGATTTGTCAGCTGCTGCAAGCGTGCGTGGGAGGAACGGGACATTTCCACATGCCTCCTCTCCCTCACCCCCCTCCACCAACCCACGACAGTCAGGGTTGGGTAGAGCTGAGCAGAACTTGGGGGCATGGCGCATACTCACTTGTTCATTCACTGAATCAATGTGGTCTGCCGAGGGCTTCTCCTCAACTGGTTTACTCTCCATTCACTGCTGATTCTGGGATCCACACTGTTCTTGTTCTTTCCCAATTTAAAAACAAAGTTCAAAATCCAAAGTGAACTTATTACCAAAGTACATACATGTCACCATATACTACTGTGAGATCCATTTTCTTGCGGGCATTTGAGGAAATACAATAGAATCAGTGAAAAACTACACGCAATTAAAAACTAACAGACAACAAATGTGCAAAAGAAGACAAATGCAAATATAAGTAAATAAGTAAATATGTAACTGAATAATACTGTGAACATGAGTTGTAGAGTCCTTGAAAGTGAATCCAGAAGGATTTCAGCCCGAAACATCGACTGTACTCTCTTCGATAGATGCTGCCTGGCCTGATGAATTCCCCCAGCATTTTGTGTGTGTTGCTGTCCATAGTTTGTGGAATCAGTTCAGTGTTGAGGTGAGTGAAAGTTACCCACACTGGTTCAGGAGCCACATGGTAGAAGGGTAATCATTTTTTGTTCAGTTTACAAGCAGTTCTCAGAATTTCACCCAGTATGCTGAAGACAGATTTCGGAAATGTCAGATGATTGAAGTCACTTTCATCAATTTCCAGGTAGTCACCACACTGTCAGTCTTTAGTTGCTGCTCTGGATGATTTGGTAGACCAGGGAGGAAGAATGATCCAAGCTCTAATTGGAAACCACCACTTTGACGTCAAATTTCACCTAGAGTAAAATGGCTTACCACTAGTATTGGCACTGTGAATCTTGTTGTTCCAAAAGATCAATTTCTGAGTTACACTCTGAGACTCAAGTTAATGGTTTATGTTATATTTATTTTCAGATGACAGGCATTGATCTACTGAAGGGTACAATATTTTTGTTTTTACAGAGAACCAAGTGCATTAGTAGGTTATATGGTAAAGTAAAAGTGAACTGGCAGTGATAATGGTATATATCCTATTTATTTTAAATTGTATTATATGCCTCTTCCTTCAAAAGTATATTATTCTGCCCTTTCTTAAATCTTCTAACATGGATTGCTTACGTATATAAAATTTCAGTGAATTATTCATGAAATATAATAACCGGCGCACCAATTGTGAGCTGGAGAGCTACGAGAGAGGAGGCGACACACGGGTCCAGAAGCAAAGTTTAAAAAGGGAAAGCTTTGTGGGAACTCGGCTATAACCGGAGCATCAATCATGTGTTGGAGTGCGGGGAAAGTTCAGGCATAAAAGGGAGACACTGCCTAGCGGTGCAGTCATCAAAAGCGTGGTTATCGACAGAGTGGTTTGCGTCAGAGTGGTAGGGCTTTGGCTCATTCGGCCTTTGGCGAGGTCAGTGGTAAGTGGACTTTGTTTTTTTTTTACCTTGCATTTTTTGAGGAATAGAGAGCATGTCTGTAAGGTTAGTACTTTGCTCTGGGTGACAGATGTGGGAATCCTGGGAATCTTCCAGTCTCCCAGATGGCCACATCTGCGCCAGGTGCACCGAGATGCGCCTTCTGAGAGAGCATGTTAGGGATCTGGAGCTGCGGCTTGATGACCTACAGCTTATTAGGGAAAGTGAGCAGGAGATAGTCAGGGAGTTAGTCACCCCGAGGCTGCAGGAGTTAGGTAAGTGGGTGACACTCAGGGAAGGGATGGGAAGAGCTCAGATAGTAGAGAGCACCCCTGTGGCCATCCCCCTCAGTAATCTTTATCTCATTTTGGATGCTATTGAGAGGGGTGAACTGACAGAGGACGACCATGGCGATTGGGTCTCTGGCACTGAGCCTGGTTCCATGGTGCAGAAGAGAGAGAAGAAGATGAGGAATGCGGTAGTCATTGGGGATTCTATAGTGAGGGGAACAGACAGGAGGCTCTGTCAGCCTGATAGAGATACCCGCAGAAATAAATCAAAGATAGTGTGCAACAGAGATGATAGAAAGAACAGGCAGGAGATGAAGCATAATCACAGTCAGTGGGATGATTTACAGGACAATAGAGGCATGGTGCAGTTAAAACAGAAATCAACAAATACTGGACTGAAAGTGTTATATTTGAATGGACGCAGCATAAGAAGTAAAATGGACGATCTTGAAATTCCGCTACAGATTGGCAAGTATGAAGTTGTGGCCATCTCTGAAACTTGGCTAAAGGATGGCTGCCATTGGGAGCTGCAAGTCCAAGGGTATACGGTGTATCAGAAAGATGGGTTAGTAGGCAGAGGGGGTGAAGTGGCCCTGTGTATGAAACAAATATTAAATCATTAGAAAGGAATGAGATAGGATCAGAAGGTGTAGAGTCTGTATGGGTTGACTGAAGAAATGGCAAGGGTAAAAGGACGCTAATGGCAGTTGTATACAGGCCTCCAAACAGCAGCCGGGATGTGGATTACAAATTACAACAGGAGATTGAAAAGGCATGTCAGAAAGTCAATGTCATGATAATCATTGGGGACTTTAACATGAAAGTGGATTGGAAAAACTAGGCCACTACTAGACCTCAAGAGAGAGAATTTGTAAAATGTCTAAGGGATGGCTTTTTAGAACAGCTTGTTGTTGAGCCCACTCGGGATCGGCTGTGCTGGACTGGGTGTTGCACAATGAGCAAGAGGTGATAAGAGAGCTTAAGGTTAAGGAGCCCTTAGGGAACAATGATCACAATATGATCGAGTTCACTTTGAAATTTGAGAAGGAGAAACTAAATTCCAATGCATCAATATTTCAGTGGAATAAAGGAAATTACAGTGGCATGATAGGGGAACTGGCTGAAGTTGACTGGCAAGGGACACTAGCGGTAAAGACAGTAAAGCAGCAATGGCTGGAGTTTCTGCGAAAAATGAGGGAAGTGAAAGACAGATATATTCCAAATAAGAAGAAATTTTTGAATGAAAGAAGGACATGACCGTGGTTGACAAGTGAAGTCAGAGCCAAAGTAAAAACAAAAGAGAGGGCATACAAGGAAGCTAAAGCTGGTAGGAAGATAGAGGATTGGGGAGTTTCTAAAAACTTGCAGAAGGAAACTAATAAGGTCATTAGGAAGGAAAAGATGAATTATGAAAGGAAGCTGGCGACTAATACCAAAGAGGATACTAAAAGCCTTTTTAAGTATATAAACGGTAAAAGAGAGTTGAGGGTAGATATAGGACTAATAGAAAATGATGCTGGAGATATTATAATGAGAGACTCAGAGATGGTAGAGGTACTGAATGCTTATTTTGCATCTGTCTTCACAGTGGAAGACATCTGCGGTATACTAGATATTCAAGTGTCAGGGAAGAGAAGTACGTGCAGTGAAAATTACGACTGTGTAGGTGCTCAGGAAGCTTAATGGTCTGAGGGTGGATAAATCTCCTGGACCTGATGGAATGCACCCTTGGGTTCTGAAGGAAATAGCTGGAGAGATTGTGGAGGCATTACCAATGATCTTTCAAGAATCGATAGATTCTGGCATTGTACTGGATGACTGGAAAATTGCAAATGTTGCTCTACTATTTAAGAAGGGTGGGAGGCAGCAGAAAGGAAACTATAGACCTGTTAGCCTGAGATCAGTGGTTGGGAAGTTGGTAGAATCGATTGTTAGGGATGAGATTACAGAGTACCTGGAGGCACATGACAAGATAGGCTAAAGCCAGCATGGTTTCCTGATAGGAAAATCCTGCCGGACAACAATTTTTTTGAGGAATTACAAGCAGGGTAGACAAAGGAAATGCAATAGATGTGCTGTACTTAGATTTTCAGAAGGCCTTTGACAAGGTGCCACACATGAGGCTGCTTAGCAAAATGAGATCCAGTGGAATTACCGGGGAGTTACTAGCATGGGTAGAGCATTGGCTGATCATCAGAAAACAGAAAGTTGGAATAAAGGGATCCTATTCTGGCTGGCTGCCGGTTACCAGTGGAGTTCCACAGGTGTCAGCGTTGGAACCACTGCTTTTTAAGATGTATGTCAATGATTTGGACTATGAGATTAATGGATTTGTGGCTAAATTTGCTGATGATACAAAGATAGATGGAGGAGCAGGTAGTGTTGAGGAAACAGAGAGCCTACAGAGAGACTTAGATAGTTTAGGGGAATGGGCAAAGAAGTGGCAAATGAAATACAATGTTGGAAAGTGTATGGTCATGCACTTTGGTGGAAGAAATAAACGGGCAGACTATTATTTAGACGGGGAGAGAATTCAAAATGCAGAGATGCAAAGGGACTTGAAAGTCCTTGTGCAGGATACCCTAAAGGTTAACTTCCAGGCTGAGTCGATGGTGAAGAAGGCAAATGCAAGGTCGGCATTCATTTCCAGAGGCATAGAATACAAGAGCAGGGATGTGATGTTGAGGCTCCGTAAGGCACTCGTAAGATCACACGTGGAGTATTGTGTGCAGTTTTGCTCCTTATTTTAGAAAGGATACACTGACATTGGAGAGGGTTCAGAGAAGATTCACGAGAATGATTTCAGGAATGAAAGGGTTACCGTATGAGGAACGTCTGGCAGCTCTCGGGCTGTATTCCCTGGAGTTCAGGAGAATGAGGTGGGATCTCATAGAAACATTCTGAATGTTAAAAGGCCTGAACAGATTAGATATGGCAAAGTTATTTCCCATGATAGGGCAGTCTAGGACAAGAGGGCAAAGATGCAGAGACATTACTTTAGTCAGAGGGTGGTAATTCGTGGTATTTGTTGCCACAGCAGCTGTGGAGGCCAAATCATTGGGTGTATTTAAGGCAGAGATAGATAGGTTCTTGATTAGCCAGGGCATCAAAGGGTATGGGGAGAAGGCAGGGGAGTGGGGATGACTGGAAGATTTGGATCAGCCCATGATTGAATGGCAGAGCAGACTCAATGGGCCAAATGGCCTACTCCTGTTCCTATATCTTATGGTCTTATGGTCTAACTCACCTTTAGTCACTTGACCAATTATTTCAAATTTATTCTCCCTGGATATTGATGTTTCTGCTGGATGAGTTAAGTCTCCGATTTCCACTCAGGATCCCTTATATTTTTATTAGAGCATACATAGCACATAGAACATTAGAGCACAATATCAGCCCTGTAGTACACGATGTTGTGCCGAACTTTTAACCTACTCTAAGGTCAATCTATCCTTTCCCTCCTACACAGCCGTCCATTTTCAGTCATCCATGTGCCTATCTAATAATGTCTTAAACGTCTTTAATGCATCTACCTCTACCACTCATCTTGGTTAAATCAAAACTCCAACACACCTGTGCCAAAATAATAAAAATCTCAGCTAAACACATACAGTCCTAGCAGCTGTCCTGGAAATCAGTGTCACCTCTGTAACTCAGTCAAATTCCTTCCTGTAATCTGGTCACTAGAAGTTTGTGTGTCATTTTGTTGTGTTCTGATTGGTTTTTGCAACACCATGAGTGCTGTCATATGATCCCATTGCTGACCTTGGATATCTCAGCTCATGACAGAAATATCCTGTTCACCTTTTAAACAACTTCTTCCATTCAATGATCTTCTCTCAAAGGTTGAAGGCTGAAACAATGATCACTACCTCAGGTTTTGCGCCACACTTTTTATATATTTCTTGTTGTAACTTAAGGTAATTTTTCATGTAATGCACTGCACTGCTGCCACAAAACAACACACTTCATGATAGATAATGAACCTGATTCTGATTTTGATCCTAAAGGTCCATCTGGTCCCGTACATTCCCAGCACTTGAACTTTTATCTTGCAACCCCAAGTGCATGCATTTCTCCAGATTTATGTTCATTTTCTACCACGCTTCTTACATGACAATTATATTGATAAATTACTGCTGTCCACAACTTTCCTCTTACGATCAGAGAGACATTTTTCTATCAACTCACAGGTATGCTCTGCATATTTTAATATATATACCAAAATATCAGAGCGTACTTTTATATACTGTATATAATGAACCCAGTACAGATTTTTGCAAAATCACATTGGAAACAGCTTTCCATTCTAAATCCACCTGTGTGCAATTGCACTTTGCTTCCTGCTAGTGAGGTAACTTTAGAATCAGAATCAGAATCAAGTTTAGTATCGCTGGCAAATATCATGAAATTTGTTGTTTTGTCAGTGATATTAAACCTGATTCTGATTCTAAAGTTACCTCAACAGCAGGAAGTGAAGTAGAATTGCTTTTCCCATTAAATTCTAATTTAGATTTCTTTTCCCATTAGTCCAGGTGCTACAGGGGCTTTAGCATTACTGACCTGTTTGCCATATCAAACTCATCCAAAATTCTGCCGAAGATGTTGCTGAGAAATGACAGTATATGTAAAGATTTCAGAGGCAGAAAGAAAGGTGATAAGCCAAAGCAAACCATCTGAACTCATTACTGCCTGAGGATGTTTAAAGCCCCATATGTTCAATTAATTCAATTACATAATTGGTGCTAATCTTCTATCACTTTATGCTTACTTTTGTGATCTTTAAAAGGTTTTATTTTCATGCTGTTGATTGTAAGTGTGTATTGTGACAGTTGTGTGATGGGTAACATATCCAAGCCAACAATATTGCTCTCGAACTTGGGGTTCACGCATCACATTTACTCACTTTACACACTCTCTGACAGGGTCACAATCTCACCCATTGTGCTGACCTGCTTTGCAGCATCTCTAGGAAGAGGTACAGTCGCAACTTTTATGTGTGTTGCTTGCAATTCCAGCATCTGCAGATTTCCTCGTGTTTGCGTACTGACCTGCTTTCTCCGTTCTCTGAAAACTGACTTTACATGCCATCCTGCCTCAGCTTCAGTTCTGAATGTTGTCAAGTTTCTCCCTTTCCACTGGTCTTCTGCATAAGAATTAATTTTCTTTCATTCTGATGTTTCACGTGTAAATTAATATAAGTTAATTCACTGAAGATTTCTTTTGCCATTTGAATTCCATTATTCAGTAAGCAGATCTTGAGGTCTGCCCAGTATTGACATTCAATAGTTTTACAGCTGCTGTTACCTGTTGCTGAGAGGTCAGTTAAAATGGAGCTATTAATGCTCGAAATCAGATAAAATGCCCCACTTTATCATGAACAGAAGATTTTGTAATAAGCTCTACTAGAACATGAACTTAATTATATATTGTTTTGTAATAACAGAATTTGGAAGACATACAATAAAAATGAGTGTACTTGACTGAAAGTAGGATCATTCAAGGATAAAGGGGAAAATATGTGTCTACATGTGGAGGAAGTAAGGGAGGTCCTTAATGAATACTTTGCTTCCGTGTTCACCAAGGAGAGGATCTTTGATGAATATGAGGTCAAAACATATCGATGCAATTATAAAAAAGGCAAGACAGTGACTATACTTCACTAGGAGTTTGAAGGGATTTGGTATGACAGCAAATACACTCAAATATGTCTATAGTTGTACCGTGAAGAGCATTCTGACAGGCTGCATTACTGTCTGGTATGGGGGGGTGGGCTACTGCACAGGACCGAAAGGAGATGCAGAGGATTGTAAATTTAGTTGGCTCCATCCTGGGTACTAGCCTACGAAGTACCCAGGACATCTTTAGGTCTCAGAAAGGCAACGTCCATTATTAAGGACCTTCAGCACCCAGGGCATGCACTTTTCTCACTGTTACCATCAAGTAGGAGGTACAGAAGCCTGAAGGCACACACACAGCGGTTCAGGAACAGCTTCTTCCCCTCTGCCATCCGATTCCTAAATGGACATTGAATCCATGGACACTACCTCACTCTTTTAATATATATTATATCTGCTTTTTGCACGATTTTTAATCTATTCAATATACGTATACTGTAATTGATTTACTTATTTGTTTATTAGTTTTTTTCTTCTTCTTCTATATTATGTATTGCAATGAACTGCTGCTGCTAAGTTAACAAATTTCATGACACATGCCGGTGATAATAAACCTGATCCTGATTCTGATTCTGATTCTGAGGTAGAACGGACTAATATTCTGGAGCATGTTGAGATTAAGAAATAGATTGTGTTAGAGTTTATGAGAAAAACCATTAGAATAGTGGTCAGATTTGACAAACGCTAGGTTATTATGGGATGTGAGGAAAGAGATTAATGCAGCTTTGATGATCTTTGCATTATCTTTGTCCACAAGAGTAGTACCTGTATCAGAAGAATGGAGGATGAGAAACATTTTTCCATTGTTCAAGAAAGGTAAGGGGGATAATCCTAGGAATTATCGACCAGTGAGTCATCAGTGATAGGCAAATAATTGGAGAGGATTCTGAGGGAGAAGATCTATGAGAATTTGGAGAACCGTCGTTTTATTAGAGATAGTCAGCAAGATTTGAGGGAACAGGTCATGTCTCACAAATTGACGAAGGGGGAGCGGAGGATGTGGTGTACATGGAGTTCAGTAAGATGTTTGAGAAGAAGGCAGAGGGTGGTAGTAGATGGAGAGTTTTTTGCTCAGAGGTTAGTGAATAGTGGTGTTCCACAAGGATCTGCTCTGAGACTCTTGCATTTTGAGTTTTTTAAATAATTTGGATGATGAAGTAGAGAGATGGGTTAGTATATTTGCAGATGGCACAAAGGTTGGAGGTATTGTGGATAGAGTAAAAGATTATTGTAGATTACAACTGGATATAGATGGGGAAGGTTGTTGAAGGTAACAATGGAAAATTGTTAGCATGGAGAGCTGGGCTGGGAACAAGTAAACAGAGTTCAGTCTGGAGAAGTGTGAAGTGATTCACTTTGGAAAACAGTACAAGGTTAATGGCAGGTTTGTTAGCAGTGTGGAGTAACAGAGGGATCTTGAGGTGTGCGTGCATAGATCCTTCAAAGTTACCACGTAAGTTGTTAGGATGGTTAAGAAGGCATTTGTTGGTTGGAGAACTGCATGCACACAAAATGAATGTTTTCTCCCATGAGTAATTTTCAAAGACAGGTCAGGTGGCACCTGTGGAGAAAGTAACAGATGATCTTTCACTAGAATGGATAATATATATGTGTAACAATCATTCAGTATTTAGCAGAGGCAACTGAAGCAAGTGAAGCTTTGGCAGTGACTTAGCATTGTGGTATATCAGCTCAATGCAGGAGGATTGTGTTGAATTGTCTCCCTGCACATTCTGAGCAACATGCTGATTCACAGCCCCAAGACAACTGCTTTCTCCTTTCATGTTTAATTCCCTGCTTTTCCAGTCTTGGAGGTAGGAAATCAAGGGAATAAACCACCGATTTAAAAACAAGCTAAAAAAGCTGCTAAAAAGTCCATTCTCATGCACCTTGATTACAAAAGACAGTCAGTGTGTGAAAGATGTGTATATTGTGGCAATTGTCAGTCTGAAACACAATTTGAACTCAGCTTAAGCATTATTGGGATCTAGACATTTTTCAGGATTAGAATCATAGACAAAGTTATTATTTTAATTTCGGAAGTAAGGATTATTCATTTTATATATATATACATACACCCAAAAAGAAAAACAGTACAAAGTTTCTCACATATTTAGTGTCACTTGGTCAATACACTGAGAAGTGTGCGGCTTCTTTAAACCGCAGTGCAATTGTCACACGTTTGGCTGTCTGGGGTGATGCACCCATTCGTTGCTTGAGAGATGTCCACACTCATCGCAGCTGTTTTATGTCGGGTACTGGAAGGAGGCTCGACTGTGGCTGCACCCAGCTTCCGTGCCCCCCTCAGCGTATACTCCTACAGTCTGGACTGTGGCAATTAGCAGCATTCCCTTACAGACATATTGCTGTGCTGGAAGATTCAAAGATACAAAGTATGTATGCAGTGTACAACCCTGAGATTCTTTTTCTGTGGACATGCCTAGCAAATCTATAGAACAGTAATTGTAAACAGGATCAATGGATAACAAACTGCAAATGCAGATAAAAATAAATAGCAATAAATAATGAGCATGAAATAACAAGATAAAAGAGTCCTTAAATGAGTGTAGTTATTCCCTTTTGTTCAAGAGCCTGATGGTTGAGGGGTAGTAACTGTTCCTGAACCTGGTGGTGTGAGTCCGGAGGCACCTGTACCTTCTACCTGATGGCAGCAGCGAGAAAAGAGAACAGCCTGGGTGGTGAGGATCTTTGATGCTGGATGCTACTTTTCTATGTCAACGCTTCATGTAGATGATGCTCAATGGTTGGATGGGCTTTACCTGAGATGTACTGGGTCAAATGCACCACCTTTTACAATCTTCCACTCAAAAGCGTTGGTGTTCCCATACCAGCCCGTAATGCAGCCAGTCAGCACACTTTCCACCATACATCTATAGAAGGTTGCCAAGATTTTTGATGACATGCCGAATCTCTGCAGACTCCTGAGAAAGTAGAGGCACTGCCATGCTTTCTTGGCAATTATATTTATATAATGGGTCTAGGACAGGCCCTCTGACACCCAGGAATTTAAAGTTACTGTCCCACTCCACCTCTAATCCTTTTATGATCATGAACCTCTGCTTTCCTTCTCCCGAAGTCTATAATCAATTTCCTTGGTCTTATTGACATTGAGTGAGAGGTTGTTGTTATTACACCACTCAGACAAATTTTCAATCTCCTTCCTGTATGCTGGTTCACCAGCACCTTTGATACAGCCCATAGCAATGATGTCATCAGAAAGCTTGCATATGGTGTTGGAGCTGTACTTAGCTACACAGTCACAGGTGTACAGTGAATAGAGCAGGGGCTAAGTACTCATCCCTGCGGTGCTCCTGCACTGTTGGAGATTGCGGAGGAGATGTTTTTGCCATTCCAGACTGGCTGGGGTCTACAAGTGAGGAAATCCAGGATCCAATTGTACAAAGAGGTACTGAGGCCCAGATCTCGGAGTTTGCTGATTAGTTTTGAGAGGATGATCATGTTAAACGCTGAGCTGAAATCAGTAAAGAACATCCTAATATATGCATCTTTGCCCACCTGCCTTCTGAGCCTCAGGAAGACCAAGAAGTATCTTTCACTGAGTTGATGATCTTCCGACATTGGGCTCTATGTGTGCCCCTGGGAACATCCCATAGTTCAGAGTCTTTTGTAATGCAGCTACTAGGGATGAAACAAGATGAAGACTTGACTGGGAGGGCCTCTCTTTCTCTGCCAGCCAGATGAAGTCTTGGTGCTTGTTGGTGAATTATAGCAATTAGGCATTTGGTCAGTTTGCTCTGGGTACTACCCCACAATATCCTTAGAGACCATGCCCCATTATATCTGGTGGGACCTGGACTGTCTCCAACACAATCTCGGTTCTTGTCCATTATACTTAAATATTATTCAGCCTCATTCGCCTACCCACCCACCCACTCACCTGTGACTTTTACATAAAGAGTTGTAATGAAGAAGTTAGTCTCTTTTTAATTCACAGTTTCTGTATGAGCTGACTATATAATTCACCTAGCATTTACCCACAATTCAGCTCTTTGAGAACAATTTTAATTTCTCCAGTTTACTTCCAATTATTTCATCTGAAGAGCTTCAATGGCCCAGTTCATGTCACTGAATGAATACATCAGTGATACCCAACTTGCCTTTGACTTCCCAGACGTGCAGCAATACAGGTCAATTCACAAATGGGTTCTCCAAATATCCAGTCATATGATTTGATTAGCAAAGCCCTCATCTCTCAAAGTTCTTGCAAAGATGTGCTCGGAAAAGGTTTAAATGAAATCCTTCAAACAGAAGCCATATTTAATTTGTTTTCTTTTCTTTGCATGTCTCCTTTCTATTTACTAAACAGAGTATACCTTGAAACAATTAGCGAGCATCTCCCAGCTGCACACAAGTTGGTAAGAATTTGATATACATGCCAGGGGTGATTGATAAGTTCATGTCCTAAGAGAGGAGGAGTCGATTTTAGAAAACCTAGCACATTTATTTTTCCGACTTTTACACACTTAGTCCAGTGGTCGTGAAGGATACAGATCCCTTCTTTGTAGAAGTCGGCGTCTTGGACCTCCAAAAGTGGTCCACAGCAGGGGTGATTGATAGATAAGTTCGTGGCTTAAGGTAGACGATGAGTTATTAACTTCAAACTTTCTGCATTTTCACTCAAAGGGTTGAACTGCATGTGCATGTAACAAGAGCTGTATAACTCATCTCCTTCTATCTTAGGCCAGAAACTTATCAATCACCCCTGCTGTGGACCACCTGGAGGTCCAAGACGCTCTCGTTACATGCGCATGCAGTTCAACTCTTTGAGTAACAATGCAGAGAGTTTGAAGTTAATAACTCATCTCCTTCTACCTTAGGCCACGAACTTATCAATGACCCCTGCTGTGGACCACTTCTTCAAAGAAGGGATTCATATGCTCCATAACCACTGGACTAAGTGTGTACATGTAGGAGGGGACAATGTTGAAAAATAAATGTGCTAGGTTTTCTAAAATTGACTCCTTCTACCTTAGGCCATGAACTTATCCCTCGTGTGTACGGGCTACTGGCTAGAAAACACACTCATTGGCCACTTTATTAGGTTCACCTGTACACCTGTTCATTAATGCAAATATCTGATCTGCCAATCATGTGGCAGCAACTCAGTAGATCAAAACATGTAGACGTGGTCAAGAGGTTCAGTTGTTGTCCAAACCAAATATCAGAATGGGGAAGAAATGTGATCTAAGTGACTTTGACTGTGGGATGATTCTTGGTGCCAGGTGTTGTGATTTGAATCTCTCAGAAACTGCTGATATCCTGGGATTTTCACATACAGTGGTCTTTAGAGTTTACAGAGAATGGAGTGAAAAACAAAAAAAAATCCCATGAGAGGCAGTTCCGTGGGTGAAACCTCTGTTGATGAGAGAGGAGAACAGCCAGACTGGTTCAAGCTGACAGGAAGGCAACAGTAACTCACATAACCACACATTACAACAGTGGAATGCAGAAGAGCATCTCTGAACACAAAACACATCGAAACTCGCAGAGGGTGGGCTACAGCAGCAGAAGACCACAAACATACGGAAATACATTGAGTGTATACATCTTTTAATCTAGAGTGATTTTTATTTAAAAAGTTGGAACTTTACAAAAGTTGGTGCTTTACAGTAATGGCAGTTGAACAAAGCTGAATAATGTTCAGCTGAATTCTTTTTCACTATAGCAGCAGAGGCTCTCACGTATTATAGTTAATAATGCCCATTGTTCACTCACTCACCAACTCCTCCCTCAGAACCACCACCTCCTCCACATTTCTATTTAAGATGCTGGAAGATTACATGGTCTTATAGTAAAATATTTCTCCTCTGATCTGCTGTACTGTGACATAAATACACAAATCAGTTAATAAAGCTTTGAGAACATTTTCTGTCACAGTGCAGTCAGAAGCCTCCAGACTGCTTAAGCAGACAGTGCCACCATCCATTTTTATTAAAGAGTCTGGAAAATGTAGCCAAGGTCTTTCTTCAGTGCAAGAAAATTGCTGGAAACATTTCCAGTTGTGCTCCACTGGTCTCCAACTATCTCATTTGTCTTCTGTGACTGGATTACGTGTCTTCACTGGCAATGGCTCTGTTTGGGTTTCATCTGAAGTGATGCAGTTGCTCCAGTCCAGTCTTTGATGAAACGTTGAAACACAAAGGATACTCAGCAGAGCCCCCAGTAACTGCATTGGTTTGAATATCAGGGTCTCACCAATGTGTTGCAAGATGAACAATGCAAAGACCTGTTCCGCTTCTAAGCTGATTTACGTTCTGCTCAGAGAGCTGGAAAACATTCATTTGGTATAAAACCAATAAGCGTTAATTTAATCTAATTTATCTTGTAAAGCGTGAGTTTTTAAATTAAATCAAACTCTTTTCAAAATGTATTTGCTAATTTTCTCTTTCTGGATTTGATGCTGTTAATCCAACCAGCCTGCGAGTCAGAGAGCAAATAACTATGGAAGCCGCACTTAGTCAGCTTCTAGCTTAGGACATGATAGCAATCATCAGTCCATTTTCCATGTCCAAACTGGTAAATCCAATACATGAGACCTTGCTAGAATTAATTGGGAGAGCTGCCAGCTGCTGTCAAGAATAATGTTTGAACAAGTTAATTTTAAGCTACTTACCTTTTTGACAGTAGCCCTAGAGGATGACCTAGTGATATCCAATTAATATCAGCTTGACATCCCATTTGAAGACATCTCAGATCCTGCCCTATGTCGTGAAGTATTCTTCATCTGGCCTTAAGCTGACATGAGGTCCCTTATCTCTATTTTCAAGCTTCCAAGGCTTTTTTGAAAAACTTACCCTGCCCAATATTATGTTAGACATCTTTTATTTTGTCCTTATGGTTTTACATCATCATCTGAAGGGACATGTGACACATATGCCTGACTGGAAGATTTAATCAGTCAGAGTGTTACAGTAAATGAAAATTAAATAAAACAACTACAGGTAACTAAAATAAACTGGCTCTGGCCCGGCTATCTTACTATCTAATGTGTTTAAAGCAGGTGGAGGCATGATGAGCTGATTGGCCCACCCTACCATTAAAGTCCAATTTCCAATCAGCCTGCCCAGCTTGCCTACATACATGACAGCAGCTGACTAATCCAGTGCCTCTGCCTCGAATTGTAAAGTAACATATTATTTCAAAAGCTTTTTAACTTCTAGGTTGTAAGTGACAGAATCACATCACCAGCAAATCTATCACAAGCAATGCTAGAATAACATGCTCTTTTGGTAATGGATGAGAGGGTAATGACAAATACTCTAGCAGGAACATTGTCAGAGGGAAATACATATAGCTTCCTTTGTGCTTTGGAACTGGAGTTCAGCACTTTCACCACACCAGAACAGACCGCAGAACTGGTGGGGTGCCTTTTGAAACCTTTCTCTTTGTTCTCCCTGTCGTTCAAGATGGATGTCTGCTCCTCCGAGGAAATCATTCAGGCATTTCTTTAAGCTTCTATCAAGGCTACAACGGATATGTAAGATGACTTGACATGATGATAAAATGCTTGAAATAATGCAGAGAAAATTTGATGGGACTTGAATACCCAAGTTACAGGGATAGGTTGAAAAGGTTAAGACTTTATTCCCTGGAGTGCAGAAGAAAGAGGGGGAGATTGTATAAAGGTAGACTAAATTATGAGTGTTATAGATAGGGTGAATGAATAAAGGTTTTTACTCAACAGGTTAGGTGAGAGTAGAAATAGAGGCTTAGGTGAAAGGCAAAAAAATTTAAGGAGAAGCTTCTTCTCTCAGAAGGCGGTGTGAGTGTGGGGCGGATTTCCAGGTCTATCTGCTGCAATGCAGTTTTAAACTCTGGAAACATGAATCTTTCTGAGATCTTTACAGTTGAAGGAGTTTTACATCCAAGAATGTGAAAAGTCTTGGGAGATTTGTTCTCTTTTTGTAGTTGCTGTAGTTTTCTTCATTCTGCTAACAATCCAGGAGCCCATTTTTCTTCTTTATGTAATTTACTTCTGGAAGCTAGTGATAACAGCAAATAAGATGAGATAGTTTTATCTGGAGGGTATGGGGTTATTGATTGCAGAGGATTGTTTGTTGGAACTGTATTAAGACGCAAGCTCCATACTCCACTCTCCAGCATCATCGCTTCAAGATTAATGATATTTAAAAACAATTTAGTTCATGCAGATTCAAATATGTATCAAGTCTAAATTCTAGAGATTGTTCCAGAGAATTATCATGTTTGCCATAAAAACAGGGAACCAGAATTTATGATCCCAATAGATCAATCTGTCATTATGGGATGTTGTATTGTGTATCACTTTCTTATCTGCAACTATTTGCATAGAAGTACTGCACAAAAAGGCCATTTAGCCCAGTTAGTCCGTGGTAGTGTTCATACTTCAAGCAATCCTTTTCCCTCCTTATGTCATCTAGGCACAACAGCACATCCTTTCGTTTTCTCTTATCCTTATTTTCTTAATTAACCTCTTTAATGCATCATGGTCATTTGCCCCCAACTCCAGGTAGCTGCAAATTCCACATTGGAATAAAGAAGTTCCTCACGAATTTCTTAATGAATTTATTTGTGGTTATTTCATGTTATAAGTTCCTACTTCTTGACCACTGATAGCTGGATGCATCTACACTACCAAGTCCTCTTCTCATTTTTAAATACTCTTGACCAATCCCTGCAGAAAGAGTGGCTAATTAAGAGGAGGAGAAGATGGCGGCGCGACGGCAGCGTGCGCGGCCTCTCCGGTGATGAATATCTGTTATCTGTCAAGTAGGGGACCGTGCACAATTCTGATTTGATGGAGACGGACGTGAGAGTACAGAGGAACATCTGGAAAACTTCTGAAATGCCCACTTCGCTGCGGCTGCTATTGTGTGGTAACCAGAATCTCCAGAGCAGAAGGCCCCGAAATCCTCGGCTTTGCTTGTTTCAGCGACTGGGGCGAGGTCAAAGGCGTTCGGCAGAGGATGGCGCTCGGGAGGCTGTATTGAAGGGGCTGGTCGGAGGCTCGAAGTTTTCGGATGGATGGACTCAGTGTCGGCTGTGGTCGGCTGCTTCCAAGACATCGGCAAATTGACGGTGCCTGGCGGTTTATGGCAGGGAGTTTCTCCCTTTTGCCGCCTGCTATCAGGGACTTTGAGACTTTTTTTTTTACCGTGCCCATGGTTTGTTCTTCATCAAATTAGGGCATTGCTTTGCACTGCTGTAACTATATGTTATAATTATATGGTTTTGTCAGTGTTAGTCTTTGGTTTGTCCTGTTTTCTGTGATATCACTCCGAAGAAACATTATATCATTTGTTAATGCATGTATGCATTTCTAAATGACAATAAAAGAGGACTGAGTGTTCTCATAATCTAATCTAATCTATATTGATGGCTATATTTACTGTTTCTGCAGTTTATGGCAAGTTGATTTTACCCTAAATGTATGACCTCTCCCTCGAAGGGGACCACAACCTTGTCATGGGTTTTGGAGGCTGGCATGCCTCAAAGACCCAGAGAGCTATGCTGGTTGGAGTCAGGGCCTTGTGCTTTGACTGCTGGTAGGCTCACTCATACCAAACAGGTCAAGGGGAGAGGCAAGACACAGAATGGTCTACAGGTTTCAGGGTTCAGCTCACAATTAACAACACTGACTGGTCAAAAAAATGGTTATGTAAACAGCAATGAAGAATCCTATATCTGTATGTGAGGGTATTCCTGAGGGTCCACCCAGGAATTGCATGACTGACAGCAGCGCAAACTGAGAGGACGCTATGGGGCGCAATAAAGGAATACTGCCAAGGTCAAGCCCAAAATTGTTTTTTGGATGTACGAACCATGCACAGCACTGCATGCAAGCAAAAATAACTGCAGTAATGTTTCCTTACAACGTACATATACTGACATCAATGAAAGCAGATGGACAGGGTCTGACAGACTAAAGGCAGCAACCAGTGAAACAGTTTTATACTCCGGAAGGGAAGATGGTCAGCATCGTGATGGTGTAGCTGTCATTTTGAAGGAAGGCATTGAGAAGAGCTTGCTAGGGCCGGCTGGTGGCACAACGACATCGGAGCCGGACCCGGACCCGGGAGCGGAGGTTCCCGGGTTCGAAACTAGTCGGGTCCGCCCCCAAGTACGCTTTCCATCTGTGCCGGGTTGAGTGTCGAGATTGCAACTCGACCTTATGAAATAAAAAAAAGGGAAAATACTGTGAAAATGTCTGTGTGAGGAATGGCGCACCACACGGTCTCTCTCTCTCACTCTGCACCTTGTAAAAGCATGAAAAAGACATCATCACGGACGCACGCATGGACGCATGCACGGACACGCAGACGCACACGGGCAATTGCCAAAAAAAAAGAGAAAGGCTTGCTAAAGTGAAAACCAATCAACAGTAGGATGATGAGAGTCAGGCTGAAAGGGAAGCAAATGAACATGACCGTGATCCAGTGCTATGCTCCAACTAATAATAGTGACGCTGAAGAAGAGGATGTCTCCTATGACCAGCTACAATCAGATAACACCACGCTATGATATAATCATCGACATGGGAGATCTAAACATCAAAGTGGGAAATAACAATTCACGCTTCACTGGGGTCATGGGCACTCATGGACGTGGAACAATGAATAGCGATGGTGAAAGACCATCAACAATTTGGTCATAGGAAGGACCCTCGTTCCACACCATGAAATCCACATCTGAAATGGTGTTCACCCAATGGACGAGACAAAATCCAGAATGACCATTTAATGATCAAAGGAGACAATCCTTGCAGGATGTAAAGGTGAAGAGAGGAACAAATACAGGAAGTGATCAACACCTTGTTATAGCAGTGATGAAACGCAAGCTGTTCTGGGACCAGAGCACATGTACCAAGGTGCTATGATGTTGAAAAGCTCAAGGATACCAGTATGAGATCTGTCTTCACTATTCAGCTTAAGAACAGATTCCAGGCCTTGCAAGACTGTGTCGAGGATGTGTTGGTAGACAGGGTCGATGCAATGTGGAAACGGATTGCTTCAGTCTTCAAGGAGAGCGGCAGCAAGGCTTGTCAAGGATACAGAGCTGGAAAGAAGAGCAAAGGATGGATACAGCAGGAAACATGAACAGCCTTAGAAGAAAGTCAAAAAATTAATAAGTGTTAGATGAAAGGCCAACAGGAATTAAGGAGAGATTTCAACTAGTATATACTGAAGCTAACAAGAAAGTGAAGAGACTTGTAAGAAAGGATAAGAGAGTCTACATGGAAGACCTCGCAGAGGTGGCTGAAGCAGCAGCCAATTGAAGTAATCAGGGAAATATATACAAGGTTTCAAAATTGGTATGCGTAAAGTTCAGGCCAGATCCAGTGGTCCTGTGAGAGGTAAGAACGGTCTGCTTTTGACAACTGAGAAAGAGCAAGAAGAACGAAGGATGTGGATTTCAGAGAACTACTGAATAGATCACCACCAAACGAAGAACCTGACATACATGAGGCAGCAGAGGACCTTGACATCAACACAGATCCATCCAAGAAAGAGAGATCGTTGCTGCAATTAAATCATTAAAGAACAGCACAGCTCTACAACATGACAATTTGAACACCAAACTGTTCAAAGCTGAACCAAAATCATCCTGCAGCCACTGCTTACTACAATCGGGAAATGGGGACAAGTACCCAAGCATTGGGTAAAGGAAGTTATTGTGAGGATCTCCAAGAATAGAGCACTAAATGATTGCAACAACTGGTGTAGCATCACACTTTTGTAAGGGCCCAGCAAGATTTTCAGCAAAGTTATTGTCCAATGGATTACAGATGCTCTCGACGTGCGCTTGAGGAATGAGCAAGTTGGCCTCAGGAGAAGCAGAGGCTGCGTCAAACAGATCTTCATGCTGCATAACATCGTAGAACAGTACACAGAATGATGGAGACAACTGAATGTGAACTTTGTGGACTTTGAAAAGGCTTTTTTTCACATCCACAGGAGAGCCTCAGATCATACGGGATTCCTTCCAAAACTGGCCACTTACCCGAAGTTTCTATGCTAACCTCGCCTGCACAGTTGGAGACTGCAATTCGAGCTTTGAAGTCAAGTTAGGAGACAGGCAAGGCTGTGAGATATCAGCAATATTAGTTAGCCTGGTGATTGTCTGGGTTACGAGGCAAACAATGAAAGATAAGCAGAGGGGCATTAGGTGGACTCTATTCTCTACTTTAGAAGACCTCGACTTTGCAGATGAACTCACATTATTATCACATACATACCAGCACATCAAGAGGACTCCTGATGAAGGGTCTCGGCCTGAAAAGTCAACTGGTTACTCTTTTCCATAGATGCTGGTTGGTCTGCTCAGTTCCTCCGGCATTTTATTTGTATTGCTTTGATTTCCAGCATTTGCAGATCTTCTCTTGTTTGGAGACCAAAGATAACTTGGTGCCCTACTGTAGAGGCAGAAATGAGGACTCCGAACCACACCAGGCACACAATAAAAATAGAGAAGATGGCCAAGGACATAGATAGAGGACCTTCATTGCTGCCCTAAATGCTATCGGTGTAACAGACAACAGCTAACCAGTATGACTTCTCAACCATGAAGGTACTGCCGACAAGGAGGAGCAATTTAGTCATTCTCCAGATGTCATTGAATCAAAGAGTCATAGAACACTACAGCACCAAAACAGGTTCTTTGGCCTATCTAGTCCATGCCGAGTACTATCGTCCCACACTCGGACTGTAGCACTCCATACCCTTCCCATCAATGTACCTGTGGAAATTTCTCTTAAATGTTGAAATTGAAACTGCATCCACCACCTGCATAGTTAGCTTGTTCCACACTCTCACCACCATCTGAGTGAAGAAGTTCTCTCTCGTGTTCCCCAAAAACATTTCACCTTTCAGCCTTTCTCCATGACCTCTAATTGTACTCCCATCCAACCTCAGCGGATAAAGTCTGCTTGCATTTACCCTACCTATATCACTCATAAATTTGTATACCTCTATCAAATCTCCCCTCAGTCTTCTATGTTCTAGGAAATAAAGCCCTAATCTATTCAATCTTTCCCTATAACTCAGGACTCCAAGTCCCAGCAACATCCTTGTAAGTTTTCTCTGCACTCTTTCAATCTTGTTTACATCTTTTCTGTAGGTTGGTGACCACAACTGCACACAACACTCCAAATTAGGCCTCACCTACCACTCTCTGTGTAATACTTACCTTGGTTGGTCCTCCCAAAGTGTAACACTTGTCTGCATTAAATTTCATCTGCTATTTTTCCAGCTGATCCAGATTCTGCTGCAAGCTTTAATGGTCTTCCTCGCTGTCCATTACACACCCAATCTTGGTGTCATCCACAAACTTAATGATCAGGTTTACCACATTATCATCCAGATCATTGATATGGATGACAAACAACAATGGACCCAGCACTGATCCCTGTGGCGTATCACTAGTCGCAGTCCACCAGTCAGATAAGCAACCATCTATTATCACTCTCTGTCTTCTCCCATGAAACCAATGTCCAATCCAATCTACTACCTTATCTTGAATGTCAAGCAACTGAACTTTCTTACCCAACCTCCCATGCAGGACCTTATCAAAAGCCTTGCTAAAGTCCATGTAGATAACATCCACAACCTAGCCTTCATCAACTTTCCCAGTAGCTTCCTAAAAAAACTCTGTGAGATTAGTTAGACACAATCTAGCACGCACAACAGCCTTGACATCCTTTCTGAAATGGAGCAACCACATTGAGCATCATTTTCTAAATATGGCCTAACAAAGCTTTACATACAGTAGTGGCAACATGGCTTCCTGACTCTGATCTTCAATGCCAGTGAAGGCAAACATGCCATACTCATTATAATCGTTATCCCATACTGATAATAGAAGAAGCAGTGAAAAGTACTGCCCCAGAGAATAAGAACTTTAACAAAGATTTCACTCTAAGAAAGAACTGAAATATGGTGGTAAACAAGGTGGGACAGCGGAAATCTGATTGGTTGACAACTAACCAATCAGGAAGGGCGGGTGACAGGGGTGTATATATACCACCAAACTAGATGGGCCTAGGCATCATCCCTGATGAAGATGGCAGAGTTGGTTATTGACATGTCAGTTAAAATCAATACCTGTACCCAGCTGGAAGCCCAAGAGAGTTTATTCGTACAGGCCCTTTGACTCACAATGTTATACTAAGCTTTTAACCTTCTCCAAGATCAATCTAATTCTTCCCTTCATACATAGCCCACCATTTTTCTTTCATTCATGTGGCTATCTAAGAGTCTATTAAATGTCCCTAATATATCTCCCTCTACTGTCACCCCTGGCAATCGTTCCATGTATTTACCAGTCTGAGTGAAAAAACAAACTCTGTCAGTTTTAATACATCAATTGATATTAATAGAGAAGTAGGTTAGTATGGCATAAAAATAAATAAAGGTTCATTTTTAGACAGGTAGCACTGGGAAGCAAGGTGATATGATGGATTGATTAGAGTACACCTGGAGCCTTCTCTTCTCCTCAGGCAGGCACTGGGGGCTGAAAATAACTTGTTTTTATTCCAAGCCTTGAATTCTGATGTAGCAGATGAGGCACTGTGGGACCCGTATGCTCTGCTGCAGTTTCAGCAGGAGGTGCTTGAAGGGACTGTCATGTGGATAGATTGGTTACTCTGTATTCTGCATTGTCATTGTTTTACCTCGTTTTGCCTCAACGCATTGTGTAATGATCTGATCTGTATGCATAGTATGCAGGACAAGCTTTTCATTGTACCTCAGTACATGTGACAATAGTAAACCAATTCCAATTGGAAGGTGGGGTATTAGCCTGGTCCTCCATTTTTTCCCCAAAGGATGCAGGTCCTCAATGCCATCTCAAATAGTTCTCCACCCTGAGTGGTCGTGAGCCAGGGCTTCCCATCAGCGGGATGTTATAGTTTTACAAGAAAATTTTAGCAAGGACCCTGTTTGCTTATCTCTGTCTACCTCTTAAAATTATAGAACTTAGAATACTGTGCTGCTTGCATCTCGAGTATGTCCATCATAAATCACCCCAAAGTGCATTTAATTCGAACAGTCCTGGGGATGTTGGCCTTGAACATCATTGTTAGCTCAATTATTCTGTCAGTGGATCTGTATCAGAATAAAAATCTGGTTTATTATTACAGACAGATGTCATGAAATTTATTGTATAGTGGCAGCAGTATAGTACAATACGTACAATATTAATGTAAGCTACAATAAAAATACAATGTATAAAATTCAAAAAGTGTGCAGAGAGTGAAGCAGTATTCATGGGTTTGTGGCCCGTTCAGAAATCGGAGGGGAAGAAGCTGTCTCTAAAATGCTGAATGCATGCTCCAAGCTCCTGTACTTCCTCCTTGATGGTAACAATGAGAAGAGGACATGTCTTGGATGGTGAGGGAAGTTCATGATGGATGCTGCCCTTTAAGGCATCACTATTGAAGATGTCCTCAATGTAGCAAAGTTATTGCCCAGGATAGAGCTGGCTGCGTTTACAACCCTCTGTAGCTTTTTTTCCTATCCTGTGCAATGGCCTCTTCATACCTGATATTAATGCAACCAGTTAGAATGTACTCCATGGTACATCTGTAGAAATGTGTTACTCTTTGGTGACATACCAATTCTCCTCAAAATCCTACTGAAATATAGCTGCTGGCATGCCTTCTTCATAGTTGCCTCAATATGTTGGGCCCAAGATCGCTCTTCAGAGATGTTAACACAGAGAACTTAAAGCTCCTCACCTTTTCCACTGCTGACCCTTGATAAGCACTGGTACGTGTTTTTCCAGCTTACTCTTCCTGAAGACCAAAATCAATTCCTGAGTCTTCTTCGGAGAGTGCATGGTTGTTATTACACCACTCAAACAGATGATCTACCTCAAACTTCCTCGTCATCTTCCAAGGTTCTGCCAACAACAAATGTGTCATTCACAAATTTATAGATTGCATTTGAGCTGTGCCTAGCCACACGATCATGGGTGTAGAGAGCGTAGCAGTGAGTAGAGCGCAGAAATTTGGAGGAATTTGTGCAGACAGCACTTTCAGGCTTTGTAGGTACCAAGCCCATGAGCAATACAGAAAATAGTTCAGGCAATATTTTGGCCATAAACAAGACCAGGAGAGCAGTCAGAAGCATGGTTTGGATTGAGAATGGGAGCATGGAGAGGAGTATGGTTGGGAAGGTTAGAAGATGTGTTCCAGGGAATGGGGCAGGGGTATGGGAAGGAAGGTAGGCAGCAACAAGAGTGCAGTGAGGAGCAGGAGTAGGGGAATACTGAGAATACTGTGGACATAGCTCTAGAAAGAGCTCGAAGTTAATAGGTAAAAAGGTTCACCAAAGTTATTCTAGAACAAAGAACTATTAGCTATGTTTTTTTAAAAACTGATCATCTTGACTGGCTTTTCGTGACGACTGAGGGAGTTAATACCTTTAACACTATTTATGATAGAGTTCAGCAGAATGCAACCAGGCTCCTTGGCCTATTTGTCCATGCCAACCAAAGTTAAGCTACCTTTTTCAGAACCCCGAGGTGTAGTCCATCTGGTCCAGCTAACTTGCTTACCTTCAGACCTTTTAGCTTCCAAAGAACCTCCTCCTTAGTAATAGAGACTGCATTCATTTCTGCCCCTAGCACTTCCAAATTTCTTATACGCTGCTGGTGTCTTCCACAGTGAAGAATGTCACAAAATACTTTTTCATTTCAACCACCAATTCGTTGTTCCCATCGCTAATACAAGCATAAACCATTCACCAGAAGAGAGCTCCAGGAGAAATCATTTCACACAAAGGTTAAAATGTGAGGTTACTATTATAAGAAACTGTTGCAATAATGGTGAAGAGGCATTTATGGGGAAACAGGATAAATGCACAGTGAGCAAAGAATAGAAAGCCTTATCGCTGTGTTGGGTTGGGAGGTAGGAGGATATTTATGTGCCAGGTAGTGTTAGGCCAAATTGTTTATTTTTCTGCTGTAAGTACATTGCAATCTTTTGTGTTACTATAAAACTGAAGTGAAGGAAACTGAAGCTCAAAATTAATTCTTTCTACTTATTAGCACAATTCTCTTAAAGCACTTCACGGTTTTCAATTCATCAATTCACTTAATAAATCTTTGGTGAATTCTGCAAAATTATTCAGAAAACATTTCTGCTTCAAGTAATGTTTTTCATTAAATTTTATTAGAAGGGCCTATTTTTGTGGCTAATTGGAAAACATACATCTGATTAAGTGAGTGGTTATTACTCAAATTCTCAATATTTACAAGTACTCCAAACAGCTTTCTACACAAAAGACATTTGTACTGCTCCTTAGAATCTTCACACCAAAAAGTTTCCCTCCTATTGTATCCATCAAACTTGTGCTGCAAAATTCAGGACCAAGGGAAATTTATCAGGTATGCAATGTATGTTTTGTGTGTATTAAAAAAAGTGCAATCTGTCCTGGCTTTCTTCAGGAAAGGAAGATTATTTAACCCATGGGACTATGAAAATGGTGCATAGTTATGGAAACTGTGGGGCTCAACGTACTGATGCAAATATGCAGAAGGCACAGCAGCAGCTTTATTTCATTGGTATCTCGCCAAAGATTCCAGCAAATTTTACCAGATGTATCGTGGAACACCTTCTAATGGCTGCATCACTGTCTGGCATAGAGGATCCATTGTACAGGCTCAGAAAAAGCTGCCGAAGGTTGCAAATTCAGCCAGCTCCATCGTGGGTACTAGTCCTTAGCATCAAGGATACCTTCAAAAGACAATGCCTCAAAAAGGCAGCATCCGACACTGAGGACCCCCTCACCCAGGACATGCCCCCTTCTCATTGCTACCATCAAGGAGGAGGTACAGGAGCCTGAAGACACACACTCAACGTTTTAAGAACAGCTTCTTCCCCTCCACCAGATTTCTAAATGGAGAATAAAACAACCTATGAACACTACCTCAGTATTTCTTGGCTCACTTTTTGCACTATTTATTTACTTTTATATACAGTATGTTCCTCATTGTAATTTATAATTTTTGTGTATTGTAATGTACTGCTGCCGCAAAACAGATCTCATGGCAACTTTCTGAAAATGCTTATTATCAACTCTGAAATATTTTAAGGTGCTCAGCAGTAAAAGCAGTCTTCCTAAAGATGAGGGCAAGAAAGAACTTTGTAACTCAGATGCTTCATTCAAATTTTTATTCGGCTTGCGAATGTATCAGAAACCATTCTTGTTCTCCTGAGAGGGGGGAGAAGATGGCGGCGCAACGCAGCGCGCGCGGCCACTTCGGTGGTGATGTCTGTTATCTGTCAAGTAGGGGACCGTGCACAATTCTGATTTGATGGAGACAGACGTGAGAGTACGGAGGAACATCTGGAAAACTTCTGAAATGTCTGCTTCGCTGCCGCTGCTGCTGTGTGGTAACTGGAATCTCCGGAGCAGAAGGCCCCGAAATCCTCGGCTTTGCGTGTTTCAGTGGCCGGGGAGAGGTCGAAGGCTTTCGGCAGAGCATGGCACTTGGGAGGCTGTATCGGAGGGGCTGGTCGGAGGCTCGAAGTTTTCGTACAGATGGACTCAGTGTCGGCTGTGGTCGGCTGCTTCCAAGGCATCGGCAAGTCGACGGTGCCTGGAGGTTTATGGCAGGGAGTTTCTCCCTTTTGCCACCTGCTATCAGGGACTCGGGAGTCGATCGACTCAGGGACTTTGAGACTATTTTTTACCGTGCCCATGGTTTGTTCTTCATCAAATTATGGTATTGCTTTGCACTGCTGTAACTATACGTTATAATTATGTGGTTCTGTCAGTGTTAGTCTTTGGTTTGTCCTATTTTCTGTGATATCACTCCGGAGAAACATTGTATCATTTCTTAATGCATGTATGCATTTCTAAATGACAATAAAAGAGGACTGAGTGTTCTCATAATCTAAATTGTATGTAATGCTCACTGATTTTACTAGGGAATTCTTTTGGTTTCTGTCCAGTCAAAATAATTTCGTGATTGTTCAGTCAATGTCAAACACAGACTCATACAGTTTAAAACAATACATAGACTCCATTATTCCAAAGAAAAGTTGCACAGTTTCCACCCTGATATTTCACCAGTTTGTAATAGATGTAAATCTGTGAACGGTAATTTGTCACATTCATTCTGGTCAAGTTGTAAGCTTTATGCATGCTGGAAAAGTATTTTTCACTGTTTCTCTGAGGCTTTTGGGAAGCGGTGGGAACCAGACCCGTTCATAGCCATTCTTGGAGCGACAAGCTCCCTATCTTCAGCCAATATGTATGAAAAAATGGCTGTATTATTTGGAATGGTGATTGCTAAGAAGTTAATCCTGCAAATGTGGAAAATGGACTCTGTGCCTACGTATGATCTGTGGCTGAAAGAACTGGCAAATACTTTACATTTGGAGAGACTGAGACTATATAATAAGGACGGAGGGGATCTCTTTGAAAGGATATGGGGCCCTGTATTGGACTTTCTCATGGGGTGAGGACTGAGGTTTATTGGTGCGGTACACCTCTGCTGTGTATGTTTACTTTTGCCTTTGTATTTTTCTCCCTTTTGCTGCTCAATATTTAATTTGATTTTGTTATGGTTGTGGTTTTTGTGGATGTGCTGTATTTTTTTGTTTGTTTGTAATAAATAAAAATAAAAATAAATAATTTAAAAAATCTCAACATTTCTTGTGACAGAATTTTCAAAGAACATCTTATTAAATATAATTAGCACCTGTATTACCTACCACCAAGCCAAAGTGTTTATACCACAAACACAGTCCGTGTTGATAATATTTCCTTCACAAGACCCTCATCCCTGCTTCTTCATGTAATCCCACAAACTAAGGCAAGAAGGGATTGGTGACATCTGAGTGGATCTTAGCAGTGCCAGCTGTCTTTCTCTGGGCCACAAGCTGATTAAAATGTGTCCTGCATGGATTTTATGTCACATTAGGTTACAATAATATGAAGGAATGATCTCAATGAGCCTAATTACCTCATTCTGTTTTCCTGTGGGAGCTGTATTTGCATGCAGCCCCAAAGTAATAGAATCAAAGTCTCTTTTATCTGCCACTTTATGATATGAATATGACCAATGGCAAGGCAGTTCCCAATAGGAAGCAACCTACAGCAGGATTTAAATAAGCTCATTAGGGGAATGAAGGTGGAGGGGGTCAGTAGCTTTAAATTTCATGGTGTTAACATATCGGAGGATCTGCCCTGGGACCAACACAAGGAATGTGTCATCACAAAGGATGCACAACAGTGCCTCTACTTTCTTAGAAGTTTGCATAGATTCAGCAAGTTACCAAACACTTTGACAAACTTCTATAGAGAGCTTGGAAGGCCACGGAAGGTTGGTATAGCAGTATAGATTAAAAGTTCTGACACTGTAACATGATACATATCCTTCCTAAAAAGATCATTGTGAGGTGTACCAACGATAAGCCGTCATTAACTAAGGAGTTGAGGACTCATAGGTCTGCAAAGGATCATGCCTATAGGTCTAAAGACTAGGGCTAGGGTGATCAGACACACAAAAAAAACAATTTGAGTGTCTAGGAAATGTGGTAATAGGTTTCAATCAATAGGAGCATTTAATGTAAAAAAAATGTATACAATATACATCCTGAAATTCATTTTCTTTGCAAACATCCACGAGAACAGAGGAGCGCCCCAAAGAATGAATGACAGTTAAACGTTAGAACCCCAAAGCCCCCTCCTCAGCTCCCCACCCACACACAAGTAGCAGCAAGGCAACAATCCTACCCCCATCCCCACCAGAAAAAAATATCAGCGCCCTCCACCGAGCACTCAAGCATACAGCAAGCATCAATAAAGATGCAGAAATAAGAATACAAGCATGACAAGGTAACCTCAGCCTAATTTATTATCATAAAATAGAAAGCACTAATAAACCACACAGAATACTATACACTCAGACTCCGCATAACACTACTCCACATAGCAACACTCACAACACGCTGGAGGAAGGAGATGTTCGCAAACTATTTGGAAAGCATTAGGAAAGCTGCAAGCATTCACTGTGCTAATCAACCAGCACCTGTCCTCACTGAGGTACCCAACACCTCCCTGCAGTTATGCAGGCATCAGAATGCTTTAAAGTTGCTGCAATCATTCCAGTTACCAGGAAAGATAAGATCACCAGACTTCATTTTTATAGTCCATTTGCTCTGACTTCAGTAGTTATAAAAACCTTTGAATGACTGATGTTGGCCTACTTTGTCCATGACTGATCCTTTTCTTGACTAGCTGCAGATTGCTTCTAGAGCAGATTGCTCAGCTGAGGATGCCTTCATTACATTCTTCAATATTAGGTGTTGGGAAGAGTCCTATGTGAGGATCTTGTTTGTGGATTTTAGCACTGCCCTCAACACTATTGTTCCTGTATTGTTCCATAACAAGCAAAAACAGCTAGCTGCACTCTACAGTACTTGTCAGTGGATTACAAACTTCCTGACAGGAAGGGAGCAGTATGTAAAACTGGGTTCCTATTTGTCCGATCCAATGTTTGTAAGCACAGGCTCTCTCCTGGGCTGTGTTCTTTCACCCCTCCTGTTCTCATTTCATACATATGACTGTACCTCTACAGAGAAATCCTTTAAAATCCTAAAATTCACAGGTGACATGACAATAGTTGGCCTCATCTCGAATAATGATGTGACCTGCTATCAAAGAGAGACACACCATCTTGCAGTATGGTGTGCTTGTAACAACTTGGAGCTAAAGGTTATGAAGACGGTGGAAGTGAGGACTGATTTCTGCCAACAACCCCATAACTCTCCCCGCACCCTCCTGACAAATAATGGTCACGCTGTGTCTGTTGTCAAGCCATTTAAATCCCTAGGGACTAACATTACCAATATGTTGAAGGACAACTCCTCACTAGAAAAAGCCCAGCAGAAATTGTTCTTGCTACACCAGTGTATCCTGATGAATTTTTACTCAGCCATCATTGAGCATGTTGTGACCAGCTCTATCACCATTTGGTTCCCCACTGCATCTTCTCTTTCCAAGTCCAGGTTACAGTGAATGGTCCACTCAATGGATATCATTGGCAGTTAGCTACTGACATTAGAAGACCTATTGAGAATCAGAATCTGGTTTAATATCACGAGCATATGTCAGGAAATTTGCGGCATTAGTACAATGCAATACATGATAAATATAGACAAGAAACAAAAATAAATGATTTACATTACCATAAATGTACATTAAATAGTTAAATTAAGAATAGTGTAAAAGCAGAAAAAAGTTTTAATGTTCTGGTATGTTTCACATATTGGTCATAAAGTGATTCTGATTCTTAGTGTGATGCACTGTGGGGAGTATCCTAACACGTTGTATCATAGCCTAGTATAGAAACATCAATAACCAGGAGTGGAAAATGCTACAGGAAGTGGAGGACATAGCCCAGTCGATTGTAGGCAAAGTCCACCCTACCATTTACACGGAGCTCTGCCATAAGAAGCCACATCCAATCTCAAACACTCCACCATCCAAACCATGCCCTCTTTCGCTACTACCATCAGGCAGGAGGTATAGAAGCTTTAGGTCCTAAACCACCAAGTTCAGGAACAGTACTTACCCTTCAAACATCAGGCTCAGCAACCAGCGTGGATAACTACTACACTGAATCCTCAGACTCCCTTTCAAGGACATCAGTAGATAAGCTGTCTCCAGAGATAAGAGACAGAAAGATCTAGAAAGGGGAGGGAGGTGTCAGAAATGGACCAGGTAAACTTGAGTGCAGGGTGAAAGTTGGGGGTAAAGTTAATGTCAACGAGCTCAGCATGTGAGCAGGAAGCAGCGCCAATGCAGTCGTCAATATAGCAAAGGAAAATTGGGGGACAGATACTAGTATAGGCTTGGAACATAGATTGTTCCACAAAGCCAACAAAGCAGGCATAGCTGGGGCATGACTGCATTGGCACTGCTTCCTGCACACATGCTGAGCTCATTGACTTCATAACTTTGCCTCCAACTTTCACCCTGCTCTCAAGTTTACCTGGTCCATTTCCGACACCTCCCTCCCTTTTCTTGATCTTTCTGTCTATCTCTGGAGACAGCTTATCTACTGATGTCTACTATAAGCCTGCAGACTCTAACAGCTACCTAGATTATTCCTTTTCCCACCCTCCCTCTTGCAAAAATGCAACAGCTCCAATGGCAGGACAGCCAGACTTACCCAACAGAGGCAAAGACATGTCCCCTCCCCCGCCCCCCGCAGGGCAACAGCAAGATGGCCTGACTTACCCCACAGAGACAAGGACAAGACATGACCGCCCCCCCGCCCCACAGGGCGACAGCAAAACAGCCTGACTTACCACACAGAGGCAAGGACAAGAAGAGACAAACACCAAAGAACAACAGACAGTTTCATCTCTGCTCCAGGGTAGCTCCAAGTCTCAGTTCAGCCAGCAACCTCAGATGGCTACAGAAACAGCCATATCCCTACCTAGCTCAGAATGGCTAGCACCCATTCAGCTGCCCCAGGAAATAGCCAAATCCATACTACAAAGACTACTCCAACAAGTGGCAACAAGGCTCCATGAAGCAGTGGTCCTCCAACCAGGCCTAGAGGCCACAAATGGTTTCACTAGCCTTCCATCAGCAGATTGCTCCAAGGGGAACTGACAAGACAAACCAGCAGCCCACACTCTGTCTGTCTGTATCTTGTTTTACGGCGGTTGGCATCCAGCTTAATGGTGCATTTCCGCCACCCTCTGCTCCAGAACATATATATATATATATATATATATATATATATATATATACACATATACAAACCTACACTTCACCCTCCCATCTTTGACCATCCTAGTATCCTATTCCTGTTTATTCGTCATATTCTATAAAATACTCCCGTATCCCTTAAAAACGCTAAAAATACCCGGACTTGTGCTCTCTCACCCATGCCCAGCAACCCTTTTAATGTGAATTCTTGCATCCCCAACTCCCTTAATTTATTTCTCATCATCTCTCTCTGTATCCCATACTTCCTGCAATTCAGAACTGCATGTTCTACTGACTCCTCTTCCTGACATTCCTCACACAATCCTGTCTGGTGTTTCCCTATCATTTTCAATGTTTTGTTTAATGCACAGTGCCCCAGCCTTAACCTAGTCCACACAATTTCCTCTCTTCTGTTTCCATTACCTACCCTAGTAACTGCAACACTCTTTTGTATTTGATATAAATGCCTCCCTTTCCCCTCCCTGTCCCATCTTTCTTGCCACATTCGGTTGACTTTTTCCCAGATTACACACTTAACCTCTGCTTTACTGATACTAATGTGCATTTCCACATTTTCTTTCTTTAACGCCCTCTTTGCCAACTCATCCACCCTCTCATTCCCCTTCACCCCTACATGTGCTGGAACCCATAGAAATTTTACCTGACCTCCCTGATTTGCAATTCTTGTAACTAACTGAAGGACTTCATAAAGTACATCTTGCCGACTGTTTGTGTGAAAAGACCTTAAACTTGCTAGAACTGAGGATGAATCTGAACATATCAATGCTTTGGCTTGTCTGGCTTTCTGCACCCATTGCAATGCAACCAACACTGCCAGCATCTCCACTGTAAACACCCCTAACTTATTAGATGTTCTTCTGCTGATTCCAATTTCTTTTGCTGGTATAACCACCCCAAACCCTGTCACTCTTGTTTCAGGTTCCTTCGCACCATCCGTATAAATGTGAGTATAATCACTATACTTTTCCATCACATGACAGTTAAATGCATTTACCAAATCTGTTTTACATCTTTCTTTCCTTTTTACCTCTAACAAATGCCAGTCTATGTCAGGCCATACAAGCTTCCATGGAGCTACAACCGGATAAACTACTGAAGGACTTATCCTCAGATCAAACACTCCACATTCTTTCGCGATATCATTCCCTACCCGACTAAAGGTATCCCCCTGAAACCTCCCATTTTCCCAGCACTCCTGCAACACTCCTTTAGTAGGGTGAGAATCATTGTGCCCCTGCAAGTTAGCCCAGTAGTTTGCCATCAGTTGCATCCTTCTTAGTTCCAATGGCATTATTCCCATTTCTACCTGTAGGGCTGACACTGGTGACGTTTTAAAAGCCCCACTGCACATTCTCAAGGCCTGAGCCTGAATCACATCCAGTTTCCTTACAAGAGACCTAGCTGCTGATCCATATACTATATTTCCATAATCCAATACAGATCTTACTAAAGCCACATACATTCTCTTCAAAGCTGAACAACTTGCTCCCCATTCCCTACCAGTCAAGCATCTCATCACATCTATTACTTTTTAACATTTCTCCTCAACTTTCCTGATATGGTCTGCCCATGTTAATCGTGAATCAAATATAACTCCCAGAAATTTAAATGATGCAACGCTTTCTAATTCAACCCCATACATCCTTAACTTCTTCCCTACCTCAACCCTTTTCCTGGTAAAAAATACAGTTTGAGTTTTATCTACTGAAAATCTACATCCCCAATCATAACCCCACTCCACCACTTCATCAATTGCTTCTTGTAGTTTCCTGATTATATGGTCCATGTTCCCGCCTCTTTTCCACAAGGCCCCATCATCCGCAAACAGTGACCTACCTATATCCACTGGTACCTTTGTGAAGACATAATTGATCATAATAATGAAAAGTAACGGGCTAATCACATTACCTTGAGGTGTGCCATTTTCCACTATGTACTGTTTTGATAATTCTGATCCAATCCAAACTTGAATTTTTCTACCAAACAAAAAATCTTTAATCCAATTAAAAACTCTCCCACCAACCCCCATCTTGTGCAGTTTAATTAATAATCCTTCCTTCCACATCATATCATAGGCTTTTTCAATGTCAAAGAACACTGCCACTACTGACTCTTTATTTGCCTGGGCCTTCCTTATTTCAGTCTCTAACATAATCACTGAGTCCATGGAATTCCTTCCCTTCCTAAAACCACTCTGATAACTTGCCAGCATTCCCCTTTTCTCAAGCTCATATGATAACCTTTCTGTTATCATCCTTTCCATTATCTTACATATACTTGATATTAATGCAATTGGTCTGTAGCTAGTGGGTTTTGACAGATCCTTGCCAGGCTTCCTTATTGGAATTACTACTGCTTCTTTCCATGCACTTGGTAATCTTCCCTCCTCCCACACTCTGTTATAAAAATGCAGCAACTTCAAGAGCACTTCTTCTCCTAGATTTTTTAGCATCACAGAGCATATCAGATCTTTCCCTGGGGAGGTTGGTCTCGATCTCTTTATTGCTCTCACCATTTCTGCTAATGTAAATGGATCATCAATTATATCATCTGTTCCTTCCCTCCTGCTTAACACACCTGGGTATTAGCTCATTATTCTTTCCCTTCTTCTTCTCTCTTCTTCAGACAAATTTTCTGAACTGTGTATTGGTACAAATGACTTGGCCATGACCTCAGCCTTATCCAGCCCACACTCTCAATCCCAAGGCCACTTATATTGCAAGCCCAAAGATGGGAATCATGTGCCTTTGATTTAGTCAGACAAGGGTCAACTGGAAGACCCAGAGTCCTGAGTCCATGGACCGGACCGTGAACCGGAATGGGGAATTCATGGACCGGACCATGACAGTCCCATGATCCTCTCATGTCCCTTTTGCCAATCAACTTTCCAGCTCTTAGCTCTATCCCTCCCCCTCCTGTCTTCCCCTATCATTTCAGATCTCCCCCTCCCCCTCCCACTTTCAAATCTCTTACTATCTCTTCTTTCAGTTAGTCCTGATGAAGAGTGTCGGCCCAAAACATCGAATGTATCTCTTTCTAAAGATGCTGCCTGGCCTGCTGCGTTCACCAGCATTTTTTATGTGTGTTGCTTGAAATTCCAACATCTGCAGAATTCCTCGTGTTTCCATAGGTTGTGGGAACAGCTCTGTGCTGGTGTGAGTGAAGTTATCCCCTCTGGTTCAAGAGCCTGAAGGCTGAGTGGTAATAACTGTTCATGAACCTGGATGTGCGGGTCCTGAGGCTCCTGTACCACCTTCCTGATGGCAGCAGCGCAAAGAGACTTTTCAGCAGCATTCTGTGTGCTGCTCAGGATTTCCTCCTGTGCCTAATAAATTGGCTAATGAGTGCAAGTTCGTGATCTTCTGCTGCTGTAACCCATCCACTTCAAGGCTCGACGTGTTGTGCATTCAGATACGTTCTGCATACCACTGCTGTAATTTGAGTTACTGTCAGCATCTTGTCAGCTTGAAACAGTCTGGGCATTCTCCTCTGACCTCCCTCATCACCAACTGATTTGCACCCACAAAACTGCTGCTCACTAGATGAATTTGTTTTTCACATTATTTTCTGTTAACTCTAGAGACTTGTGCATGAAAATCCAAGGAGATCAATAGTTTCTGAGATAATCAAACCACTCTATCTGGCACCAACAATCATTCCGCAGTCAAAGTCAGTTAGATTACCCCTCTTCATTCTGATATTTCGCCTGAACAACAATTGAACCACTTGATCTTGCTTTTACATGTTGATTTGCTACCACATGATTGGCTGATTAGATATTAGTAATAATGAGCAGGTGTTTGTAACAAAGTGGCCACTGTGTGTATGATAGCTCTTCGAAAGAGCACGCAATGTAAACCCTTTCTCTTACCTTGTCAAATTCTCTAGCAATTTTACTCCCTCCCGCACCCCTCACCCTCACCTAATTCCTTTATCACAAGGATTGCTTGTGTAGCTTCACACAGTTCCGGGTTTTTCCATTTCATCAAAATCAATATGTTCAGTGAACACTGCCATTCAAGACAATATCTCATGAGGTGTGGACAGTGTTTGCAAGGGTTGTGCTAGATACTTGTCTACATTTTCTCATGAGTGGGTGGCGGCGAGCTCATTCCCTGAGCCACAAATTTCAAAGTTCAAAGTAAATTTATTATATAGTAAATATGTTTCATTATATACAACCCAGAGATTCTTTTTTTTTTGCGAGGATCCACAGTAAATACAGGAAACACAATGGAATCAATAAAACTCCACACCCAACAGCATTGACAAAGAACCAATGTGCAAATGGCAACAAACTGTGCAAATACAAAAAGAAAAGAAACAAAAAATATAATAATAAATAAATAAGCAAGAAGCAACAAGAACATGAGATGAAGAGTCCTTGAAAGTGAATCTATAGGTTGTGGGAACAGTTCAGTGATAGGGCAAGTGAAGTTAACCCCCTAGAAACCATAGAAAAACTACAGCACAGAAACAGGCCTTTTGGCCCTTCTTGGCTGTGCCGAACCATTTTCTGCCTAGTCCCACTGACCTGCACATGGACCATATCCCTCCATACACCTCCCATCCATGTATCTGTCCAATTTATTCTTAAATGTTAAAAAGAACCCACATTTACCACCTCGTCTGGCAGCTCATTCCACACTCCCACCACTCTCTGTGTGAAGAAACCTCCCCCCAATGTTCCCTTTAAACTTTTCCCCCTCACCCTTAACCCATGTTCTCTGGTTTTTTTCTCCATGTGCCTCAGTGGAAAAAGCCTGATTGCATTCACTCTATCTATACCCATCATAATTTTATATACCTCTATCAAATCTAGTTAAAAAGCCTGACAGCTGAGGGGTAATGACTGTTCTTGAGGCTGGTGGTGAGAGACCTGAGGCTTCTGTACCTTCTTCTTGATGGCAGCAGCGAGAAGGGTGTATGGCCTGGATGGTGGGTGTCCCTGATGATGAATGCTGCTTTCCTGTGACAGTGTCCATGTAGATGTGCTCTAATGTGGTCCTCAACTTGAAGGTACCCGTACAGTGCTTTTGGAAAGGGAGTCTCATGGACACCTGCAGCTTATGAATTTTGTGCTCAGCAAAGTAAGATACAGTTTTTTTTAATTCAGAAATAAAAATAACATCATTAATCCTGAGCACCGCACTGTAGAATACATACCAAGGCCTTGGAGAGGGTGCAGAGTAGATTGAGCAGATTGGAAGCAGAGGTTTTATTTACTGTACGTGATTAGACTAAACACTGGATTGTTCCCCTTGGAACACTGAAGGTTAGAAGATTTAAGAAGTTTTCAAAACCATGAAGGATTTTTATGTAATAACACAGCAATTTTACTAGACTTTCAAGACTTGCATCTACCTATTAGTGTGGGAAATTTCTCAATGGAAACTAAAACCTGTGGAGAGGTAGTGTTATGTGCAGTAACCTCATTATCATCATTATTATGTGCATGTCATATGATGTAGGTGATCAGGGTCCCATGACCATGATTGCTTTTGGCAATTTTTTCTGCAGGAGTGGTTTGTCATTACCTTGTTCTGGGCAGTGTCTTTACAAAACAGGCGCCCCAGCCATTATCAATACTCTTCAGATATTGTCTGCCTAGCATCAGTGGTCACATAACCAGCTGTCCATATGACCATCCACCATCTGCTCCCATGGCTTTATGTGTCCCGGATCGGGGGTCTAAGCAGGTACTACACCTTGCCCATGGGTGGCCTGCAGGCCAGCGGTGGGAAGGAGCGCCTTGCACCTCCTGTGAAAGAGAACTCCACCCTGCCACCCAAGCATTAACCTGCCAAAACCAATTAAGAAAATTATTAACAATTACATAGGTTCCTGACCTTTGTAAATACAGTAGTTGAATTACACATTGTTATTTTTTAACCTTATTCTAGCTCAATGCACTGTGTAAATCTGTACGAACAGAATGCAAGACAAGCTTTTCACAGTGTTCTAGTACAAGTGATGATAATACACCAAAACCAATGGAAACTAAGAATAAAAGAACAAGGAAGTTATGATGTTTATAAAACACTATCTTGGACACAACTAGAGTATTAATAAACAATCCTGGGCACAATACTTCAGGAAAAATGTCAAGGTGTTAGGGAGGGTGCAGAAGAGATTTACTAAATTGATTCCAAGAGACAGGAACTTCAGTTGCATGAATACTTTGGAAAACTGGCATTACCCTTCTACACACAGAGGAAGTTAATAAGGAATATAATTCATCATCATCATAATATGTCATATCGTATAATGTGGCCTATCATTGTTGACCATGAATGCTCCTGGCAAATTTTTCTATAGAAGTGGTTTGCCATTGCCTTCTTCTGGGCAGTGTCTTTACAAGACAGGTGACCCTAGCCATTATCAATATTCTTCAGAGATCGCCTGCTTGGCGTCAATAGTCTCATAACCAGGTCTTGTGATGTGCACCAGCTGCTCATACGTTATCTGCTCCCATGGCTTCATGTGACCCTGATCAGTGGGTGGGCTAAGCAGGTGCTACACCTTGCCCAAGGGTGACCTGCAGGCTGATGGAAGGAAGGAGCACTTTACTCCTCTCTTGGTAGAGACGTATCTCTGCCCCACCAACCCAGGAATATAATTAGGACATTTAAAATCATGAAGGGTCTGTGGAAGAAACTGGAAGAGAGAATGATTCCATTGTCAGAAGGGTTAGGAGATAGAGGACAGAAGGTAAAAGTGACAGACTGAATAATCAAGAGTAGCAAAATGTATTTACCCAATGAGTGACTGTGCTCTGAAATGCACTGCCTGGACCATGAGTGTACAGAGATTTAACCATGGTGTTCCAAAGGAAGCAGGATAAGTATAGAATGAAGATCATTTATAGAGCTGTGATGAGAGAGGGGGTTTAGCCAGATGGCTCCTGAAGGGTTCCAGTATAGATATATGGCCTTAATAGCCTCTGCTATGCTTTAAGCATTCTACGGTTTACAATAAAGGATGTTGTGGCCTAGTAGGAAACCTTAATGCGGGGCATTCTCATGTTTTCATTCTTCTTAGTGACCACTTTTGTACTGTAGGTTTGGGCAATACTGTTGGAGTACCCTAGATAAAGAACTAAAGTTCTTTGTAGATAATATACCAGTTACGGGAAAAATAATTTTTTAACACCACACAGCAAATGCTAGAGGAACTCAGCAGTTCAGACAGCAGATATGGAAGGGGATAAATAGTTGGTGTTTCAGGCCAAGATGGGAATGGAAGGGGGAAGAAGCCAGAATAGGAAGGTGGGGAGATGGGGAGAGTATCAGCTGTCAGTTGATAGGTGAGACCAAGTGAGAGAGAAGGTGAGTAGGTGGGGGAGGGGAAATGATGTGAGAAGCTGGGAGATGATAGGTAGAAGTCATAAAAGGCTGAAGAACAATGAATCTGATGAGAGAAGACAGTGGACCATAACAATAAAGGAAAGGAGATGTGGAACCAAAAAGGAATGATAGAGAGGTCATGAGGATGAGGAGGTGAAGAGAAGGGGTGAGAGGGCTACCAGAATGCTTGAAAAAAAAAGAGATGGGGTGGAGGGAAGCAGAGAGGAGTGATTACCAGAAGTTAGAGATATCAATGCTCATGACATCAGGTTGGAAACTACCCAGAGGGGAATATGAGTTGTTGCTCCTCCAACCTACGTTTGGCCTCTTGGTGGCAGTAGAGGAGGCCATGGACAGACATGTAGGTGTGGGAATGGGAGGTTGAACTGAAGTGTGTGGCCACCAGGGGACCCTGGCTTTTGTGGTGGACAGAGAAATGGTGTTCGATGAAGTCATGCCCCAGTCTGTGTCCAGTCTCACTGATGTAGAGGAAGCCGCACTAGGATAATTTGGTAAAATTTCTGGCATCTACTGAATAGCAAGGATTAAATTTTTTAGGTTGACAAGGTGCTAATCAAGAGGACTCCTTTATAGTGTTGTTGGAGCTACATCAGCTCAGGCAAACCCCTAACCTATATTTGGTAAATCATGAAACGGTTTTGGAATGAGTCACTTACAGTGGGCTAGCCAATCTTTCGTCCCTGTAACCCGGTGAATTTCATCTCAATGCTGACCATCCACACATGTTGATGGTGGGGTGCTCAACAATGGCAAAGTCATTCAATGTTAAGTCGAGGTGGTTAGACTCTCCCTTATAAGAGAATGCCACTTCCAGGTTTTTATGTTACACAGATTTTACTTGCTACGTCATCTCAGAGGGATGTGGACAAGGATGTTTTCTTTGTCTGAGGGATCGCAAATACAGCTGAACACTATACAGGCGTCTGCAAACATCTCCACTATCTTCTCCGTCACGGTGGAGAAGACAACTGATAAAACATCTGAAGATGGTTAGCCTTAGGGCTCTTTACTGAAAAACGTTAGGTCATGGTGAAAGAATGAATAGCTTTGAGAACTGCAAGGTACAGTTTGAGCCAGTGAATGCTTAATTCCCACTGAGAACAATTTTAATTGCATTGTTTGATGGATTCTTTCAGCCCTTCATTCTGTCTCCTCTGGTTCTAGCATTTCTGACAATGGGATCCTTTTCTCTCTATCTACCCTGAGTAAAAAAACTTCATGATTTTAAACATCTCCAAGAAAACCCCATTATCTTTCTTTGTTCAAAGGAGAGCAACCTGGTTTCTCTAGTCTGTCCATGTAACTACAGTACCACAGTTCTGCAATCATCGCAGTACATCTCACCTACACCATCGCTAAGGCTTTGACACATTTCTTAAAGTGTCATGCCCAGAAATAGAGACCAAGAAGGTATTTACAAGATTCACCATGATGTTACTCTTATATTTTATGCCTTTATTTCAAAAGCCATGGATCTTAAATAATTTTTAACCATTTTCTATATTGTCTGAACCAGAGTCAATGAACACTACACATATTCCAAGTGGCCAAGTTTTTGGACAATACAAAAATAAAACATAAGAAATAGGAGCAGGAGTAGACCATCTGACCCGTCAAGCCTGCTCCACCATTCAACAAGATCATAGTTGATTTGGCCATGGACTCATCTCCACCTACCTGCCTTTCCCCCATAACCCTTAATTCCCCTACTAGGCAAAAATCTATCCAAACTTGTCTTAAATATATTTACTGATGTAGCCTCCACTGTTTCATTGGGCAGAGAATTCCACAGATTCTCTGTCCTCTGGGAAAAGCAGTTTCTCTTCATCTCCATCCTATATCTACTCCCCCGAATCCTGAGGCTAAGTCCCCTAGTTCGAGTCTCACCTATCAGTGGAAATAACTTTCCTGCCTCTATCTTATATATCCCTTTCAAAATCTTATATGTTTCTATAAGATCTCCTCTCATTCTTCTGAATTCCAGTGAGTACAGTCTCAGGCAAATCAATCTATTCTCATTGTCTAACACCCCACCATCTCTGGAATCAACCTGGTGAACCTCCTTTGCACCACTTCCAAAGCCAGTATATCCTTCCTCAAGTAAGGAGACCAGAACTGCACACAGTACTCCAGGTAGTCTCACCAATATTCTGTACAGTTGCAGCATAACCTCCTTGCTCTTAAATTCAATCCCTCCAGCAATGAGGTGTGAACTACTGTCCTAACATCCCTACCTAGCGTCCGCTGCAAACATTCACACCTCCATTCATGCAAAGATAAGACCAATGACCCTTTCATTACCTCTATGACTCTTAATGACCCTCGTGCGATTGCTATACTTTCAAAAAACTAAAAGAGTTTATAAACCGGAAAACTACCCACAATGGATCAGTACCGAAGAAGCCTCTTGGATGAGTGGTGAAATGTCTTCGAGACAATACAGCAAGTCCAGTTGCATTGATATACTACTGCTAAATATACAATGACTGAGAGCCTTCATAGACTTCTAGACAGAGTGGATATGGAGAGGATGTTTCCTGTAGTGGGTGAATCTAGGATAAGTGGATAGAATCGCAGAGTAGAGGGAAGTCCATTTAGAACAGAGATGAAGAGGAATTTCTACAGCAAAGGATAGCAAATCTGTGGAATTCATTGTGGAATATTGTAAATGGGTATATCCAAAATGGAAGTTGATAGGCTCTTGATTAACAAGGGTGCCAAAAACAATGGGGAGAAGGCAGGAGAATGGGATTAAGAAAGATAATAAATCAGTCATAATTGAATGGTGGAGCAGACTTGATGGGCAAAATGGCTTATTTCTGCTCCTATGACTTATGATCTATTCCCTAGATCCACAGAATTTTGACTTCTAGTTTATATTGAAGTTTTCCATGTTAATTTTCCCCATCCTATTACTGTGCAGTATCTCTATATAAAACAATAAAAAATGGCTAATGTCAGTATTGAAGCTGCACTAGAACTGCTATATTGTCACATCAAAACTCTTCATGGCTTTGAAAGCCTCTTAAATCTCATCTTACCCTTCAGTGCTCCAAGGGGTTCAATCCAGTTTTTATTCTAATCAAGTAAAACAAGTCTCTGCTACCATTCCACTCAATCTTCTCCGCACCCTCTCCCAGGCCTTGTGATATGCTCTACATTGCAGTCCTCAGGATTAATGAAGTTTCTTTCATTTCTAAAAAAACTTTATCTCACTTTGCTGAGCACAGAACTCATTCCTGACAAGCATTTGAAGCAACGTCTGCTATTCCACACTTTATCTGCTGGGATTGGAGATTTGCCTATCAGAACAATTAAATAGCAGAGCTGCAGTTCATCAGAGCCAGTCAGCCTAGCTGAGAGAAATGACAGAATGCTATTAATTCAAAGCAGATTGTCTGGAATTAAGCAAGGAGCCCAACAGAAGCAAACACCCATTATATACAATAATGAATTAATAAGCATCACAGCTACAGATGTTTTATTTTGAGTATATTCTGAAATTATTTCCTTAAAAATGAAGCAGTATGAATGTTAGGCTTATTAAGTAGTAGAGGATGGAGAGCATTATGCAGGTTTATAGAATAGATGAAAGCTTCTTAGGGTGACAAGACTATGCTCTTTCTCAAAAGTTAGAAAGCAACATTGAGATACTGTATAGAACCTCATGTAGGCTTTAGCAGAGTGTTTTGTATAATATACGGTCGATACAAATGGAAAAAAGGCTTCAATGTTAATTCATTTGGATTCTGCTTGAAGTAAAGGCAGATGATTATGGAGAAAAGCTTTTCAATGAATAAATTATAGAGCATGATTCATCATTATTATTATAATTGTAGACTTATTAAATTAGCTTTTAATAATATTAACCTAGAATATTTCAAGACCATCATAGCTGTGGTGAAACATTGACCCAGATTTTCCCAAGAAACACCAACAGTTTTTCAGTAAATGTCAGGAAGCTCGAGGCACCTGGACAAACATGGGGAAAAATAAAATACTAGGCTTCCCAGAAACTTCCCAACTAAGCACAAGCATTGGACAATATGTTCAGTCTAGTCATCTGAATTGAGATCTGGTGTGAATTCAGCCATTCCATTCAATTCAACAGAGAAAGATAAATTACAGAAAATTTATAATTTAAAAAATAGGACATAGAACAGTACAGGCCCTTCAGCCCAAAATGTTGTTCTAACCTTTTAACATACTCCAAGATCAATGTTGCACTTCCCCCATACATAGTTCTCCATTTTTTCATCTATGTGCCTATCTAAGAATGTCTAAAATATACCTAATGTCTCTATCTTTACCAAACCCTCACCCTGTCCCCAGTTGTGCACTCTATTCATATTCCACTCTTTGCATAAAAAGCCTAACCTGACATCCCCCCTTTTTTTTCCTCCACCATATAGTTATCCCTTCTTGTATTAATCATTGACACCCTGGGAAAAAGATGCTGACTGTCCATTCTATTGATGCCCTTATCATCTAATACACCGCTATCAAATCACCTTTCATCCTTCTTCGCTTCAAAGAGAAAAGCCCTAGCTCAATCAAATTTTAATCATAAGGCATGTTCTTTAAACCAGGCAGCATCCTGGTAAATCTCCGCTGCACCCTCCCTAAAGCTTCCACATCCTTCCTATGATAAGACAAGCAGAACTAAACACAATAGTCCAAGTGTAGACTAACAAGTTTTACAGAACTGCAACATTAGGTCATGGTTCTTGAATTCAATCCCCCAATTAACGAAGGCCAACACATCATATGCTTTCCAAACTACCCTATCATCTTTGAGGGACCTATGGATGTGGGTCCCAAGAGCCCTCTGTTCCTCCACACTGCGAAGAATCCCAATATTAATCTTATACTCTGCCCTCAAATTTGACCTTCCAAAGTGTATCACTTCACAGTTCTCTGGGTTGAACTCCATCTGCCACTCCTCAGCCCAGCTCTGCATCCTATCAATGTCCTGTTGTAACCTACAACAACCTTCTAGACTATCCACAATACCATCTACCTTTACATCATCTGCAAACTTACTAACCCACTATTCCATTTCCTCATCTAAGTTTGTCCATTAATTTCGTTTACTAGAGATATTCAATTCTAGTATGCATGCTAGTGTTTCTACAAAATTTAAATGATATTTTAATGATGTGATTAATTTTAAAAGCTTTAATGTTTTTTTATGTTCCTCTTTATCAGAGTCACTTACAATATTTAAATTAATTGATAGCCAGCCAGTTCTATCATTATTGCTTAAGCAGCTGACAGACCTTCTCAGCATCCTTGTGGACAGAGTATGTTAAGGCTATTTACGATTTGACAGTAGTGCTGTTTAATTTACCCATTTTACTGCCTGGTTAAGTTCTGGAAAACTATCTTCTTTCTCTTTATTGGTTATCCAACATCTTATCATCATTCTTGGTCCACGTGTTTCCTGAATATCATATTAACCTCAGACAATCACATTCTGCCACTTAGGAGAATATTGTTTGGCTGCAGAATTTGATGATTGCCTCCCAGAATACTATTCAATAAAGCTGACTAAATTTCAGCTTTCCCAATATCAGTAATGGAACTGAATGGCAAAATATGGAATGAAAGATTTGTACTTGCACTTATTAAAGTTGCTATTGAACCATCCTTAGTTACATTGCAATATGCAATTGGCAACATCCCTTCATGTGTGATTTAATAATTTGTTTTGCACCTGCCTAATAAGAGTTGTAACCTTTGCCTGGATATGAGACTCCCATATGTACAAGCTATGGGAAATTAAAATGGGCCATGGATTAAGTAATATAAGACCATAAGGCATAGAGCAGAATTAGGCTATTCAGTTCATCACATCTGCTCAACCATTCCACCATGGGTGATCCTGGATAACACTCAACCCCACCCACCTGCCTTCTCACCATATCCTTTGCTGCCCTGACCGATCAGGAAACAACCAACTTCCACCTAAAATATACCCCACCGACTTGGCCTCCACAACCATCTGTGGCAGAGAATTCCACAGATTCACTACTGGTAGGTTAAAAAATATTTCTCCTTACCTCTGTTCTAAAAGGTCACTCCTCAGTTATGAGCCTGTGCCCTCTAGTTCTGGATATCCCCACCATAAGTAATATCCTCTCCATATACACCCTAACTAGTCCTTTCAACATTTGTTAGGTTTCAATGAAATCTTCCCCACCCCATATTCCAGTGAGTACCGGCACAAAGCTGCCAAGCTCTCCTCATATGTCAACCCCATCATTCCCGCAATCATCCTCGTAAACCTCCTCTGGACTTTCTCCAATGACAACACATCCTCTCTGAGACGTGGGGACCAAAACGATTGACAATACTCCAAGTGCAGCCTGACAAGTGTCTTATAAGTCTTCAGCATTATCTCTTGCTTTTATATTCTATTATCCTTAAAATAAATGTCAATATTGCATTTGCCTTCTTTACCAGAGATTCGACCTGTAAATTAACCTTCAGGGAATCTTGCACGAGGTCTCCAAAGTCCCTCTGCACCTCTGATGTTTGAAACTTCTCCCAATTTAGGTATTAGTCCACACAACAGTTCCTTTTACTAAAATGCATTATCATACATTTTCCAACACTGTATTCTATTTGCCACTTTTTTGCCCATTCTTCCAATTTGTCTAAGTCCTGCTGCAATCACATTGCTTCTTCATCACTCCCTACCCCTCTACCTATCTTTATATCATTTGCAAACTTTGCCACAAAGCCATCAATTTCATTATCCAAATCTTTGACAATCTGAAAATTAGTAGTCCCAATATTGACCCCTGAGGAATGCCACTAGTCACTGGCAGCCAACTGGAAAAGTCCCCCTTTATTCACACTCACTGCCTCCTCTGTCCATTAAACAGCCTCATGTCTAGCACCTTATCAAATACTTTCTTAAATTCCAAGTAAGTGACATCCACTGCCTCGCTTTTGTCCACCCTGCTTGTTACTTCATCGAAGAACTCTAACAGATTTGTCAGGCAAGATTTCCCTTGATAGAAATCATGCTGACTTTGACGTATCCTATCAGTAGTCTCCAACTACCCTGAAACCCCATTTCTTAATAATAGACTCCAACACTTTCCCAGCCACTGAGGTTAGGCTAACTGGCCTATAATTTCCTTTCTTTTTACTTCCTCCTTCTTAAAGAGTTGGGTGACATTTACAATCTTCCAGTCTTCAGGGACCATGCCAGAATCAAATGATTCTTGAAAGATCATGATCAGTGCATTCATTATCCCTTCAGCAACCTCTCTCAGGACTCTGGGATGTAGTACATTTGGTCCAGGTGATTTATCCACCTTAAGACCTTTGAATTTACCTAGCACTTTTTCCATTGTAAGAGCAATGTTACTCACTCCTACTCCCTGACACTCACAGACCTCTGGCACACTGCTGGTGTCTTCCACAGTGAAGACTGATGCAAAGTACTTAAGTTCATCTGCCATTTCTTTACTACCTCACCAACATCATTTTCCAATGGTCCAATAACAACTCTCACCTCCATTTTACTCTTCATATAGCTGAAAAAAACTTTTAGTATCCTGCTTTATATTATTGGCTAGTTTTCCCTCATACTTCATCTTTTCCCTTCTTATAGATTTTTAGTTGCCTTTTGTTGGATTTTAAAAGTTTCCCAATTATCCAACGCCTCCCTCACTTTTGCCACCTTATATGCCCTTTCCTTGGCTTTTATGTAGTCCTTAACTTCCCTTGTTGCCTACCCCTGCCATTTGAAAACTAGTTCTTCTGTGGGACATATCTATCTTGCATCTTGTGAACTATTCCCAGAAACTTCAGCCATCTCTGCTCTGCTGTCAATTCCACCAGTATCCTCCTCCAATCCACTTGGGTAAGCTCCTCTCTCATGCCTCTGTAATGCCCTTTATTCCACTGCGATGCTGATAAATGTGACTTATGCTTTTCCTCTTAAATTGCAGTATGAATTCAATCATATTATGATCATTGGCTCCTAAGGGTTCCTTTCCGTTAAACTGACTAATAAAATCTGGGTTATTACACAACACCCAATTTAAGGCAGCCTTTCCCCTAATAGGCTCAAGCACATGCTGCTCTAAAAATCCATCTCATAGGCATTCAACAAATTCCCACTCTTGCGATCCAACACCAACCTGATTTTCCCAATCCCCTTGCATATTGAAGTCCCCCATTACAGTTGTGTCATTACCCTTGTTACATGCCTTTTCCAGCTCCCTTTGCAATCTCAATCCCACATCTTGGCTACTATTTGGAGGCTTATATATGATTTCCATAATCATTTTTTACCCTTGCAGTTTCTTAACTCCACCCACAAAGATTCAACATTCTCTGACCTTACGTCACCTCTTTCTAGAGATGTAATTCCATCTCTTACCAGCAGAGCCACACCGCCACTTATGTCTTCCTGCCTGTCCTTTCGATACAATGTATATCCTTTGATGTTATACTCCCAGCTATAGCCTTTTCTCAGCCGTGCTTCAGTGATGGCCACAACGCCATACCAACCAATTTCTAAGTGTAAATATTCAATGTTACTAACAACCATTTCTGGTATGGAATGGTAACAGTAACAATGGATAAACATATTTCCCAAGTAACAGTAATAGTGAATGATAAGGTGTATAATCACTTAGATTTTGACACAGTGGGATCTGTATTTAAGCTGAAAGAGTCTCTGGAGTGAAAAGATCCACAATAAACAAGCGCTTCATTAATTACTGCCTAATTAAAGCCTTAGAATGTCTCACCTTTATAGATGCAAGCCTATTCATTGCGAGAGTAAAGGGGCCTAATTTGCCTATTCATTATTCCATTATCATTGCCCCACCTCCATCCAGCATGCAAATCATTGCTGGTTCATCTCTCTAAATTCAAATCAAATACATCAAAGTAAACAGGTAGAGGACGGAACAATTGCTAAGAGTCAGTGAACAGCACACAGTGTTCTCCAGTAGAGTGAACAATCACAACCCCAGTGGAATAATTTAGTGAGCATTAATGTCAACTGTGTACACAATATATCATCCAGAAATACGGCAACCTATAAAAGGGATAAATTCAGCAATTTGCTGCATATCTTTTGCTCAAATTACAATGGCGTTACTTTTCTGGGCCTCCGTAGAAAATCTCCGACAAGCATTTTAAATTAACCCCACCATTTGCTAATCCAGTCCAGAATAGGGCGATTGGGCATGCTTCAATACATTACATTTCTTTGATTTGGAATTTTGTGCTTGATTTTATTGCTGCAAGGTGGTCAGGGAGACTCAATTATGCTCAGTGAAATGGGCTGTGGTTACATGAGGAGTTCTGAGCTGCAGTTATTAGCAACACATTTGGAATTGTTGGATTGTAGACAACCTATTGGAAGGAGACAAATACTGGGGACTTCTGTTTTGCCATGCTGGTGTTCTGTAGTAGTTTCCTGTTTTGTTGACGGTAAGAGTAAACCCGTTCTAATTCCAAAAATGGACAGCACGCGGCAGATGATTGAACCTCAAGTGAGTTCACCTTCTTTGGTGAGTTCTACGTGACTGTTCATTCCAGGCAGTGTGTTCACTGCTACAACACATGTCGACAGGCAGGTTAACTTTCACAGAGTCATACAGCAAGTAAACAGCCCATTTGATCAATCACCTCCAAGTCAGCCAGTGGGGACCCATCAATTTCCTAACCCTATCTTCCAGCACTTGGCCTATAGCCTTCACTGCCTAACTGATTCAAGTGCTTGAATAAGAATCTTTTAAATATTTTCAGTTTTGCTGCTTCTACCGGTCTCTCAGACACCCATTGTATTGTGCTTCTACGACCTAATCAACCTAAGCTCTCTCCCCAGATTCCTCCAACTTCACTGAAAGCATAAACAAGCCAACACCAGTGTCCTGTCCAAAGCCAACATCCCTGGCAATGAATCTTCATTGTAGTATTTTGGCTACATTGGGCAGACCTCATCACTTGCTTGAGATCAATACCAGCACCCTGAAACAGACTCTTTATTTCAACCAATACTGGGAAGAAATCACCTGTACGATAGAGAAGGAAAGGTTCACGGACATGCTCTATGACTCTCTGAAGAAATGATAGCAGCCCCACTGTCTCCCAGGAATCTAAAGCCCACGACTGCCCAAGCAGAAGATCTGCAGTGGGTATAGTATTGAGCACAGATAAGCCTGTAAAAGCAGCAGAAGAAACTCACCACCCACACTCCCCGTCAGTCACCTCGTGTACAGCAGTGGAGTGTCGGAAATTCCCACACTGGCTTCATTAACTACCTCAGAACCAACAAAATCCAAGTGGAATAAACCCCTCTTGCCGGAGAGTCCCAAGATTCCCATATTGACTCCCGAGGTTCCCAAGATTGCCTGGGATTCCCACCGATAAAGATTACCTGAGAAGTCCACCTGAGATTCTCACATTGACCTCATTAGCTACCTCACAGCCCACAAAATCCAAGTGGAATAGATTATCCTCAATTGACAAGACTGCTGCTGGGATATCTGAATCAGAATCAGGTTTATTATCACAAGCATGTGTCATGAAATTTGTTAACTTAGGAGCAGCAGTTCAATGCAATAAATAATACAGTAGAAAAAATCAATCAATCAATTATAGTATATGTATATTGAATAGATTAAAAATCATACAAAAACAGAAATAATATATATTAAAAAAGTGAGGTAGTGTTCACGGATTCAAGGTCCATTTAGGAATCAGATGGCAGAGAGGAAGAAGCTGTTCCTGAATCACTGAGTGTGTGTCTTCGGACTTCTGTACCTCCTACCTGATGCTAACAGTGAGAAAAGGAAATGCCTTGGGTGCTGGGGGTCTTTAAGAATGGACACTGCCTTTCTAAGACACTGTTCTTTGAAGATGTCCTGGGTACTTTGTACGCTAGTACCCAAGATGGAGCCAACTAAATTTACAACCCTCTGTGGGTTGTTTTGGTCCTATGCATTATTACCCCCCCCCAACCTTGCGCACCCCCCCCATACCAGACAGTGATGCAGACTGTCAGAATGCTCTCCATGATACATCTATAGAAGTTTTTGAGTGTTTTTGTTGACATACCAAATCTCTCCAAACTCCTAATGAAATATAGTTGCTGTCTTGCCTTCATCATAGTTGCATCAATATGTTGGGACCAGTTAGATCCTCAGAAATCTTGAGACCCAGGAACTTGAAACTGCTCACTCTCTCCACTTCTGATCCCTCTATGAGGATTGGTATGTATTCCTTCGTCTTATATTTCCTGAAGTCCACAGTCAACTCTTTTGTCTTACTGACGTTGAGTGCCAGGTTGCTGCTGTGGCACCACGCCACTAGTTGGTATATGTCTCTCCTGTATGCCCTCTCGTCACCACCTGAGATTCTAACAACAATGACTGTATCATCTGCAAATTTATAGATGGTATTTGAGCTATGCGTAGCCACACAGTCGTGGGTATAGAGAGAAAGAGCAGAGTTGCCCAAGTGTACATCAGGAGTCTCATAAGGAATGAAAATGCAGCAAATAGATTCTCTTCTTGCAGTGGATAACTTCCAAATTTGATTTTCAGCATCCCTGAAGTGACATGCGCACTTCTAATGACACCTGACACTGTAGGATGATGCACGATTCTGTATGTTTGCTCTGTGACAGGATCCTGAATTATCCCTTATGAGCTGTGCTTTTAAAAAAAGAGAAAGAGCTGTACAGCACAAACACCTTGTTATTAAGAGAGAGAGAGGTGACACGGTTTGCTTACAGTTTGTTTAGAATTTCTGCAAGGATACTGCCTGCTTCTGAGTTCCTACAGAGAGAGAAGGGAGGAGCTACTTGATGGACAGCTGGTGTTCAGCTGCTGAGATAAATACAAGGTCAGCAGGTTGTTACAGTCACACATGGTTTTGGACACTGGATGAGCTTTGTTGTGCCCACAGAAAGGTGGGTTTTTGGAGGATCGATCAGGAGAATGGATCAGTGGCTCTCGCAGTGTGTAGATGGTGACCGGTGGGAAGTTATTGGTGTATCCAACCCTTGCCTGGGTTGATAACTCCACCACAGAAAACGGTCCCCTTGTTGTGGTCACATTTGGTGACTTCTAAAGGATTTCGGAGGACAACGGGAAGAATCGACGGCATCGGCTTACTCGAACAACCACAACACCTCTCTCTCTCCATCACTACTCAACTCAATACCATGAACCGAACTGAACTTTACCTATCATCGTAGACTGTATCCATTTACCCCTAAGTTTGAAAAAGCTTGGTTTTTATATTTCCACACATATATATATATAAATAATCTTTGCTAACCTGTTTGATTTATCCGATTTTATATTACTGCATTGTGTAGTTACTAATAAATAGCATTAGTTAACAGCAATACCAGACTCCAAAGTGTTTTCCATTTCTGCTGGTTCTTTAACCTGTCACAGGGTATGTGACAGTTCCTTTGGCTGATCTATGTAAATAAAACTGAGATACTATAGCTCTAGAGATGAAGATCAGTGGTTCTCCATTTCTCAAAAATATTGTGACATATTGTGTCTCCGTTTTATTCACTTTTCACAATATCCATCTTTCACTAAGACTATCTTTCGCAATAGTTCACAGTGAAATGGAGGACATCATGGATAGCTCCTGCTGAAACCTGGAGAAAGAACAGCATGCAGAGTCTCAAGCAACCGCCACTTTAACAGCCACCAAAAGTAGTCCTTATTGAGTTAGTTATATGTGAAACATAGATCAGATTTCAGTATCACCTCTTTGAGCCACAGCTTCTGCAGAAATGATTCACTTTTGCTCCCAGAAGACTTTGACTGTGTTTGATCCCCTTCTTTCCCACTTTCCTCCTTTTCTACTGCCTCTTTAGCTATGCATGCCCTTTCTTACTCTCCCTCTCACGCTTCACGTCAAGGAGAATAACTACTATGATATCTGTATTTGGAAGTAACCGAGTTTTATAAAAGTGATCACCACCTCATCCAGCTTTCAGCACACCAATCAGTACAAACTCTGCAAACTTCTTTGAAGTCTAGAACCACCAAATTCTCCTGCAGTTAACAATCTATAGAAACCAATTATCATCTAATCGACAACAAAATGCTGGAGAAACTCAGCAGGCCAGGTGGCATCTATGGAAAGGAGTTGGTGTTTCAGGCCAAGGCCGTTCAGCAGGACTGGAGAAACAAAGATGAGTAGGTTTAAAAGGTGAGTGGAGGGAAAAGAGATACACAAGTTGATAGGAGGGGGGAGGGATGAAGTAAAGAGCTGGGAAGTTGATTGGCGAGAGTGATACAGGGCTGGAGAAGGGGAAGACTGATAGGTAAGGACAGAAGGCCATGGAAGAAAGAAAAATGGGGAGGAACACCAGAGGGAGGCATTGGGCAGGCAATGAGATAAGGTTAAAGAATGGTGAAGTGGAGGGGGCATTACTGAAAGTTCGAGAAATCAATATTCATGCCATCAGGTCGGAGGCTACCCAGATGGAATATCAGTGTTGTTCCTCCAACCTGAGTGTGGCCTCATCGCAACAGTAGAGGAGGCCGTGGATTGACATATCAGAATGGCAAATGGGAAGTGGAATTAAAATGGCCACAGGGCTGCTTCTTCTGGCAGACAGATCTACATTGGGTCTCACCGATATACAGGAGGCCACATCAGGAGCACCGGACACAGCATATGACCCCAAAAGGCTCACAGGTGAAGCGTTGCCTCAGCTGGAAGGACTGTTTGGGTAGTGAGGGAGGAGGTGTAGGGGCAGGGGTAGCACTTGTTCCACTTGCAAGGATAAGTGCTAGGAGGGAGATCACTGGGGAGGGATGAGTTTCCAGTGCTCCTGGTGTGGACTTCTCTATATCGGTGAGACTTAACATAGATTGGGAGACCACTTTGCCGAGCATCTACACTCCATCGGCCAGAAGAAGTGGGATCTCCTAGTGGCCATCCATTTTTATTCCGTTTCCCATTCTCATTCCAATAGTTAATCCATGGCCTCTTCTGCTGTCGCGATGAGGGCACACTCAGATTGGAGGAACAACACCTTATATTCCGTCTGGGTAGCCTCCAAACTGACAGCATTAACATCAATTTCTTGAACTTCCAGTAATGCCCCCCAACCTCACTGCTCTCTCACCTTATCTCCTTGCCTGCTCATCGTTTCCCTCTGGTGCTCCTACCCCCTTTTCTTTCTTCCACTGCCCTCTAACCTCTCCAATAAGACTCCCCCTTCTCCAGCCCTGTATCTCTTTCACCAATCAACTTCCCAGCTCTTTGCTTCATCCCTCCCCCTCCTGGTTTCACCTATCATCTTGCATTTCTCTCTTCCCTCTGCCCACCCTTAAATCTACTCCTCATCTTTTTTTCTCCAGTCCTATACTCTTTTCCATAGATGTTGCTGGCCCGCTGAGTTCCTCCAGTATTTTGTGTGTGTTGCTTGGATTTCCAGCATCTGCAGAGGGTAGATTGGATGGGAGTGGTTGGGAAGTCTTTCCTAATAATAGACATTTCTTCAAGTTCAAGTTTATTGTTTTCTGACAGTACATATATTAAACCAACCTTTCCTCTGAAACACAACGCGCCCACAATACATATATCACACACAGTTCATAAAAACATTACCACAGATAAGTTAATAAAATACAATTCAAAATGCATGTGAAGTGCACAACACAATAAACAGTACAGGAAACAGCTTGCTGTCCTAGTGTCAGCAGCTCAGTGATGGCAGGGTATTTATTATTCTCACAACCTGACAGACTAGTAGTCCAAGTCATGATGCTCCTGTATCTCCTTCTTGATGGTAGTGGGTCAAAGAGATTGTAGGCAGGGATCCTCAACGGCGTTTTGAGCCCTTTGTATATGAAACCCCTTTTTGCTCGTTAACCCTTCACTAAGAGCCACTAGACTCAGCGGTGGGAAAACCACCTTTCTCAAACTCTAGCAACACACATCAAAGTTGCTGGTGAACGCAGCAGGCCAGGCAGCATCTCTAGGAAGAGGTACAGTCGACCTTTCAGGCCGAGACCCTTCGTCAGGGCTAACCGAAAGGAGAGCTAGTAAGAGATTTGAAAGTGGGAGGGGGAGGGAGAGATCCAAAATGATAGGAGAAGACAGGAGGGGGAGGGATGGAGCCAAGAGCTGGGCAGGTGATTGGCAAAAGGGATATGAGAGGATCATGGGACAGGAGTCCTAGGGAGAAAGAAAAGGGGGAGGGGGAAGCCCAGAGGACGGGCAAGGGGTATAGTGAGAGGGACAGAGAGAGAGAGACAGAGAGACAGAGAGAGAGACAGAGAGACAGAGAGACAGAGAGACAGAGAGACAGAGAGAGAGAGAGAGAGAGAGAGAGAGAGAGAGAGAGAGAGAGAGAATGTGTGTATATAAATAAATAACAGATGGGGTACAAGGGGGAGGTGGGGCATTAGCGGAAGTTTGAGAAGTCAATGTTCATGCCATCAGGTTGGAGGCTACCCAGACGGAATATAAGGTGCTGAGGTTTCATCTTTACAGTAGAGGAGGCCGTGGATAGATATATCAGAATGGGAATGGGACGTGGAATTAAAATGTGTGGCCACTGGGAGATCCTGCTTTCTCTGGCGGACAGAACATAGGTGTTCAGCAAAATGATCTCCCAGTCTGCATCGGGTCTCGCCAATATATAGAAGGCCACATTGGGAGCACCAGACGCAGTATATCACCCCAGCCGACTCACAGGTGAAGTATCACCTCACCTGGTAGGACGGTCTGTGGCCCTGAATGGTGGTAAGGGAGGAAGTGTAAGGGCATGTGTAGCACTTGTTCCGCTTACAAGGGTAAGTGCCAGGAGGGAGATCGGTGGGGAGGGATAGGGGGGACGAATGGACAAGGGAGTCGCGTAGGGAGCGATCCTGCAGAAAGCAGTGGGGGGGGGAGGGAAAGATCTGCTTGGTGGTGGGATCCCGTTGGAGGTGGCGGAAGTTACAGAGAATAATATGTTGGACCCGGAGGCTGGTGGGGTGGTAGGTGAGGACATGGGGAACCCTATTCCTAGTGGGGTGGTGGGAGGATGGAGTGAGAGCAGATGTGCGTGAAATGTGGGAGATGCGTTTGAGAGCAGAGTTGATGGTGGAGGAAGGGAAGCCCCTTTCTTTAAAAAAGGAGGACATCTCCCTCGTCCTGAAATGAAAAGCCTCATCCTGAGAGCAGATGCGGCGAAGACGGAGGAATTGCGAGAAGGGGATGGCATTTTTGCAAGAGGCAGGGTGAGAAGAGGAATAGTCCAGATAGCTGTGAGAGTTCTCAAACTCTGTACGCCTGGGGTCAGTATGACTTAGGTCCCACCTAAACCGGGAAGTTGGGAATTCTCAACCACCCGGGTTCCTGGAAATGAAAATAAGAAAAAACAAACCTGAAGATGCTGGAAATCTGAAACTAAGACAGAAACTGCGGGAAATTTTCAGCATGTCAGGCAGCATCTGTGGAAAAAGAGACAGTCAAAGTTCTCGTGAAGGGCTGCAGATGCAAGATGTTGACTGTTAGTCTATCTGTAGAAGCTGCCTGACCTATTGAATTTTTTTCCAGCACTTTTGTTTTGGGATCACAGAGACAGCTAAAGCTGGGAAAATCTGGGGCAACATAACAAGTTGCTGGAAGAATTAAATGGATCAGGCATCATCTATATTGGACACTCTCTGTTTCAGGTTGAATCCTTTCATCAGACTGAAGGAGCAAAGGGAAGAGTCTTAGAATAAAGCTGACTATAAACCACACTCTCACCAACTTTAAGTTAATAAACCCCCCCCCCCAGTTTCTCCTTAGTATTTCACCTTTCACCCTTAACCTATGACTCTAGTTTTATCCTCACTCAACCTAGGAGGAAACACTTGGCTTGCAATTACCCTCTTTATACCCTTCATACTTGAATATACCCCTCTCCTATCTCCTCTGGTTCTCCTACGTCGCAGAGAATAAAGTCCTAACCTATTAAACCTTTCCATATAACTCAAGTCCTCAAGACCTGGCAACAGCCTTGCAAATTTTCTCTGCACTCTTTCAATCTTATTGACAACTTCCTGTAGGTAAATGACTAGAAATGCACACAATGCTCTAAATATGGTCTCACCAACGAGTTGTACAACTTCAACATAACATCCCAACTCGTGTACTCAGTACTTTGATTAATGAAGGTCAATAAGCCAAAAGCTCTCTTTATAGCACTCTCTACCTGTGATGCCACATTGCAGGAATCATGGATTTATATTCCAGATGATATGTGATAGGTTGGAGGCAGCAAATTGCTACAGATTTTATCTTGGCTTCAGTTTGATAATGTGGATGTCAATCAACTTAGCATGTAATTGATGGCACTTCGTTATTCTGTATAGGTCTGGCATGCAAGAACAAGCAATATGGTATTACCCTTCTAGATATGGTGGGTGAGGCATCTATCTCCAGAATTTTAGGATTATCCCAAGACGGAGAAAAAACAGGGCCCATTGAATCTTAACATTGGACACTAACCACATAACTGAAACGTAGAGGATAATTGTTGATAATTGTTTCTGTTTGTACTCCTGAGCAAACATTGAAATGGTGCATGGGTCTGTAGTTTCTAAACCCTCACAACTGAATTCCCATTTGATTGTGAGGAGACTGTGGGGATAAGTGGAATACCAGGTGCAGGAAACCTTTAAATTAATCCTTGACCTCTGCCTGTCAGCAGATGAGCTTAGTCCATTTTTCTGGATGGCAGCTGGATTTCATATGGAGTGACTAACTATTCCTGAACAACGAGATACATTGTTCAGCATAAGTTGAGAGGCAACACTTGATGGGAAACAGACATTAGAGCATGAAATCTGGCTCCCCATTCTGGTGTTGTGCCAAATCTCAATGTGGTACTGGTGAAAATCAAGAATGATTACAACATCATTGAGGAATAAAAAGCAGGTTTTTATTGGAAGAAGATTACATTTCGGAGTCTGTCTCATTCTTCATCTCTCAAGGTGAACCCTATTCCTCCAGGGATCCATGGCATCTCAATACAGGTTAAAAATTATTTCTTCCTTGTTTAACCAAGTAATGAAAACAATCTTCAAAAGGATAAACACAAGTTATGTTACTATCAATGACCTTGTACAAATTGCAATGTCATGGACACTTACCAAACTACATAACTTCCTTATTGAAGCTTTAAAAACTTGCAGTTTTTCCACAAAAAAAGTAAGTAGACAAACATCCCATGAAGCAATTTGCTGGATGACGTCATCTGTGAAATTCAGCTATGACCATCATTCCCATTCAAATTTATCCACTGGTCTGGAAAACCTAGGCTAAATAGACTTTACATTTAGTGAACTTTAGGCATTATCCGATACTATTGAAGTTTGAAAAAGACTAATTGGTTAGATGAAATGCATTTCCAGGTGGGAGATGACAGCCTTTTTCTCTTCTCCCTCTTCGGACCTGGGATTGAGGATGACTTTCTTCCCCATCAGTTCTGAGGTGGCTAATGAGTTCAACATGCGACTTGCAGATTTTGCCACAGGTGAGGCAGAAGTGCTTATTACAATAAGTAGGTAGTTTGTAGAGTGGTGTGCTCCTGTCTCCATTCACTTCTGATTTCCATAGATTCTTCAAAGTTACTGTGCAAGTTGATGGAGTTGTTAAGAAGGCATATGGTGTGTTGGCCCTTATTAGTCAAGGGATTGAGTTCAAGAGCCACAAGGTAAGGCTGCAGCTCTGTAAAACTCTGGTTAGACCACACTTGGAATATTGAATTCAGTTCTGGTCATCTCATTATAGGAAGGATATGGAAGCTTTAGAGAGGGTGCAGACAAGATTTAACAGGATGCAGCTTGGATTAAAGAGCATGACTTATGAGAAGAGGCTGAGTGAGCTGGACTTTTTTCTTTGGCGAGAAGGAGGATGTGGGTGACTTACGGAGGAGAATAAGGCAATAAGAGGAAAGAATCGAGTGGATAGCCAGAGACGTTTTCCCAGGGCAGAAATGGCTAATACAAGGGGAATAATTTCAAAGTGATTGGAGGAAAGCAGAGGGAGAAAACTAGAGGGGGGATGTCAGAGGTAAGTTTTTTTACACAGAGTGGTAAGTTCATTAAACACCCTGCCTGGGGTGGTGGTAGAGGCAGATACTATACATTAGGACATTTAATAAACTCGTAGATAGGCACATGAATGATAGCAAAATGGAGGGCTATGTAGGATGGAAGGGTTAGATAGATCTTGAATGCACACAAAATGCTGGAAGAACTCGGCAGGACAGGCAGCATCTAAGGGAAAGAGTAAACAGTTGACGTTTCAGGCCGAGACCCTTCATCAGGACTGCAAAGGAAGAGGAGAAGTCAGAGTAAGAAGATAGGAGGAAGGGGAGGAGGAAGTACAAGGTGGTAAGTGATAGGTGAAACTGGGGGAGAGAGAGAGGTCGAAGTAAAGAGCTGGGAAGTCGATTGGTGAAAGAGAGAAAGGGCTGGAGAAGGGGAAATCTGATGGGAAATGACTGAAGACTATGGAAGAAAGGAAAGGGGAAAGAGCACCAGAGGGAAATGATGGGCAGGTAAGGTGATAAAGTGAGAGAAGGAAATGGGAATGGGGTATGGTGAAGGAGAGGAGTGGGAGAGGCAATTACTGGAAGTTCAAGAAATCAATTTTCATGCGATCAGGTGGGTGGCTACCCAGATGGAATACAAGGTGTGACTCCTCCAACTTGAGTGTGGCCTCATCGTGATGGTAGAGGAGGCCATGACTGACAGGTCAGAATGGGAATGGTAAGTAGAATTGAAATGGGGGGCAATACAAGGTCCCGCTTTATGTGGTGGACAGAGCAGAGGTGCTTGGCGAAACAATCTCCCAATCTATGTCGGGTCTCACCGATATACAAATAGATAGCAGATGGATCTTGAAGTAGTTTAAAAGGTCAACATAACATAATGGACCAAAGGGCCTGTACTGTGCTGCAACATTCAATGTTCTGCAGTATGTTCGATGTTCTGCACATTCCCAAATGTGGATTCAAGTTTTTCAATGCCATCCTAAATATTATTTCCCTGCTTTAACCAGTAAAGGAACAAGGATTGACAATGAGTTTCTGAAAGAAGCTTTAAGACCATCTGGAAATCTGTACCCCTCTGTAGTTGGTAGTCTCTTCTTACAACAGAATTGGGAATAAAGTGTCTGATTCAGGAGTCTGGTGGCAGATTGGAAGTGATTTGACAATCTCATCAGAGCTGAATGGGAGTCATTACTGTCTTGATGATTTTTGTTTAACACAACTTCATTAAATACTTCTCAGGCTTCCATCCGGGTACAGGTATCGATTATAACAAATGTATTAATGTCCGATGTCAGTTATAATCGATACCTGTACCCAGCTGAAAGCCTCAAAAGAGGTTATTTGTCATATATACCAGGAAAGCACTAGATCCTTTTTCAACAATTTCATTATTGCAAAACAAATGAGAAAATCCACATGTTTCCAAAGGCTTGGGAAGAGATTCACAAGGGACACTTAGGCCTGGGGAAGCCTGAGTTCATAGGAACTATTCCCCACCACTTTAACATAGAACATAGAATAGTACAGCACAGTACAGGCCCTTCGGCCCACAATGTTGTGCCGACCCTCAAACCCTGCCTCCCATATAAGCCCCCACCTTAGATTCCTCCATATACCTGGCTAGTAGTCTCCTAAACTTCACTAGTGTATCTGCCTCCACCACTGACTCAGGCAGTGAATTCCATGCACCAACCACTCTCTGAGTAAAAAACCTTCCTCTAATATCCTCCTTGAACTTCCCACTCCTTACCTTAAAGCCACGTCCTCTTGTATTGAGCAGTGGTGCCCTGGGGAAGAGGTGCTGGCTATCCACTCTATCTATTCCTCTTATTATCTTGTACACCTCTATCATGTCTCCTCTCATCCTCCTTCTCTCCAAAGAGTAAAGCCCTAGCTCCCTTAATCTCTGATCATAATGCATACTCTCTAAACCAGGAAGCATCCTGGGAAATCTCCTCTGTACCCTTTCCAATGCTTCCACATCCTTCCTATAATGAGGTGACCAGAACTGGACACAATACTCCAAGTGTGGCCTAACCAGAGTTTTATAGAGTTGCATCATTACATCGCGACTCTTAAACTCTATCCCTCGACTTATGAAAGCTAACACCCCATAAGCTTTCTTAACTACCCTATCCACCTGTGAGGCAACTTTCAGGGATCTGTGGACATGTACCCCGAGATCCCTCTGCTCCTCCACACTACCAGATATCCTGCCATTTACTTTGTACTCTGCCTTGGAGTTTGTCCTTCCAAAGTGTACCACCTCACACTTCTCCGGGTTGAACTCCATCTGCCACTTCTCAGCCCACTTCTGCATCCTATCAATGTCTTTCTGCAATCTTTGACAATCCTCTACACTATCTACAACACCACCAACCTTTGTGTCATCTGCAAACTTGCCAACCCACCCTTCTACCCCCACATGCAGGTCGTTAATAAAAATCACGAAAAGTAGAGGTCCCAGAACAGATCCTTGTGGGACACCACTAGTCACAATCCTCCAATCTGAATGTACTCCCTCCACCACCACCCTCTGCCTTCTGCAGGCAAGCCAATTCTGAATCCACCTGGCCAAACTTCCCTGGATCCCATGCCTTCTAACTTTCTGAATAAACCTACTGTGTGGAACCTTGTTAAATGCCTTACTAAAATCCATATAGATCACATCCACTGCACTACCCTCATCTATATGCCTGGTCACCTCCTCAAAGAACTCTATCAGGCTCGTTAGACACGATCTGCCCTTCACAAAGCCATGCTGACTGTCCCTGATTAGACCATGATTCTCTAAATGCCTATAGATCCTATCTCTAAGAATCTTTTCCAACAGCTTTCCCACCACAGACGTAAGGCTCACTGGTCTATAATTACCCGGACTATCCCTACTACCTTTTTTGAACAAGGGAACAACATTCGCCTCCCTCCAATCCTCCGGTACCGTTCCCGTGGACAACTAGGACATAAAGATCCTAGCCAGAGGCTCAGCAATCTCTTCTCTCGCCTCGTGGAGCAGCCTGGGGAATATTCCATCAGGCCCCGGGGACTTATCTGTCCTAATGTATTTTAACAACTCCAACACCTCCTCTCCCTTAATATCAGCATGCTCCAGAACATCAACCTCACTCATACTGTCCTCACCATCATCAAGTTCCCTCTCATTGGTGAATACCGAAGAGAAGTATTCATTGAGGACCTCACTCACTTCCGCAGCCTCCAGGCACATCTTCCCACCTTTATCTCTAATCGGTCCTACCTTCACTCCTGTCATCCTTTTTTTCTTCACATAATTGAAGAATGCCTTGGGGTTTTCCTTTACCCTACTCGCCAGGCTCTTCTCAGCCCCTTCTTAAGCTCCTTTCTTGCTTCCCTATATTCCTCAATAGACCCATCTGATCCTTGCTTCCTAAACCTCATGTATGTTGCCTTCTTCCTCCTGACTAGATTTTCCACCTCACTTGTCACCCATGGTTCCTTCACCCTACCATTCTTTATCTTCCACACCTGGACAAATTTATCCCTTACATCTCGCAAGAGATCTCTAAACATCGACCACATGTCCATAGTACATTTCCCTGCAAAAACATCATCCCAATTCACACCCGCAAGTTCTAGCCTTATAGCCTCATAATTTGCCTTTCCCCAATTAAAAATGTTCCTGTCCTCTTTGATTCTATCCTTTTCCATGATAATTATAAAGGTCAGGGAGCGGTGGTCACTGTCCCCCAGATGCTCACCCACTGAGAGATCCGTGACCTGACCCGGTTCATTACCCAGTACTAGATCAAGTTTGGCATTCCCCCTGGTTGGCCTGTCCACATACTGTGACAGGAATCCATCCTGGACACACTTAACAAACTCTGCCCCATCTAAACCCTTGGAACTAATGAAGTGCCAATCAATATTAGGGAAGTTAAAGTCACCCATGATAACAACCCTGTTATTTTTGCACCTTTCCAAGATCTGCCTCCCAATCTGCTCCTCTGTATCTCTGCTGCTACCAGGTGGCCTAGAGAATACCCCCAATAGAGTAACTGCTCCCTTCCTGTTCCTGACTTCCACCCATATTGACTCAAAAGAGGATCCTGCTACATTACCCACCCTTTCTGTAGCTGTAGTAGTATCCCTGACCAGTAATGCCACCCCTCCTCCCCTTTTTCCACCCTCTCTATCCCTTTTAAAGCACTGAAATCCAGGAATATTGAGAATCCATTCCTGCCCTGGTGCCAGCCAAGTCTCTGTAATGGCCACTACATCATAATTCCATGTATGTATCCAAGCTCTCAGTTCATCACCTTTGTTCCTTTACTATGAACACAACAGTTAACTCAATAATATTATTTCATAGCCACCTTTGGAAGCATATACACAATGTCTTGAAGTGCATGATATTCTGATTGAAAATCTTTTGAATGGCCCCATCTCTGGGAAAATACTAGCTAGCCCTAACCTTCATTGGCATACCTGTTATTCTGTTGTTTCTTGACCTTGGTGAGGATACTGATGCTGGACGCCTTAACCTACTAGTAGATTTAGAGGATTTTGCAGGCCCTTTTATAGAAACATAGAAAACCTGTAGCACAATACTGGCCCTTTGGCCCATGAAGCTGTGCCGAACATGTCCTTACCTGAGAAATTAACTAGGGTTACCCATAGCCCTCTATTTATTGAGCTCCATGTACCTATCCAGGAGTCTCTTAAAAGACCCTATTGTATCCGCCTCCACCACCGACGCTGACAGCCCATTCCACGCACTCACCACTCTCTGCATAGAAAAATTGCCCCTGACATCTCCTCCGTACCTACATAGAAGCACCTTAAAACTGTGTCCTCTAGTGCTAGCCATTTTAGCCTCTGACTGTGCACATGATCAATGCCTCTCATCATCTTATAAACCTCTATCAGGTCACCTCTCATCCTCCAACACTCCAAGAAGAAAAGGCCAAATTCACTCAACCTATTCTCATAAGGCATGCTCTCCAATCCAGGCAACATCCTTGTAAATCTCCTCTGCACTCTTTCTATGGTTTCCACATCCTTCATATAGTGAGGCAACCAGAACTGAGCACAGTACTCCAAGTGGGGTCTGACCAGGTCCTATACAGCTGCAACATTACCTCTCGGCTCTTAAACTCAATCCCACGGTTGATGAAGGCGAATGCATCATATGCCTTTTTAACCACAGAGTCAATCTGCGCAGCAGCTTTGAGTGTCCTATGGACTCGGACCCCAAGATTCCTCTGATCCTCCAGACTGCCAATAGTCTTACCATTAATATTATATTCTGTCATCATATTTGACTACCAAAATGAACCACTGCATACTTATCTGGGTTGAACTCCATCTGCCACTTCTCAGCCCAGTTTTGCATCCTATCAATTTCCCACTGTAACCTCTGACAGCCCTCCACACTATCCACAACACCTCCAACCTTTGTGTCATCAGCAAATTTACTAACTAATCCCTCCACCACTTCTTCATCCAGGTCATTTATGAAAATCACAAAGAGTAGGGGTTCCAGAACAGATCCCTGAGACACAACACTGGAGACCGACATCCATGCTCAATATGACCCGTCTACAACCACTCTTTGCCTTCTGTGGGCAAGCCAGTTCTGGATCCACAAAGCAATGTCCCCTTGGATCCCATGCTTCCTTACTTTCTCAATAAGCCTTACATGGGGTATCTTGACAAATGCCTTGCTGAACTCCATCTACTGCTCTACCCTCATCAATGAGTTTAGCCACATCCTCAAAAAACTTAATCAGGCTCGTAAGGCACGACCTTCCTTTCACAAAGCCATGCTGACTCTTCCTAATCATATTATGCCTCTCCAAATGTTCATAAATCCTGTCTCTCAGGATCTTCTCCATCAACTTACCAACCATTGAAGTAAGACTCACTGGTCTATAATTTCCTGGGCTATTTCAATTCCCTTTCTTGAATAATGGAACAACATCTGCAACCCTCTATTCCTCTGGAACCTCTCCTGTCCCCATTGATGATGCAAAGATCATCACAAGAGGTTCAGCAATCTTCTCCCTGACCTCCCACAGTAGCCTGGGGTACATCTCCTCCGGTCCCAGTGACTTATCCAAGTTGATGCTTTCCAAAAGCTCCTGCGCATCCTCCTTCTTAATACCTACATGCTCAAGCTTTTCAGTCCACTACAAGTCATCCCTACAATCGCGAAGATCCTTTCCATAGTGAATGTTGAAGCAAAGTCAAATTAAGTACCTCTGCTATCTCCTCCTGTTCCATGCACACTTTTCACCTGTCACGCTTGATTGGTCCTATTCTCTCATGTATTATCCTCTTCCTCTTCACATACTTGTAGAATGCCTTAGGGATTTCTTTAATCCTGTCCCCCAAGGCCTTCTCTTGGCCCCTTCTGGCTCTCTTAATTTCTTTCTTAAGCTCCTTTCTGCTAGCCTTATAATCTTCTAGATCTCTATCATTACCTAGTTTTTTGAACCTTTTGTAAGCTCTTCTTTTCTTCTTGACTGGATTTACGACAGCCTTTGTACACCACGGTTCCTGTACCTAACTGTTCTTTCCTTGTCTCATTGGAACATTCCTATGCAGAACTCCACGTAAACATCCCCTGAACATTTGCCACATTTCTTCCATACATTTCCCTGAGAACATCTGCTCCCAATTCATGCTTCCAAGCTCCTGCCTGATAGCCTCATATTTCCCCTTAGTCCAATTAAACTCTTTCCTAACTTGTCTGTTCCTATCCCTCTTCAATGCTATGCTAAAGGAGATGGAATTGTGACCACTATTACCAAAATGCTCTCCCACTTAGAGATCTGACACTTGACCAGGTTCATTTCCCAATACCAGATCAAGTACAGCCTCTCCTATTGTAGGCTTATCTACATATCTACACCTAACAAACTCCACCTCATCCAAACCCCTCATTCTAGGGGGTTAACAATCAATATCTGGGAAATTATAATCTCCCACCATGACAACCCTGTTATTATTACACCTTTCCAGAATCTGTCTCCCTATCTGCTCCTCTATATCCCTGTTACTATTGGGTGGTCTATAAAAAACACCCAGTAGGGTTAGTGATCCCTTCCTGTTCCTAACTTCCACCCACAGAGACTCCATAGACAACCCCTCCATGACTTCCTCCTTTTCTGCAGCCGTGACACTATCTCTGATCAATAACGCCATGCCCCCACCTCTTTTGCCTCCCTCCCTATCCGTTCCGAAACATCTAAAGCCTGGCACTTGAAGTAGCCATTCCTGCCCCTGCACCATCCAAGTCTCTGTAATGTCCACAACAATCATAGCTCCAAATGCTGATCCACGCTCTAAGCTCATCCACTTTATTCATAATACTCCTCACATTAAAATAGACACACCTCAAGCCATCGGCCTGAGCACATCCCTTCTCTATCACCTGCCTTTCCTCCCTTTCGCACTGTCTCCAAGCTTTCTCTATTTGTGAGCCAACTTCCCTTTCCTCCATCTCTTCAGTTTGGTTCCCACCCCCCAGCAATTCTAGTATAAACTCTCCCCAAAACCCTTAGCATACCTCCCCGCCAGGATATTGGTCCCCCTGCAATTCAAGTGCAACCCGTCCTTTTTGTACAGGTCACTCCTGCCCTAAAAGAGGTCCCAATGATCCAGAAATCTGAATCCCTGCCCACTGTTCCAATCCCTCAGCCACACATTTATCCTCCACCTCACTCTATTCCTATACTCACTGTCACATGGCACAGGCAGTAATCCCAAAATTACTACCTTTGTGATCCTGCTTCTCAACATCCTTCCTAATTTCCTGTAGTCTGCTTTCAGGACCTCCTCCCTTTTCCTGCCTATGTCATTGGTACCAATATGTACCACGACTTCTGGCTGTTCTTAGACTTATGTCTAAGGTCAGAGCAGATTAAATCACCTAAGGAAAGTAAGTGAATAGTAAGCTGACTGTGAAATAGAAATCAGTAAAAAAGAGTTAAAAGCAGTTTGAAATTAAAGCAGAAAATGTTGGAAATACTGAGCAGGTCAGGCATTTTCTGTTTTATATTAAAGTATTTCAATACCTGATGCAATCCCAGCTCCTGATCCAAATCATTAATTAGTCATGGGCTGCTTCAAGAATCTCTGTCTACTTTGGCTCATGAGACTCTGTTCTTATTGATCTGAAGTCAGACAAATCTTTTGAAGTGTGAAGTAAATTCTTTGCACCTTCTCACTGCAGTGAGGAAAACAGGGGCAGTGTGATCTCTGGATCATCTTTTTTGAAGAAAACAAACCATACATTCAAATAAAAACCAATTAACATTATTAGCAAGTGAAATATCTATATTCTCAGCATACACTTCTATGTTGGAACAGAGAGAACCAAGTGAAAGTGTCAGATCTATGACCTTCTGCTGTTCCCTCTCTATTTTACCTGTGTTTTACTGATGCTTCCCGATAGGGCTTTTGATTGTACTGCCTTCAACTGCAGCCTGCTGTAGCTGTCACTGCAACTGGATCCTTGACTTCCTTATCAGGGGGCAGAGTGAATCAGAAATAATACCTCCTCCTCACTGACAATCAACACAGATGCACCTCAGGGATATGTGCTTAACGCACTGCTCTTCTCTCTCTACACCCATGCCTGTGTGGTTAGGCATCGATAAACTCATTTGATGATACAACTGTTGCCGGCAGAATTTCACGTGATGACGCGAAGGTATGTAGTTCCGAGTTACAATAACTTTGCACTCAGTGTTTGTAAGACCAAGGGATTGATTGTAAACTTTAGGAAGGGAAATCAAGGGAACACGCAACAGTTCTCATAAGGGGGTTAGCAGTGGAAAAAGTGGGTAGTTTCAAGTACCTGTGTGTCAACATCTCTGAAAATCTGTCCCGGACCCAACATATTGATACAATTATGAATAAGGAATGCCAGCAATGATATTTCATTAGGAGTTAGCGGAGATTTGGTATGTCACCAAAGACTCTCGCAAATTTCTGCAGATGTACCATAGAGAGCTTTCTATTTGGTTGCATCACCATCTGGAATGGAGGGGCCACTGCATAGGATCCGGAAATCCGAAGAAGATTGTAAGCTCAGCCAGTTCAGTCATGGGCACCAGCCTCCCCACTATCGAGGAAATCCTCAAAGAAGCAGCCTCCATCATTAACAACCTCTCCCCACCACCCAGGACATGACCTCTTCTCATTACTACCATCAAGGAGGTGGTACAGGAGCCCATGAACACAATCTCAACATTTTAGGAACAGCTTCTTCCCCCCTGCCATCAGATTTTTGAACGGAAAATGAACCAATGAACACTACCTTGCTATTTTTGCTCTCTTATTGCTTTACGTATTTACATTTTATAACTACTGTACTGTGCAAAAGTCTTAGGCACATATATATATAACTAGGGTCCCTAAGACTTCTGCGCAGTGCTGTATTTCTCAACGTGGAATGGAGAGCGAATTTGTAAATCTGGCATGAGCAAAGGCTGCTGAGAATGGCAAGAGTGAAGTGCTACAGGAGGGGTGTGGGACAGGTGGAAGAGAAGGAGTGCCAGGGAAGTGGGTGGTGTGGGTGCAGACACCCAGCTTTGAAACACCTGGCAAGGCCATTTTATTCCAATCAATTGGTTTACTGATCATTACGAAATTCTAACCATGATTCCCCTCTCCATGCCCCCTTCCCACTCTCAGTCCACAAAAGGGACCCATATCAGAATTAGATTTATCATCACTCACATATGTCAAGAGATCTGTGTTGTTTTTTTTTGCAACAGTGCAGTGCAATACCTAAAATTACTACAGTACTGTGCTAAGTCTTAGGCGGCCTAACTATATACATGCACTCAATACTGTTGAACAGTACTATATATACATATATATTTCTTATTGTAGCTTATAGCATATTTTATGTATTGCACTGTACTGCTGCCACAAAGCAACAAATTTCACGACTTGCTGTATGTCAGTGATATTAAACCCAGATCTGGGCCGTACCCTCCAAATATCCAGACCTGCATCTCGATTTTTTTTGCACTACCTTACTTTCCATTTTTCTATTTTCTGTTTATAATTTATAATTTAAATTTTTAATATTTACTATCGATTTGTAATCCAGGGAGCGGGAAGCGCAGAATCAAATATCGCTATGATGATTGTACATTCTAGTATCAATTGTCTGGCGACAATAAAGTATAAACCTGATTCTGAATGCTGAACAGTGAATGGGAATTGCACGGATGGGCTACCCAGAGGATGACTGTGGATTGCTCAGTAAAATACCAATATCAAGGCAAGCCCTGTAGCTCAGTAGCATGATGGACGTTACGTATGTACAATAAATGCAAGTGTACCCTTTGAAGCTAACTGCACCATGTGGTGTGACCCTGATGCAGTATTGCACCTTGATCCCTTGCTGTTTAGCTGGAATCGCTGCCTTCTATACACACAGTAATACAAAGAAACTCATAGATGCTAAACCTGCATTAGGAGCTGCCCCAGGCAGCTGGAAAATTTGACTAATCAAGGAGGATGGAGACAGAAAACAGAATAACATGGGATAATTAGGCTAATACTGTCATTTGACAGATTCTGGAACCCATTAATAAGGGAGTACCATCAGGACATTCCAAAAACTCTTACACAATCTAAAATCTGAATGTGGTTTTATGAAGAAGGATTGGTATTTGCCAAATTTCCTGGAATCTGAGACAGCAACAATTAGGTTGTATATAGGAAAAACAGAAGTTGAGGGCTTTGGTCTTTGGGATTTCTAGAAGGTATTTGGTACGTGCCACATAGAAAGATGTTGAACAATTTAAGAGCACATCAGGTCAGGAAAATATGCTGGTATGGATATAGGAGTAGTCTTTATTGCAATGGACATGGAGCATAAAAGTGTAAAATTCTGATGCAACTTTGCAGGGTATTGCTAATACTCAACCTGGAGTATTACTTACAGTTTTGAGTCATAGAGCATCAGAATCTAACACTTACATAGTATGGAAAAAGGCCCTTTAGCCCAACAGGTGCCTTCTCAATCCAGTCCCATTTTACTGGTCCCCATTTTTCTGTATTTTGCCCATTTCTTTCTAAGTTGATCTTATCCATGAGTCTGCCCAAATGTCTTCTGAAGTTTGTACTTCTACACACCCCTGTCATTTCCTCTGGCAACATTCTATATACCCACAATATATGGAAAAATGCACTTCAGATTCGTTTCAAATCTTACCCCTTTTAAATTCTGAGTCTATTACCTTAAACCTATGAGTCTATGATGCTCCAGATGGCTCTTGATGTGAGTTGGCAACAGCACATGATGAATGTTGAGCTCTATAACGACCTACCGATGCTGTCCACTAAAATTGAGGCGAGAAGACTGCAACTAGCGGGGCACTGTCTACATCCCCCCGAGCAACCTGCCAGCCTAGTCATCATATGGGAGCCCAAGCACAGGAGGATGAACCCTGGGCGCCCTCCCAAGACTATGATCAACACGCTGCTAGAAGACAGCGGCGCGGCTAATGTAGATGAACTGAACACACTGATGAGGGAGAGGGAGAAGTGGAGAGTCCGTCATCGTGCCCGACGTCGGCCCCCTAGGCCTGAGTCGACATAGAAGTAGTATGAGTCTAGCTTTAGACTCCTTACATTGGGAAGAAGGTTGTGACAATCCAGTTTATCTGTGTCCCATACAATTTAGTCAACTTCTATAAGGTCACCCTTAGACTCCGGTGCAAAGAGTCCTGCCCTATCCAGTCTGTACTTACAACACGAGCCCTCGAGGCCTGGCAACATCCTTGTGAATCTTTTCAGAACCTTCTCTAGCTCAACCACTTCCAGCCAAATCTGCCTGCACTATTCCTGCTGCAGTCTCACCAGATGTCTTGTACAGCTGTAACACAAGATCCTAATTCCTGTACTCAATTCCCTGACAGTGTGGGATACAACTTCTCCACCACCTCTGTCTGCCTGCATTGTCATTCCAGGGAACTATGTTCTTGTACCCCCTACTGTAGGTCTCTCTGTTCTGAAACACTGTCCAAATACATTCATTTACCATATATGTCCTACCCAGCTGATCCAGATCGAGTTAAGTAACCTCAGACAACCTGCTTCACTGTGCTCTACACCATCAATGTTGGTGCTATTGTAAACTTGCTAATCATGCTACCAACATTCTTATTCAATTTGCTAATACTGTTTGTATGCACTGAACCCTGTACTACAACACTGGTCACAGGCCTCCAATCTGAAAACCAATCCTCCACTATCACAAAGCTAATTTCATGTCCAATTGGCTATGTGAGTTAACTTTGCTCATGGCACCTGGCTTAAAGTCCACGTACTCTTCTACAACCCTGTCCTCATCAATCTTTTACAAAAGTCTCAAGTTTGGTGATTACGATTTTCCAAGCACAAAGCCATGCTGATTATTCCTAATCAGTACTCATCTTTCTAAAAGTAGTTATTTCTTGTCTTTCAGAATCCCTTCCCCTCCCCCACCCCCACTCCCCATAACTTGCCCAGCACTGATGGCAGACATCCCACCTCTCCAGGGAGTTCCAGGAGTCTCCCGCAAGTTCCGGGAGTCTCCCGCATATCGATAGCGGCTCCCTGATGTCCGCAAATTATATATAATATCCCAGAAATCGATTTTTTAGAGAGGGAGAGGGAAAAGGCAAGAAAGAAAATGAATGAATCCTGCTTGATCTCTCTTTGTGCTAAGTAGACCTATCAGTTTTCTCTGTGGGCAAGCTTTACAATCGACCTCTCTCTCTCTTCCATATTCCATCAGTTCAGTTACAGCCATTTGTAATGACGCTGAAATGATGCGAACAACTGAGTGAGACCCTCTCTCACTGCTCCCCCTCTGTGATCTCCGCCTCTCTGCGACTCTTCAACCAGATCTTCACCTGGAACCTACCAGCCTTCTCCTTCCCACCCTCCCCCCACCTTTTTTATAGGGCCTCTGCCCCTTCCCTCCTCAGTCCTGACAAAGGGTTCCGGCATGAAACGTCGACTGATCTTTTCCACGGATGCTGCCTGACCTGCTGAGTTCCTCCAGCGTGTTGTGAGTGTTGCTTTGACCCCAGCATCTGCAGATTATTTTGTGTTTACAACTGTCGGTGATGAAGTACAAAAGCCTGGTGAAGAAATTCCCAAGGCTAGCGGTGACAACCTGACTACGCGAGGCTGTCCTATACGGGCGGGGCGCGTTGGCATCTTAAAGGGGATTAGACCGGGGTTTAAATTGCAGCGAAATTCCAAAATCGTCCGCTAGGACATCTTTAAAAACGCGCTCGCAGCAAGCAAATTCTTTGGGTTTTTTTTCCTGAAACACTTCCACTTACAGGTACATTGAAGCCCATGATGGGATGGGTTTAAGCACAGCCGTTTTCAGAAGAAAAACCAATTTTAATAAATACCCAGCCCCCACCGAGGTCTCGTCATTAGGACAGCAAACTGTTTACCTGTGCTATGCACTTCATATGCATTTTGAATTACACTTTATTAAATAATACAGTAATATATTGTTTTATGTGGTGTGCGTGATATATGTATTGTGGCTACACTGTGGTCCAGACAGAGGTTGTTTCGTTTGTGGACAATCAACCAGATGACAATAAACTTGAACTTGAAGATGCAGAACTTCTAAATCACTCATTTAAAATCCCCCATTTCGATGTAAAAAAAGTAAGTTCTGATCCCGACTATTGCAGGCAGTGTGTGTGTGTGTGTGTGTGTGTGTGCGTGTGTGCGTGAGACTACGGACGTATATGCGATCTGACCTTGTCCGAATGGACATTAGGTGGCGCACACCTGTAATAAGGATACACCTTATGCTTTTATTCTTTTAGGGACCACAACATATTAGGGAGGCTAAGCACAGGGAAGGCTGCTCAAGTATTTCACAGATCTTTTCAGCAGAAAACCGAAGTCTGACAGAGAAGGTCACTGGAGCTGAGGTGTACTTTACATCTTTCATCGTTGAGCATAACCTGCCATTCCAGGTGTGTAAGCACACAGGCAAGCTATTCAGGAAAACGTTTCCTGATTCAGAAATAGCAAAAAACTATGCCTACTCATCAACCAAGACAGCAGCTGTTGTGAACTTGGCACATTAAGGCAGATTTCAGAAGTCAGCTGTCTCACAAAACACTTGTGAATCTGATGTCTTGCAAAATTAACAAATTCATTGACACAGACTGCTCTGAGGTTGAGACCTCCCTGAAATGAGTTTTTGCAGGGTGGGATGTCTGTGATGTTAGGGTCACCGGCCTGCAGTTCCCTGGTTTGTCCCTGCAGCCCTTCTTAAATTGAAGTAGAACATGCTTCCCAATTCCACATCCAGACAAAGGAACATACAAAAATCTCTGCCAGGGACCCTTCAATTTCTTAGATGAGAAAATCTGCAGATGCTGGAAATCCAAGCAACACACACAAAATGCTGCAGGAACTCAACAGGCCAGGCAGCATCCGTGGAAAAGATTAAACAGTCAACATTTCAGGCGAAGACCCTTCATCTAATACTATTTCAGTTCTGATGAACGATCTCGACCCAAGTCTCGAAGAGTTTGCTCTTTCCCATAGATGCTGCCTGGTCTGCTGAGTTCCTCCAGCATTTTGTGTGTGTTGCTGCAATTTCTTACTTGGCTTCCCACAAAGTCCTAACATAAATTTGACCTGACCCTGTGGATTTATCTACCTTTACGTGCTTAAGACTGGCAAAACCTTCTCCTTCATAATATCAGAATGTTTCAAGACATGACCTAGTTCACTGTGAATACAGATGTAAAGACCACCTGCACCTCCTATGGCTCCACACAGTCAATCACATGGATAGATTAGAAGACCGATTCTCTCTATAGTTTAACTTTAGCTCTTAATTTACATATAGAATCTCTTTAACAGACCCCTTTATGCTATAACAAGGACAACTAGTGTTCCTTTCTTGCCTTTCTGATTACTTATTCCAACATTCTTTATATTCCTCAGGAGATTCCCTTGATAGCAACTGCCTGCACCTGACATATGTCATATTCTTTCACCTGCCCAGAACCTCAATATCCATCTTTAGCCAGGGTTCCCTCATCCTCCCAGACTTGCCCTTCACTCTAACAGGAATGTGATGACCCTGAACTCTCTCTATCTCATTTTTAAAATTCCCCCACTTGGCAGACATCCATTTGCCCACTAACAGCCTCTCCTAGTCAATATTTGCAAGTTCCTATCTAATACCATCAAAATTTGCCTTGCCTCAATTTAGGATCTTAATTTGTGAGCCAGTCTTATCTTCTTCCATAATTATTTTTAAACTAATAGAATTATGATCATATTTATTTTCAACATTGATGGAAGGATCTCCTAGCATTGGAAGCACTGCAAAGGCTTACTAGATTGAATCCTGGAATGAAGGGATTGGTGAATTAAGAACAATTAAGCAGGCTGGACCCTTATTATTTGAAATTTGGAATAAGGGCTTATAATGAAACAGATATGATTCTGTGAGGTATTTAACTGGGTGAATGGTGAGAAAATAAGTCCTTTATTGTATCTGAAGTGAGAAGACATAGTTTCATAAAACAGGTTTGACCATTTAAGATGAAGATAAGGAGGGGTGGGAATTCTCTATCCAAGAGAGCTGCAGAGGTGGAGTTATTAAATATACTCAAAGTGGAGACTGACAGACATTTGATCTTCATTAGAGTCAAGGGGTATGGAAAGAACATTGCGAACTGGAATTGAGCCCAAGTGGATCAGTTATGGTTTTACGGGAGCAGGCTTGAAAGACCAACTGGCCAAGTCCTGCTCTCATTTCTCACGCTCCCATCTTTTCACAGTGGGTATGGCATGGTAGAGCATAGCAGTAAGAAAGTTGCCAAAGCGCTGTTTGTGATATGACTGTACCAGAAAGAAATTCGCTTACTCTCGCCGCTGGATACCCTGCATGCAATAATACTGCAGTCCTTGTGTGTGAAGTTATGAATTCAGTTTTAATGAGCACTAGCTGAGGAGATGACAGTAAGTGATAGAGATGGTGAAATGCATCCACAGGCTTAGAGACTGAAAGCAAGTGATGGCACTTGACTCTCCCCAGGTTATATGGTCATGTTCAATGACTATTATTTCACACATTTTGGATCCTTCTTGTGATGTTGATTAAAAATGGCTTGCAAAGCATACAATGGAGCTTTCTAAAGACTGAATAAACCAAAAGCACTCACACAATAGTATTGCCTGGGATGCTGGTGTGTACTGCCTTCATCTCGTGCTGCTAAGGCATCATTCCACAGTAACAGAACTGCAGTGAACTTCTTTGACATTATAACTGTGGAATCCGTCTCTCTTATATAGCAATATCAAAGTACCTTTAGGTTTCATCATAAATGGCTGGCATTGGTCTTTCTATTAATCAACTGGTAGTTAAAGGCTTTCAGTTCTCTAGGTTAAAGGGGAGAGCTTAGCTTTGGAAAATGGGACAGCCATTATAACTAAAATAAAAACATTGCAGAGAACACTGGGGTTTATGGTTGTATCACAACTTGCAGATGTCTTTTCTCTGACATTGTGAATTGTTATATGAAATCGTTATCATGAAAGATCCTGTCAATTGTGAACTCGTGGTATCCTGCCTCACTGCAGTGTGTGCAGCAACTGTTCTGCTCACACTCAGTAACTTATTGCTGAAATTCCTGAACACAGAACAAACAATATCTAACAACTCTTGACCAACAGCTTTGGGAATAAACTACTACTGTTCCAGCCTTTGGCATCGGAAGCTGGTCCCTTATTTTCTTTAAAAACAAATTTACCAAATATCTTTTTTATGTATTTTGGTTTAATGTGAAAGACGAATAAGTCAAGCTCAGTTTGAACAAGTAGCGTGTTGTTCAGCTGCGGATACCACCCTTGCTCTCAGTCTGCCCTCTCCATATTGGAATCCAGATATTGACAAGTTGGAACTATGTTTGTCATGAGCTTTGGGTTTCATGCTGAGTACAACTTAAATAAAAGTTCATGGTTTAGCAGCTGCTGAAAAGTGGCTTCAAACTCAATCCATCAAACTCACCTGTACTGGTATGTGGATATGCAAGAATGTAGCATTCAATTCACTTTACCTCATCCATTCTACAAATAATCTCCACCCACCCCTCCTTTAAATTATTCCAGGATTGCTTTCGCCTCTGGTTGGACTTGTATAGAGTCATACAGCACAGAAAAAGGCCCTTACTTACTGAGTTCACGCCACATTTTTATACTTCAATAATAAATTTACTTTGAACTTTGAATTGATGACATCATATACTTCCTCCTCATTTTAACGCTGAGGCTATTTCTCATGAAAATCAAAAATACTGCAGATGTTGGAAATGTGAAATAAAAATAGAAAATGCTGAAGTATTCAGCAGTTTAGCAAGGCTGAATATCTTGAATTGCTGGCTGAAGTTACTGCTGATAACTTACCTTCGTTGTGTCTTGGTTTATGTGGTTTTTGACCATGGGGACAAGAGGGATTGTATTAAGATGGGCTGAGAGCACAAGGATGCTGAAAATACTCAGTGGGTCAGGCCACACCTTTGGGAAGAGAAACAGAGTTAAGGTTTCTGGTCAGATATCCATTGTTATAACTGGTAATGCCACAAAAGAAATTTGTTGAGCTGCAGGGATAGCGTAGAGGGAGAATGTCTCTGAGAGGGTAATGTAGAAGGTGAGCATGGGGATAATATTTTCAGGTCTGTGACGACTTGAGGTCCACTTAGGGTTGAGGGACAGCACCTCATATACAGTCAGGGCATGTCATAGCCTTGTGGACCAAATATTGAATCTCAGGTCATTGATTTCTCTGTCTGCATCAGTCATCCACTGTGATATTATCTCAGTTGATTTTTTTCTCTTCAGTACATAGAACATAGAATAGTACAGCACAGTACAGGCCCTTCGGCCCACAATGTTGTGCCAACCCTCAAACCCTGCCTCTCATATAAGCCCCCACCTTAAATTCCTCCATATACCTGTCTAGTAGTCTCTTAAACTTCACTAGCGTATCTGCCTCCACCACTGACTCAGTAGTGGGGTATATGCCCAGACTAACCATCTGTAAAACCTGCAAACTCAGGGAATGGACTTCCAATTTCTGATGCAAATTATTTATACAAATTGTGAATACCAACATCATTTCTATGGGGGCCAAGTAGTGATCACTCTTACTAATAGCAATAGAGAGATGGAACAGGTAGAATTCCAGAAGATAGTTTCTGAAGGATAAAACAATGGATTTATTCCTTCCACTAGTTCACATCTCACAGAAAAATAGAGGGCTATGGGTAAATCTAGGTAATTTCTAAGGTAAGGACATGTTCAGTGCAGAATTGTGGGCCGAAGGGCCTGTACTGTGCTGTAGTTTTTCTAATTTTCTACGTTTCTATATCCCTGATAATCGAGTAGCTGTGTTCTTTTCAACTCTGCCTGTCAGGTCTGTGGTAGGAAAAGTGAGACATTCTCCAAGATAAACACTGCAGCTTCCTCATCCTGGGCACTCAAAGCCCACAATACTTCTTCCAAGTACATGGAAGTGTACTTATTCATCAGTTGATGGAGGGAAGTTGATGGGTATTGGAAGTGTATTTCCCTAACAATTTCAACCTAGTGCTCTGAGACTTCATGGTATTTGAAGACAATCTAGAGATTCCATGGGGCAGTTCATTCCCAACAAACCATGGTGTTTATGGAAACCTCATGAGACTGTCAAGACTCAGAGCCAGGACCAAAGTGCAGGTAAGGCTCCTCGGGGACTTCCTGTTTGCCGGTGACGCAGCTGTCGCAACTCACTCACAGCACATGCCACAAGATTTCATGACCCGCTTTGCGGAAGCCTGCAGAGAGTTCGGTCTGACTATCAAGACACAGGTGATAGGGGTGCAAGACATTGACAACAAGCCATCCCTTAACATTGTCGACTATGAGCTGGAAGTTGTCCACAAATTCACATACTTGATCTTGGATAAACAGTCACTCAAAAGCGAGATCAACAAGCGCATTGGAAAAGCAGCCATAACCTTCCCAAGGTTGACCAGGAGCATCTGGGCCAGCAACAGACTCACCATCAACACCAAAGTCCAGGTGTACACAGCCTGTGTGCTGAGCACTTTGCTCTACGCCAGAGAAACTTGGATCCTGTGCACAAAACAAGAGCACCGACTCAATGCTTTCCATATGCGCTGCCTCAGATACATACGTGGTTTCACCTGGGAAGACAAGGTTACCAACAACACAGTGCTAGAGAGAGCAAACAGAGGCTAGGCCATGTCTTGCGCATGGCAGATGGGTGTATACCCAAGGACCTTCTCCTTGGGGAGTTTGAATCAGGAAAGAGGCCAACAGGAAGACCCCAACTGCACTACAGGGACATTTGCAAGTGCGACCTCAAGGCCCTTGGTATTAGCACCAGCACATGGCAATCACTAACCCAGACAGGTGTGCCTGGAAGCAGGAGGTGAAAAAGAGTCTCTTGAGGTATAAGACCACTCTGATGCAGCAAGCAGAGGAAAAGAGAACATAGAACATAGAAAACCTACAGCACAATACAGGCCCTTCGGCCCACAAAGCTGTGCCGAACATGTCCTTATCTGAGAAATTACCTAGGGTTACCCATAGCCCTCTATTTTTCTAAGCTCCATATGCCTGTCCAGGAGTCTCTTAAAAGACCCTATCGTATCCGTCTCCATCACCTTCGCCAGCAACCCATTCCACACAGTCACCACTCTCTGCATAAAAAACTTACCCCTGACATCTCCTTTGTACCTACTTCCAAGCACCTTAAAACTGTTCCTTGTTGTGTTAGCCATTTCAGCCCTGGGAAAAAGCCTCTGACTATCCACACGATCAATGCCTCCTATCATCTTATGCACCTCTATCAGGTCACCTCTCATCCTCGGTCGCTCCAAGGAGAAAACAGCCCGCTGAAAGCTCTGTGCCCAAGCTGTCCGAGACGACAGAGCTGCCTTAGCGTTCTGCTGTACACGGTGTGGCAAGGACTGTCACTCCCGCATTGGACTCCACAGTCACAGCAGACTCTACTTAATCCAGTCCACCAGAGGTGCAAACTCATGACCCTCTGGGATTGACGGCTGCCTATATATACCACAGTGGCACCAAACCGATTGGGTCAATCATGTCATTGTGATCAGCAGACTCAAGAACTGTGATGGAGAACATGTAATGGAGCTTCAAAGGAAGCTTCTGAACAGGCGTGATAGAACTCTTGAATGGACCTCTTGTATGATAAAGATGAATTCCTGATCTCTCAGTCTGCCTCATTACAGCCCTTACACCTTATCTGTCTACCTGCATTGCAGTTTCTCTGTAACTGTACCATTATTTTCCACATTCTGCTTTGCTATTCCCTTTGTTCTACCTTGATTTACTGAACATTGTTTGAAAAATATAATGATAGGAGAATAATGATATCAGCCTACTGTTTGCTAGTCAATGGGACAACTCTTCCAACTCGAAAGGATATTTGTAATGTTAACTAGATGGGACTTGTTGGGCACGTGGCCAAGTGGTTAAGGCGTTCATCTAGTGATCTCAAGGTCGCTAGTTCGAGCCTCAGCTGTGGCAGCGTGTTTGTGCCTTTGAGCAAGGCACTTAACCACACATTGATCTAGTCTGTGCGAGGAGTGGCGCCCCACACAGACTTCCAATCTGCGCCTTGTAAGGCATGAAAATGCCTGATGCAGGCCTCTCATGGTCTGAGTTGACGTTAAAAAAAAAGATGGGACTTGCCATTGCCTTTGCCATATGCAATGCTGAGGTTAATGTCAGTGTTCAAACATCTGAACGGCTCAGCTTGCCAGAACATTTCAAAGGAGTGGCATTCTGGGTCAGGGGTCAGGGGTCACACAAGTGCCAGCGTGGGTAAAGGAAACAGGTTACCCATCCCTAGAGCACTGGAAGCGCTTTTACTTGAATCTGTTGTTTCATTTACTTAGAAAAATTTTAAATCCCCAGGTCCCATAATGGGATTTCAGCTAATGCCTCCAAACCTTTAATCCACATGCCTGGATGACTATTAAAACACAGTATACATTGTAAATACATGATGATATTTATGTATTTTTGCACATTTATTCCAAATCATACTTATATTCTTTTTATTTAATTGTTTATGTAAATTGGAAGTTGCTGCTATTTGCTTCACATTGCACCAACAGACAACAGCAAATTCCTAATACATGTAAATGTATATGGTGAATAAAGTTGATCCCTAATCCTTCACTACTACAATGACTTTCCCATGACTGCTGAAGCAGTTTACCCTGCAGGCTAGCAGTCTATGGGCTTGAGAACTTGCAATTCATTTTGTATCAAGAAAAATTCAATCTGAGATCAACTATGCACATAAAAATAACAAAACAACTGTCAGGATCACGAGGGAAATTGGTGGTTTCTCCCACCCATTCTTGTGACACAGACTCGAACCATTAATCAGAAAGAACTGAGCAATAATAGAACAAAGCTACGGGAGCTTTCACTAACACTAGAGCGCAAATTTTTTTCAAAAGTAGTGCTTCCTCAGAAATTCTTTGTTTATGATAGGCTGCTGGATGCTGAACACGATATATTTTCAGAATACTTGTATCACGTAGGAATTTGGAGAAACAATAAATTAATTTTTATTAAGGTACAAGAAATTAACTTTTATTGTGTTTAATTGCATAATGGTGCTGCACTTTGCAATAGTTCAACTAAAAATGTTGTGCTGATGATTTTTATTTGTACTTAGTGTCTGAGACTTCTCGCTTAAGTGTCCAACAATAATCAAAGGTTTCAAAGGTACATTTAATGTCAGAGAAATGTATACAATATACATCCTGAAATGCTTTTTTTTTTGCAACCATCCACAAAAACAGAGGAGTGCCCCCAAAGAATGAACGACAGTCAAATGTTAGAACCCCATAGTACCCCCCAGCTACCCTCCCTCCCACGTGTAAGCGGCAGCAAACAACGATCCCCCCCCTTCCCCCACCGGCAAAAATATCATCAGCACCCGCCACCAAGTACTCAAGGATGAGCAAAGCAACAGCAAAGACCCAGACTTGCAGTACTCCAAGGATTACATTGTTCACCCAGTATTCGAGATACCACAGGCTCTCTCTCTCTCCCTAATAAGGGAGAAAGAGGTGTCTCTGTTTCACAGCGAGAGGGGAGACATAACAAACACCTCACTGGTTTATGATGTTAAAAGTTGTTCTGTCACTTTCTCCAAGCTCTGTGCCCAAAGAACTTGGATCTCTGGGCACACAGCCTTAGATCTTCTGTCTCCAACGACACACTGATCTCCTGCGATTCCCCCATCTCCAGAGCCACGAGATCCCGAGCCCCTGTAGGCGAGCAGAGCTCTTAGGCTGAGCCTTGGCATGCTGAACAATGGCCAGTTGTGAAACCCCGAGAGCGGGTCCTATTCCCACAAAGAATCGTAGTCAGTGTGTAACTCCAGGTCAGGGTCTTCAAAAGAAACCCAAAAGGGAAAAAGAGATATTGAAGATAGAAATAGAGCTGTTTCCAAATGTAGCCCCCCATGGCCACCCTCAGGGTCGCTCGGCTCACTGTCGTCTAGGGAAACAGCCTCGGCCCCGCCAAGCTGGATAATTCATTTGTGGGGATGCTGTGTGAGGTACCCCACCCCGCCCAAATAACAGACAATACACCAGATGCAATTAAATGATTTACAGTTTATAGATATTACTGGAACTATATAATTAAAAGAGAATAAAATATAAAAGGAAAATAAAAGGCGCCCCACTTATCAAAGTTCAATCTCTTCGTGCACAAAAACCGTTGGAGCTCAAGGACCTTCTTCTTCACCCTGCGACCCCCTCTGACCACCTCGACCGGCCGCCTGGGACCAACAACGGTGGTTGACCAGACGCTCCACACGAGTCCGTCTCCGTCTCCTCGCCGAACGTCCCGCTCAGGGTCCGACCCCATTAGCGGACTCACAGCACCTCGTCCATCCTCTGTCTCGCTCTCCCGCCTTCTGCCCCAAAACCCCACGTGTACAGTATCTTCAAATACACCAAAACCATAACAACTATCCCAATTGGTTAATAACGTATTTCTTATCACCCTCTAAACCACAACAAGCTGCTAGCGCAAACTTTCTCGGCGTTTAACACAACAAAGCCGCATTCCCCAGATTAACATAACAAAGACGACATTTTAATTAGCCTCCGCAGTAACATAAAAATCGAAACCCCCTTACACAAAGATGCAAGCAAAGGAATCACTGTTATGCACCATTAACCCTCCGAAGGTCCACCAATCAGCCAGCTTTGCTGGATTCCGGTTGCCCTGATATTATTTCTCCATGACTGCAGTGTCTTGGTGAAACTTTGCACAATGCTCATCACTGAAAACACCAAAAATGTGCAGAGAAGAAGTCTGAATGGGAATGCAGAAAAGAAATCCTTAGCGATATGTTGCACTTCATGTTTTCGTCTGCTTGAAGCATGTCGTCAACCAGCTGCACATAGCTTGGTGCTCTGTAGTTCCCAAAAAAATTTTCAACAACTTCCTTGAATGCCTTCCAAGTTATTTTCTCTGGTCTCACTAGAAGTTCTGCGAATTGGCCATCGTTGATGACCTGTTTGATTTGTGGACCAACAAAAAGTGCCCTCCCTAATCTAGGCATCAGTTATTCAGGGAAAGGTCTGTCTCAGATATCGAAATCATTCATCTTCCTTGTTTATTGCTTTCACAACATTTTTCATGAACCCCAGTTTTACATGAAGCGAAGGCAAAAATACCCTTGCTGGGTCTACAAGTGGTTTATGTGCCACATTTTTCTTCCCTGGAACCAACTGTTTATGGAGTGGTCAATCCTTTTTAATGTAATGAGATTCTTTAGCAAGACTGTCCCATTCGCATGCAAAACAATACTGGGTGCATCCAAGCTGCATTCCTAATAGCAGCACTACCACTGCCAGGCTACCACAGATGTTCCAGTTGTACTTACTGTACAGCATGTTTCAACAGGACTTCTAAATTTCAATAGTTTCTTTTCATACGTACTGCATAGCCGATTGGTATTGAAGATTGGACATTGCCAATTGGTACTGAAGGGTGACTGCATAGCTGATTGGTATCGAAGGGTAGACATTAGAAACATAGAAAACCTACAGCACAATACAGGCCCTTCAGCCCACAATGCTGTGTCCACATGTACTTACTTTACAAATTACCGTTGCAAGGACGTGGCTGTGGACAAACACAAGTGCAGGACACAGGCGCTAAGGCAGAGTCGTTAGGCGTTAGCGCCACCACAAACGGGGAACTGGTATCCAGGAGAGTCTTTACACAGAGACAAGGTTCACGTAGCGTATCCAGGAAACGATGCGGAACTTAGAACTGACAGTTCTCAGGAATCAGGGAACAAGGTTTACTCACACTAGAGTCAACCAGCAAACTGATGGAAAGCAGGTGTGTGTAATTAGTGGAACTGGGAATGATTGGAAATTAGATGAGAGGATTGAGGCCCAATTCCTGAGGTAATAGCAAGGTGGGGAATTGCCAGACAGGACCATGACAATTACCTAGGGTTATCATAGCCCTCTATTTTTTCTAAGCTCCATGTAGCTATTCAGGAGTCTCTTAAAAGACCCTATCCTATCTGCCTCCACCACCGTTGCCGGCAGCCCATTCCACACACTCACCACTCTCTGTGTAAAAAACCTACCCCTGATATCTCCTCTGTACCTACTTCCAAGCACCTTAAAATTGTGCCCTCTCATGATAGCCATTTCAGCCCTAGGGAAAAGCCTCTGACTATCCACACGATCAATGTCCCTCATTATCTTGTACAACTCTATCCTCCACTGCTCCACAGAGAAAAGGCCAAGTTCACTCAACCTATTCTCATAAGGCATGCTCCTCAGTCCAGGCAACATCCTTGTAAATCTCTTCTACACCATTTCAGTAGTTACCACAACCTTCCTGTAGTGAGGTGACCAGAACTGAGCACAGTACTCCAAGTGGGGTCTGGCCAGGGTCCTATATAGCTGTAACAATACCTCTCGGCTCTTAAACTCAATCTCACGGTTGATGAAGGCCAATGCACCGTATGCCTTTTTAAACACAGAGTCAACCTGCTCAGCAGCTTTGAGTGTCCTATGGACATGGACCCCAAGATCCCTTTGATCCTCCACACTACAAAGATTCTTACCATTAATACCATATTCTGCCATCATACTTGACCTACCGAAACGAACCACCTCACACTTATCTTGATTGAACTCCATCTGCCACTTGTCAGCCCAGTTTTGCATCCTATTGATGTCTGGCTGTAACCTCTGACAGCCCTCCACACAAACCACAACACCTCCAACCTTTGTGTTGTCAGCAACTTTACTAACCCATCCCTCCACTTCCTCATCCAGGTCATTTATAAAAATCACAAAGAGTAAGGGTCCCAGAACAGATCCCTGAGGCACACCACTGGTCACCAACCTCCATGCAGAATATGACCTGTCTACAACCACTCTTTGCCTTCTGTGGGCAAGCCAGTTCTGGATCCACAAAGCAAGGTACCCTTGGATCCCATGTCTCCTTACTTTCTCAATAAGCCTTGCATGGGGTACCTTATCAAATACCTTGCTTGAAATTCATCTACACTACATTTACTGCTCTACCTTCATCATCGTGTTTAGTAACATCCTCAAAGAAATTCAGTGAGGCTCGTAAGGCACAACCTGCCTTTGACAAAGGCATACTGACTATTCCTAATCATATTATGTCTCTCCAAATTTTCATATATCCTGCCCCTCAAGATCTTTCCATCAACTTACCAACCACTGAAGTAAGACTCACTGGTCTATAATTTCCTTGTCTATCTCTACTCCCTTTCTTCAATAAGGGAACAACATCTGCAACCCTCCAATCCTCTGGACCCTCTCCCATCCCCACAGATGATGCAAAGATCATCGCCAGAGGATCAGCAATCTCTTCCCTCGCCTCCCACAGTAGCCTGAGATACATCTCATTCGATCCAGGAGACTTATCCAACTTGATGCTTTCCAAAAGCTCCAGCACATCCTCTTTCTTAATGTCTATACTCTCAACCTTTTCAATCCACTATAAGTCATCCCTACAATCACCAAGATCCTTTTCTGTAGTGAATACAGAAGAAAGTATTCATTAAATACCTCTGCTACCTCCTCCGGTTCCATATACACTTTTCCACTTTCACACTTGATTGGCCCTATTCTCTCATGTCTTACCCTCTTGCTCTTCACATACTTGTAGAACGCCTTGGGGTTTTCTTTAATCCTGCTCGTCAAGGCCCTCTCATGGCCCCTTCTGGTTCTCCTAATTTCATTATTAAACTCCTTCCTGCTAGCCTTATGATCTTCTAGATCTCTATCATTACCTAGTTTTTTGAACCTTTCGTAGATTTTCAACAGCCTTTGTACACCATGGTTTCTGTACCCTACCATCCTTCCCCTGTCTCATTGGACATACCTAAGCAGAACATCACTCAAATATCCCCTGAACATTTGCCACATTTCTGCCGTACATTACCCTGAGAATATCTGTTCCCAATTTATGTTTCCAAGTTCCTGCCTGATAGCATCATATTTCCCCTTACTCCAATTAAACACTTCCCGAACTTGCCTGTTCCTATCCCTCTCCAATGCTATGGTACTACTACTACGTCGACTCAGGCCTAGGGGGCTGGCATCAGGCAAGGCAATGCTATGGTAAAGGAGATGGAATTGTTATCACTATCTCCAAAACGTTCTCCCACTGAGAGGCCTGACACCTGACCAGGTTCATTTCCCAATAGCAGATTGTAGGTTTATCTACATATTCTGTCAGGAAGCCTTCCTGAATACACCTAGCAAACATCACCCCATCTAAACCCCTTGCTCTAGAGAGATGCCAATCAATATTTGGGAAATTAAAATCTCCCACCACAACAACCCTGTTATTATTACGCCTTTCCAGAATCTGTCTCCCTACCTGCTCCTCAGTGTCCCTGTTACTATTGGGTGGTCTATAAAAAACACCCAGTAGGGTTATTGACCCATTCCTGTTTCTAGCTTCCACCCACAGAGACTCAGTAGACAACCCCTCCATGAAGTCCTCCTTTTCTGCAGCCGTGATACTATCTCTGATCAGCAGTGCCACGCCCCCACCTCTTTTGCCTCCCTCCCTTTCCTTTCTGAAACATCTAAAGCCTGGAATTCTAAGTAACTATTCCTGCCCCTGAGCCACCCATGTCTCTATAATGGCCACAACATCGTAGCTCCAAGTACTGATCCAGGCTCTAAGCTCATCCGCTTTGTTCATGATACTTTTTGCATTAAAATAGACACATTTCTTCTCCGTGGATTGTCACCTTGTTGTGGTGGAGAAGCTTGTGTGGTCCTGTGATCTTGAGAGCAATACGTCTGGAGCTATGCTCCTGGTAGGGTCACCTATGGCGGTAAGGTCGAGGCTGAGGTCCCTGACAAAGAACAATCCAACCAAGACCTCAACGGTGGAACAGGTGGATGAAGTTACTTCAAGCTCAATGGCTGTGAAGGTGGATGAAGGCTGCAACAAATCCATCAGCTCCAGTCGTTGTGGTTTTCATTCCATTGGAATCAGTTGGCTGATTTGTGAAGTATCGTGTGCTTCTTGGAGTGCAACATCAAGTACACGTTAAACAAATACACGCACAGGTGTCTTCACTCTGTGGGCCACTTCTTCCGACCGAAGACCATCATCCTCGACCTTGAGGGATAGCCACCATGACGACAAGACACATCTCAAACCATCGGTTTGAGCTTTTTCCTTCTCTATCACCTGCCTATCCTACCTCTTGCACTCTCTCCAAGCTCTCTCTAATTGTGAAACAACTGTCCCTTCCTCCGCCTCTTCAGTTCGGTTCCCACCCCCCCAGCGATTCTAGTTCAAACTTTCCCCAACAGCCTTAGCAAACTTCCCTGCCAGGATATTGGTCCACCTGGGATTCAAGTGCAACCCATCCTTTTTGTCTCGGTCACGCCTGCCCCAAAAGAGGTCCCAATGGCCTAGAAAACTGAATCCCTGCCCCCTGCTCCAATCCGTCAGCCACGCATTTATCCTCCACCTCATTCTATTCCTATACTTACTGTCGTGTGGCAAGGGCAGTAATCCCGAGATTACTAACTTTGAGGTCCCACTTCTCAACTTCCTTCCTAACTCTCTGTAGTCTGTTTTCAGGACCTCCTCCCTTTTCCTGCCTATGTTGTTGGTACCAATATGTACCACGACCTCTGGCTGTTCACCTTCCCACTTCAGGATATCGTGGACGTGATCAGGAACATCCCGGACCCTAGCACCTGGGAGGCAAACTACCATCCGCGTTTCTTTCCTGCATCCACAGAATCGCCAGTCTGACCACCTAACTATAGAGTCCCCTATCACTGCTGCCTTCCTCCTTTCCCTACCCTTCTGAGCCACAGGGTCAGACTCTGTGCCGGAGGTGCAGCCACTGTTGCTTCCCCCAGGTAGGCCATCCACCCCGCCACAGTACTCAAACAGGAGTATTTATTGGTAAGGGGGGCAGGCACCAGGATACTGTCCAGTATGACTACTTGCCTACAGCTCCTTTGTATCACTTCCTCACTTTCCCTAACCAAACGAACGTCAATTGCTGATTGGTATTGAAGGGTGGACATGACAGCAAAGCTTTCAGGCTTAAGTCTGAAGAATCAATAAAAAGACTCTATTGTTGGGGGCCATGCTGCAACCCAAAACATGCCAAGGCATTCCTGTACAAGGTAGAAAACTTTGCAGTTTACATTGAGGGCAACATTTTAATTGACTTGAATTATGAATTGAAATAACAAATATAAGAGATTCCAAAAAATCATGAGTGATAAAGAAATTTCATGGTGATTTTCCTGATCAGCAGCCCAAAATCCATAAGACACACCCAAAAGTATTTGAAAAAAACAAAATCTTTGTTGTCCAGCGTAATTAGTTTGGTTTTACTACTGATCTCTAGTTTTGCTTCATTCTATATCTATTTATTTATTTATGTTATAACAAATAAGGGGGAATTTTTGGCCTATTGAATCTGTACTAGCTCACTAATTTTCCTTGCAATCTTTTTCCAGCCACCTTCACTTCCAGAGTCAATAACAGTGTCTATGAACAGGGAGAAATTCACAGTAGCCAATTACTCTACCAACCTGCATGTCTTTAGGAAGTGGGAGGGAATTAAAAGAGTCACAAGCAAGAACCTGCAAATTCCACTCACCACTGGAGGTCAAGGTTGAAACAAGGTTGCTAAAACTGTCAGACAATGTCTTGACTAACTTTGCTAGTGTGCTACCCTATCTGCTGTGTACAATCTCAGCAAAAGCCTTGCAATAATGTTCACTGTTGTACAGTACCCTAGCAGGCATCCAGCACAATAATCATTATTTACTTTATTATGAATTATTCATTCACCATGGTGCAGCTCATAAAGCAATTACCAAAGAGGATATGAACATTATTGGGAATGTCATTTTTGCCCATTCTTAATTGTCCCTGAACAGAGGAAGCAATTCTAAATCATCACATATTTGGGTTTGCAGTCAAATATGGGCCAGAGTAGAGAAGAAGAGCAGATTTCCTCAGCTGATAGACTTCAATGCCAATCTAACCATTTCAAGGTCACTGCACTGAGACTAGCTTCCTTTAAATTCTAGAATCATTTCTCATTGCTTTATCTGTAAACAAGGGAAGGCAAAGAAGAAAATTGACACTTTAGTGTAATAAAAAGAGACATCTTTGCAGTTATTATGTCTCTCAGCCTTATATCTTGTATTAGAAGAATAGACAAGGAATAGAATTTATAGCCATGAGTCCAATTGACATATCAGAATGTGGATGCAATGAGTTTCACTCAGCAGAAAGAATCACTATGGAGCATATCATTAATATTCCGAATCAGCACTTCAGAGCTTGAGTCTGTAAGGTCCTGCCTGACAAATGGAAAATCATGAGCAGACTACCAATCATTTTCGAGCAATGTGCAGCCAGGCAAGATTAATTCCCAATAGCAGACAAACGAAAGCAGCAGCTGTACTGAAGTCACAGAAACTTTGTGATACAAGCTGCCCTGCCATGGAGAAAGGAGGTTCCAACCCATGGCCAGAGTGCCCCACAGACATCAATTAATCAAGCATGATCACTGAACACTCTTATAGCCAGGAAGACTCTAGTGTCAAGCATTCAAGAGTATTCAACTAAATGCCTGCACAACAATTGGCTCCATTGTGTTCTTTGTATTGTTGTCTGCACCTTCTCAACTAATGCTTTGTTCTAAATTTTCCTACACCATCTCCATCTCACCTATTAAAGCAGAGGTTCCCAACCTGGGGTCGACAGATGCCTTGATTAATGCTATTGGTCCAGGGCATAAAAAAGGTTTGGAACCCCTGCATTAGAGTGAGTTTGGTTACAGTCCAAATAATTATCTTACCAAATTGTTGTCTGTTTTTTTGGCTGTGAAATCCTGTCAGATCTGCCCAATTACCATCATTTTTCTATCAGTTCTCCAAGATTCTGTTAATCCTGCAGAAATTCCTGAATGTAGGTTCCTAAATGCCTGAGTTTTCCATGTAGCGTAGAAGCCCTAAACTGTCACTCCCTGTAAATGATTGGTGGCAGATGTAAGTATTTTCACTGGAACCTCTTGATATAAAGATAACTCTGTGTGTCTTTGTTTTGGCTGCTATAATAGTTATAAAATGATTGAACTTCTGCCATGAATGTCTGAAACTATTAATTTTCCTGCATTTCAACTGTCATTTGTGCAGAGGTCCAGACAAGCAAAATACTTCCATACAATTTGATGATTCTTAGGATCAAAAGTTTTTTTTTATTTCTCCAGGGCAAAGAATAAATTATTGATGAACAGTGCATGATGCCACCCCATACTTCAGATCAATTCTGATTGGTCAATAATTCCTCAGGTTAATCTAGCCATAAAAAAAATGTTGGATGCAAAATTATACAGAGTTTGGAAAGACCTGCACATCTTATAAATATATGATACATTTTATACTTACTGTTCTAACAAAGTCAAATTATGAAATATTAACAGGGTTTCTGATTAGGTTCACAATGAAAAGTTCTGTTGCAAACAGATCTCAGTGTTGTTCTCCCTTCTGAGTCACTAGCTTCAAGTCCAACTACAGAGGCAAGTGCAAAATATGCCCTGATGCTGACGATCAATGGTGTCTTCTTTAGAACTTAGTCCAACAACTACCAACAAATAATAAAAACTTCAGGTTATATTATCACCATTAGTAAGAACTTGATGTGCATAAATAGGAGGTTATCATCTCAACATTACCAAAGGGACTGCATCTTGTATATACCTCCAGCATTTTGTATGTGTTGTTTCAAAGGACTCCATTTTGTATGCACTTCATTGGTAAAACCACTAAAGATCATCTAAGCCTGTGTAACGTGCGATGGGAGATTATTTAAACCTCTGTAAGGGTAATAGAGATTATCTGAGCCTGTGTAAGGGTGATAGAGATGATCTGAGCCTGTGTGAGGGATGATGGGGGATGATCTCACCCTGTGTAAGGGGTGAAGGGAGATGATCTCACCCTGTGTAAGGGGTGATGGAGATGATCTAAACTTGTATGAGAGGTGATGGAGATTATCTGAACCTGTGTGAGAGGTGATGGAGATGATCTCACCCTGTGTGAGGGGTTATGAAGATGATCTCACCCTGTGTGAGGGGTAATGGGAGATGATCTCACTCTGTGTGAGGGGTGAAGGAGATGATCTCACCTTGTGTGAGGGGTGATGAAGATGATCTCACCCTGTGTGAGGGATGATGGAGATTATCTGAGTCTGTGTGAGGGGTGATGGGAATGATCTCACCCTGCATGAGGAGTGATAGGAGATTATCTGAACCTGTGTGAGGGATGATGGAGATGATCTCACCTTGTGTGAGGGGTGATAGAGCTGATCTTACCCTGTGTAAGGGGCGATGAAGATGATCTGAGCCTGTGTGAGGGTTGATGGAGATGATCTCACCCTGTGTGAGGGGTGATGGGAGATGATCTCACCCTGTGTGACGGGTGATGGGAGATGATCTCACCCTGTGTGAGGAGTGATGGGAGATGATCTCACCCTGTGTGAGGAGTGATGGGAGATGATCTAAAACTGTATGAGAGGTGATGGAGATTATCTGAACCTGTGTGAGAGGTGATGGAGATGATCTCACCCTGTGTGAGGGGTTATGAAGATGATCTCACCCTGTGTGAGGGGTAATGGGAGATGATCTCACTCTGTGTGAGGGGTGAAGGAGATGATCTCACCCTGTGTGAGGGGTGATGGGAGATGATCTCACCCTGTGTGACGGGTGATGGGAGATGATCTCACCCTGTGTGACGGGTGATGGGAGATGATCTCACCCTGTGTGAGGAGTGATGGGAGATGATCTGAACCTGTGTGAGGGATGATGGAGATGATCTTACCCTGTGTGAGGGGTGATGGAGCTGATCTTGCCCTGTGTAAGGGGTGATGAAGATGATCTGAGCCTGTGTGAGGGATGATGAAGATGATCTCACCCTGTGTGAGGGGTGATGGAGATGATCTCACCCTGTGTGAGGGATGATGGAGATGATCTAAACCTGTATGAGAGGTGATGGAGATTATCTGAACCTGTGTGAGAGGTGATGGAGATGATCTCACCCTGTGTGAGGGGTGATGGGAATGATCTCACCCTGCGTGAGGGGTGATGGGAATGATCTCACCCTGCGTGAGGAGTGATAGGAGATGATCTGAACCTGTGTGAGGGATGATGGAGATGATCTCACCTTGTGTGAGGGGTGATAGAGCTGATCTTACCCTGTGTATGGGGCGATGAAGATGATCTGAGCCTGTGTGAGGGTTGATGGAGATGATCTCACCCTGTGTGAGGGGTGATGGGAGATGATCTCACCCTGTGTGAGGGGTGATGGGAGATGATCTCACCCTGTGTGAGGAGTGATGGGAGATGATCTGAACCTGTGTGAGGGATGATGGAGATGATCTTACCCTGTGTGAGGGGTGATGGAGATGATCTCACCCTGTGTGAGGGATGATGGAGATGATCTAAACCTGTATGAGAGCTGATGGAGATTATCTGAACCTGTGTGAGAGGTGATGGAGATGATCTCACCCTGTGTGAGGGGTTATGAAGATGATCTCACCCTGTGTGAGGGGTAATGGGAGATGATCACACTCTGTGTGAGGGGTGAAGGAGATGATCTCACCTTGTGTGAGGGGTGATGAAGATGATCTCACCCTGTGTGAGAGGTGATGGAGATAATCTGAGCCTGTGTGAGGGGTCATGGAGATGATCTAAACCTGTGTGAGGGATGATGGAGATTATCTGAGTCTGTGTGAGGGGTTATGAAGATGATCTGAGCCTGTGTCAGGAGTGATGGAGATGATCTCACCCTGTGTGAGGGGTGATGGAGATAATCTGAGCCTGTGTGAGGGGTCATGGAGATGATCTAAACCTGTGTGAGGGATGATGGAGATTATCTGAGTCTGTGTGAGGGGTGATGAAGATGATCTGAGCCTGTGTCAGGGGTGATGGAGATGATCTCACCTTGTGTCAGGGGTGATGGAGATAATCTGAGTCTGTGTGAGGGGTGATGAAGATGATCTGAGCCTGTGTCAGGGGTGATGGGAGATGACCTGAGCCTGTGTGAGGGGTGATGGGAATGATCTCACCCTGCGTGAGGAGTGATAGGAGATGATCTGAACCTGTGTGAGGGATGATGGAGATGATCTCACCTTGTGTGAGGGGTGATGGAGCTGATCTTACCCTGTGTAAGGGGTGATGAAGATGATCTGAGCCTGTGTGAGGGTTGATGGAGATGATCTCACCCTGTGTGAGGGGTGATGGGAGATGATCTCACCCTGTGTGAGGAGTGATGGGAGATGATCTGAACCTGTGTGAGGGATGATGGAGATGATCTTACCCTGTGTGAGGGGTGATGGAGATGATCTCACCCTGTGTGAGGGATGATGGGAAATGATCTCATCCTGTGTAAGGAGTGAAGGGAATGCATTTTCCTTCTTTCAGCTTTCATTCAAACCCTTTCACGTATAGCAAATAGCACAGTAAACGGGAAGAGGAAGGGACATGAAACCCCAAGCCACTATTTCATAAGCAGTGGATTAATTATAACCTGCCTTCTTGATGTACAGTACAGTGCCAAAGTCTTAGACACATACAGTACCTACAGTGTATATAGCTAGCTTGCCTAGGGCAGTTGAACAGTACTGTAGTAATTTTAATTATTGTGTTGTATAGGTGCTGCAAAAAAAATTTCATGACAGGGTGTGTCAGCAGCCACGCCAACCTCCCCACCCCCCACAATGCCCCGTGCAGTCCTTCTCTGCCACCTGCCCTGCACCCCTCCTGCAGGCACCCCACCCTCACCATTCCAAATATCTGTATAAGCTCTCTCTCTCTGCTCCACATTGACAAATAAAGTACTATGTAAATTCTTATGCACCCTAGCTCTATATATCCTAAGACTTTGCACAGTACTGTAGTTGATAGACTTATTAAAATAACAAGTAAGAAAGATTGCATTAAGCTGGAAAGAGTGCCCAAGAGATTTACAAGGATTTCACTGGAATTCAAGAGACTGATATATAGAGAAAGGATGAACAAATTGGTGTTCTATTCATTAGAGTGTCGGAGAAGGAGGGGTGATATAATAGAGGTCTATAAAGTCATATAGAGGGTGTGACAAGAATACACATAGATAAGATGTTAGCTGTCCTGTGTAATCAGCAGTTGGTCTGCCACCTGTCTTCAAGAGAGAGATAAGGAACACAATGAAACAGCATCTGGAGATGTGTCATGAAGGGACGGGGGAGAGAGCTGTCTGGAGCGGCTCTCCCTTTGAACCCTGAACTGTTTGAAGTGATGGACAGGCAATACCCCAGCAGGGGGATAAAAAGGGACAGGTTCGCTAAGGCAGGACACACACGACACCCGAGGTAACGAGACCCTGGAAGTGGTGCGCCTCTCACGAGTCGGTGGGAAGTATCGGACCTTAAACGCACAGGGTGGAAAGGTACGATCAGCGGGAACCCGGTGTGTGTCCACCCTCGCTTGGGTGCCGGGTTCACTGCAGAGGATCGACCACATCTGGAGGAGGGGTCACCGTCGGTGACCTCAGGTGACATCACAAAGGACTCGCCCGAAAGCTGCTTGTGAGCAATATCGCCGGTCTGTGAGTGGAAGCCGTTCTGAATGATCAGTCGTTCCCGTTCTCTCTCTCTCCCTCCCCCTACGTTGTTCATCGCCATGGCAACGATTACTGCGAACTGAACTATTAAATCGAACTGGACTTTTGTGTCACTTTGAAATTGGTCATTTACCCCTAGACAATGATAGAGCTTGATTGATGCTGTTATTTTAATTCTGTGCACATGTGTGTTTATCATTGCTGAACTGTTGCATTTATTATCCTTTCGATTACTGTGTTGCTTGTTTCTTTAATAAAACTTTCTTAGTTCTAGTAATCCAGACTCCAACTGAGTGATCCATTTCTGCTGGTTTGGCAACCCAGTTACGGGGTACGTAACAAGGGTGATAGTGAAAAATCTTTTTTCCCAGGTTTGGGGAATCAAGAACAAGAGAACATAGGTTTAGGTGAGAGGGGAGAATTTTGATATGAACCTTATAGTATTACTAAATAAGGCATGAATAGATTAAAAAGTTGTTTGTTCGCTCTATACGACTCTTTTTAAATTTATTTTCTTCTAATGTGATTAAGTAGTCCCCTCAATTTGGAAAACAGACCTATGGGTGATGGAGTCTGAAAGGAAACCCAAAATGCTAGAAACACTCAGACAGTCAGGCAGCGTCTGTGGAAAGAGATGTTTCAGACTCCTGTCAGTGACTATTTCCCTTTCCACCAACGCTGGCTGAGCTCTTCTAACATTTCTGGTTCTGTTTCCAACCTATGTAATATGCTGGAAATAGACTCCCTTTCCACATTAAGGAGTATATTTTGCTTTGTCTATATTCTCTGAAGCCAAGTCAAAGAAAATGTTGGCTTTCCTTTCAGACATTCCAGTGTCTTGGCCAAACTATAATTTTCCGTAATAAAAGGAAAAAGTATATTTGTTTATCTTTTGTGGTCCTGAAATCTACTGTAGCGCTCTTTGTGTCTTCTCTAGGAAAAGTCTTTGGTACTCCTTAATAAGACTGGCCTAATACAACCTGAAATCTGTGAGTTATTTCTCAGTTATTCATCTCTGCACTGAACTGCTCAGCAGAATCAGTATCAGGATCACAATCAGGTTTATTGTTGCTGTCTTATATGACATGAAATTTGTGGTTTTGTGGCAGCAGTACAGTGCAAAGACATACAATTGCTATAAAAACAATATAAATAGTGCGAAAAAGAGGATTAATAAGATAGTAGTCTTCATGCACCATTCAGAAAACTGATGGCAGGTGGGAAGTAGCTGCTTCTGGACTGATGATCTAGAAGGCAAGGGTCCCTATGATCGATGCCGCCACCTTGAGGCACAGCCACTTGACGATGTTCTCGCTGGTGGGGAGGGTTGTGCTTGTGATGGAGCTGGCTGAGTCTACAACCCTCCGGAGCCTCTTTCAGTCCTGAGCGTTGGAGCCTCCCTACCAGGCTCTTATGAAGCCAGTCAGAATGCTCTCCACTGTACATCTACAAAAATTTGCAAAAGTATTTGGAAACATGACTAATCTTCTCAAACTTCTAACAAAGTAGAGCCATTGGCATGCCTTCTTCACGACTATATTGACATGTTGGGCCCAGGACGAGACGTTGACACCTCTGTAGATCAGATGCAGTTTGAACACTTACATCTCAATCTCACTGCCATTTATATACTTATTCATTTAGAGCAGTGGTTCCCAGCCTTGCTTAATGGTATTGGTCCATGGCATTAAAAAACGGTTGGAAATCCCCGATTTTCAGCATCTGGGCTGAAGCGTTTCCAGCATTTACTGCCCATCCCTAATTACCCCTGAGATGGTGACAATGATCCACTTTCTTGAAGCATTGTAGTCTCCTGGTAAAGAGCTTGCACAGTATTGTTGGACACAGAGTTCCAGCATTAAGACCCAATGGTGATGTATTTCCACGTCACCTTGCGAAATGAACTGGAAAGAAAAGGTAGGTCCTGCCACTCTTGGCTTTCTCACTGGTAGAGGCTATGAGCCTGGATACTATCAGGGTAGCCTGGTTAAGTAATTGCTCGTTATTTTGTATATTTCAAAATTTGTAGACATGGAAAGGGGGTGAACACTAAGACTAATAAAGGTGGAAAGAATGTTTCTAGTAATCAATGGATTAACCATATCTGCAGTTAACAGATCTGTCACATAATTAACATCAGCAGAAAAAAAACACTGCCAAATAACATTTCAATAACCCAAATATTTTATACAGATAGATTTTCAAAGGAGGGAATAGTTGCATCCTAATAGCTGCTGAAGTCCTTTCAGTGTTGTTGGAACCACATTCATTCGGCCACGGGATTGTGCTTTATGGTGAAAATATTTTGGGCATCAGGAGGTGAGTCATATATTACAGCTTACTCTTTCTGTGGATACTCTAAAGTGGATAACCCTGTCAACAACACAAAATGTATAGTGTACCTCAAATGAGCAAAGCATGGCAGGAGAATCTTTATTTACTCAGCCCTGTTTCCTTGCATTCTTTGTTGAAACCTCTCCTCCAGTTTTTCTTTAATCTCCAAGCAATCAAACATTCATTCAATCATCCTTTTCTCCTCCAACATGGCTTACATTGTGTTCCTTGTATTTGTTTACTAATCCCCTTGGAATATTTATTTAAATAAATAATACAGTGGAAATGAAAGTTGTTATTCTTGTTTTTGTTTTTGTTTTATTATGTCATCAGAATTGGAGGTGTATTCTTGAGATAATGCACTTTGACACAAGCATTAAGAAAGATGACAAGATTCTTGGGTAAAAAATCCATTTTTGAAAAAAGCTATTTCAATTTTCTTTCATGAGTGAAAAGTCAAGGAAAGATTTTGTACAGACCAAGAGAGACTAAGATTGTTAGTGTATGGAGAAAATCTCAGATACAGAGTGGGCTGAGTTCCTTGATGGATATATGAGGCATAGATAGAGCAAGTAGCCTTTGTAAAAGAAAGGTATGCAATGCAGCGTGTATCTTTATCCTGCTGAAGAATTGCTGGAATAACAAGTCAACGCAGCTTATACTTCTCTGACTGCTTAATTTATCACGATGTAACAACCGGTCTTGTATGCCACAAATTTCAATCATTGCAGCGCAGAGTCTTGATGTGGCAACAGGGGAAGGTTACCCATAGGTGGACAGTTAGTTGGCTTAAGAAACAGCTCGGTAATCTGAGCAGTTTTCTGGAGTCCTACCGAGTGTAATTCTGACCATTGCACAATGCTGAAAGCTGTCACCTTTTCACCAGTCTACCCCAGTACACTAAGATAGCAGATACTAAACGAGGGCAAAAAAACTCTTATATAAACCTTGTGGCATAAGATACATACGACTTAAATATTTGAAAAACAAATTAAAATTCCAAACTGCTTAGAACAGCTCTCTAAATTAAATAGTTCACAAAATTCCCAATATCCATTTATTTTGCTCAATACCCAGCAAGCAAATAAGCGTATCCCATTATCGGAAAAACCAAATCAGCTACTTCAAAAGAAGCCAAGTTTTCATTAATTATTAACAATGAATTGAATTCAGTTAAATTAAAGGTGTAGTTATTGGAACTTATTCAAAAGGAACTGAAAGGACTTGAGGGTTTGGAGCATTAAGAGCTTTTTCTCTGACCTGTACAAATCTTTGCTATTTACTATTTACTGCTAAGTACAGGTTGCAACAAACAAATGTACTTTTACAAAAGGCCACATTCTTTCACCTTCGGTGGGGAAATGGCTGCTTACTGTCCAGAACTGAGTTACAACAAAGAAGTCTCACAGACTGAGCCTCATCATAAAGAGCAGCAGAACATGTGCCAAAATCTGCACAGCTCTGTCCTGAAGTTAGCTTGGTCCAAATTTCTTAAAGTCGCATGGACAGATTTCTCAGCATCAAATTCACCAGACTACTTCTATTCCTGAAAAAAAATTTATTGAGATCATTTGATTAGAAAAGATAATGATGCCAGAGGCAATTAACTATTTACTTACCACAACCCAGAAGTCCATTAGCTCCAGACCTGCTCCCATCATTTTCATCTCCCCCTCCCTATTTTTCCTGTCACCTGTTCTTCACAACCCTATCAACTCCCCCTGTTATTTTTTATCTGCACTAAGTTGTAGCTTCCAGTAAATAAATTACCTACCCCAATATCTTTGAGATGTGGGAGGAAGCCCTCATGTGGGTCCAGTTCCTCTGCAATTTATTTCAGGTTTAAGTACTGTTTAAAAGTGTGGCCTATCTCAAAGGATGTTTTCTTTCCACAGTATTGTATTAATGCTGCAAATTATTGATTTAAATCTTTTGTGGCAGGTAGGATTCATGCCATGAAATATTCAAAGTCAAGCTAAAGACAGCAAACACAGCCCCTGTGATCAAAGTGTAGAACTAGATGTAACATTGGACCAGGGTGAGGAAGAGTGCCAGCAGGCACATGGAGCATTTTGCTCACTTGTTATATAAATGGCATGGTGCTACGTGAGGCATTTCATAGACTCAAGCTTTCAACCTGTTACGTGAACACACATTGTAATGATGAGGTAATGTAAAAATGAAAATATTTCACACAAAGATGAAAGTCAAAGTAGCTGCTCGCTGAAAATGACCGTGCAAGTTGATAGGGTGGTAAAACAGACTTATGGCATGCTTGCTTTCATTAGTTGAGACACTGAGTTCAAGAATCAGGAAGAAAAGTTACAGCTTTATAAAATTCTGTCAAGTTTTCTACATAGGGACTGGTAGAAACGTTTCAAGGAATTGCGATGGAGGCAGATACAACAGAGATATTTCTGAGGTTCTTAGAAAGGCACCTGAATATGCAGACACTGGAGGGATATGAACCATGTGCAGGCAGAGGAGTAAATTGGTTTATTAATGTCACAGTACGGAGGTCCAGTGAAAATCTTTATTTGCATACCATTCATTCAGATCATTTCATTATTGGAATTGATTTATTATTGTCACATGTACCGTGATATAGTGAAAAGCTTGTCTTGCATTCTATTCATACAGATCAGATCATTACCGGGTGCATTGAGATAGAATAAGGTAAAACAATAACAGAATGCAGAATAAAGTGCAACAGGTACAGAGAAGGCACAGTGCAAGTAAACAATAACAAAGTAGATTGTCAGGTAAAGAACCCATCTATCGTACTAAGAAACTATTCAATAATCTTATAACAGTGGGGTTGAAGCTGTCCTTGAGCCTGTGAACTGTGCTTTCAGGCATTTTTTAATCTTCTGCTTGATGGGGAAACTGAGAAGAGAGACTGTCTAGGGTGGGTAGCACCTTTGATTATGCTGGCCACTTTACCAAGGCAGCGAGCAGTATAGACAGAGTTCACAGAGAAGAGGCTAGCTTCCTTGATGTACGGAGCGGTGTCTACAATTCTCTGCAGCTTCTTGCAGTCACAGACAGAGCAGTTGCCATACCAAGCGGTGATGCATCCAGACAGTATGATGGTATTGGTTTCCTTGTCCGTAAAGCCCTAAACTCAAAAGAGGATTTTAAGCCCTATCTGTTATAGATATCTGCAGGCATCCGTATTATAGGGAAGTTATATTGTATCCACCTACCCTTGAAGGACTAGCTTACCTCCCTGTCTAGTCTCTGAGGCAATGTCTGGCTGCCATGCACATGGCTTGAGTAGTGGGTTTCCCTCCTACCAAGTAGGAGATAACAAAGTAGTTTAAACACAGATTATTTTTTTTTGATGAGACACGTTTAAAGTTAGACATTTAACACTCACAGAGGCCTTCTGATTTATAAAACATTTACAAGCTACAAATGATTTCCAAACACAGGAGCAATTCCAACAAACAAAATGAAAATACCCATGAGTTTCAGACAAACATTGCAGAAAAGAAAAGCTGTAGAATGTACTCTAGTTCTTTTTTTATCATTCTCCTTCTCATTCATAACAACGCCTAATGATTTCTAATATTTATACTATGACATCATCTTCATCTGATGTATTCCAGGTACCTCTGCTAGGACAAAGTAATTTACACAGATGTCTGAGGACAGTGAGTGCAAATAACTTATTTGTAGTTGCCTGGTTTAACGTATGCCAATTAACATAACCCCTTTGTCCTGTGTTTGGCAAATGGAGACAAGGAATCTCATGGTCACTTCACTTTCCAAACCACATCTCTTAGCAACCAGCCTCTCCTCAACCCACCCCTCCCCCGCAGCTCTTCCACTGTGGATATAGCAGCTTGAGCTCTGTAATACAGCTTGCAAAACCGTTCATTTAACTTCAAACAGACTACTGCTTAAAATAATTCTTGTTTATGCCAAGGAGCTGAGCAAGGAATGTTGGTTAGAAGTTTAAATCTGTCACAAACAACTCTGACCCTTTGGAATGGCCATGCTGCTGTAGTAGAAAGCTGAGGTTGGCATTAATAAACACGCCAGATGTTGGAAATCCAGAGTAACATACACAAAATGCTGGAGGAACTCAGTAGGTCAGGCAGCATCTATAGGCATCCGTTAGTCTCGTGAGACCATGGATTTGCATCTTGGAAGGTTTCCAGGGCACAGGCCTGGGCAAGGTTGTATGGAAGACCGGCAGTTGCCCATGCTACAAGTCTTCCCTCTCCATGCTGCCGATGTTGTCCAAGGGAAGGGCACTAGGGCCAATACAGCTTGGCACTGGTGTCGTCGCAGAGCAATATGTGGTTAAGTGCCTTGCTCAAGGACACAACACACTGCCTCAGCTGAGGCTCGAACTAGCGACCTTCAGATCACCAGACCGACGCCTTAACCACTTGGCCACGTGCCAACAGTGAAAATGAATAAACAGTCAATATTTCGGATCAATACCTCTATTAGAACTGAAAAGAAGGGAGAATGTGTCAGAATAAAAAGGTGGTGCAGAGGAGGGGAAGGAAGTCAAGCTACAACATGATAGGTGAAGCCAGGTGGGTGGGAAAGATAAAAGGTTGAAGAAGATGGAATCTGTTAGAAGAGTAAAGATGACCATGGGAGAAAGGGAAAAAGAAGGGACACCGGGGAGAGCTGATAGGCAGGTGAGTAGAAGAGGTAAGAGGCCAGCATGTGGAATGGAAGAAGAGGGGAAAAGAAAAAAAATGAGAAAAAAAGTTACAGAAAGGGGAACTCGATGTTCACGCCATTAGGTTGTTAGCTACCTAGACAGAATATAAAATGCTACCCCTCCATCCTGAGAGTGGCCTTATCATGTCAGAAGAGGAGGCCATAGAATTACATGTCGGAACAGGAATGGGGGTAGGAATTAAAATGGTTGGCTACTGGGAAATTCCACTTTTGGCGGATGGAGCGGACGTGCTCGACAAAGCGATTCCCCCACTTATGTCAAGTGTCTCCCAATGTACGGGAGACAGCGTCAGAAGGACTGGATACAATAGTTGGCCCCAACAGCTTCGCAGGTGAGGTATCGCCTCACCTGGAAGAACTGTTTGTACCTCTGAATGGAGGTGAGGGAGGAGGTGAATGAGCAAGTGCTGCATTCATCTCACTTGAGGCAAGATGTGTCGGGATAGATGAATGAACAAGGGAATCACGGAGGGATCAATCCCAATGGAAAGCAGAGAGTGGGACTAAAGATGTGTTTTATGGTAAGATCTTGTTAAAGATTCCAGAAGGTGCGGAGAATGATGTGTTTGATATCATGGGTGGTAGGTGAGGAGAAGAGGAGCTCTATCACTGTTAAGGCGGCAGGAAGGTGGGGTGAGTGTGGACATATGGAAAATGTAGGAGATGCTAATGAGGGCAATATCAATGATGTAGGAAGGGAAATCCCGTCCTTTGTAGAAGGAGGACACCTCTGACGGCCTGGAAAGGAAAACCTCATACTGGGAACACATGCAGCAGAGATGAAGGAACTGCGAAAATGGAAAAGCATGTTTAAAGGTGATGGGGGAAAGAGGTATAGTCAAGATAGCAATAAGCCTCTCGGCCTCTGGAAAGTGAGGTGTCCATCACAATAAGATGCTTTCTATGGTGTAGTGTAAAATTGGTGAGAATGGATGGGAACATGCGGAATATCTTTAGCTTTCTGGGGAACTAGAGGCTTTGGTGAGCTTCCTGATCCAGCCATGGTGTCTACATGGTTGGATCAGGACTGGCTATTGGTCATGTACACTCCTAGGAACTTGAAGCTCTCAACCCTCTCAATTTCCGCTTTCTTGATGAAAACAGGAGCGTATACACCAGCTTCCAGAAGTTAATGACGAGCTTGTTTGTCTTGCTGACATTGATGGAAGGGCTGTTGTTATGACCCCATGTCACGAGACTCCCCACCTCCTTCCAGTACATTGGTATTTGAGATACGGCCCACTAGAGTGGCGTCATCTGCAAATGTGTAGCTGGGTCAAGAGCAGAGTCTGCCACACAGTCATCAGTGTAGAGGGAGCAGAGTGGGTGGGGAAGACAGGAGAGGGGTGTCTGATGACACAGCCTTATGGGCAGTGGTGTGGAGAATAATCATGGCAGTAGAATTGCTGCCTACTCCTGCTGATTGCAATCTGTTAGTCAGAAAGTCACTCATCCATTGTAGAAGGAGGTGTTGACTCCCAGAACTTGGAATTTGTTGATGAGTTTGCTTGGAATTATAGTATTCCCTGAGGCTGTGATACTGCTGAACCTATCACAGCACTAAGCAGTATTGCATCCGTATTGTAATGTCTCAGTACTTCTATTTTTGTGTGCTGTAGCACTTTTTTTATTTGCAGTTATTTTGCAAATAACACTATTCTTTGTATTTCTGGTCAGATGCTAAATGCATTTCATTGGCTTTGTATCTGTACTCGGCACAATGACAATAAAGTTGAATCTAATCTAATCTAATCTAGTATTGAAGGCTGAGCTCTAGTCAGTAAACAATATATAGCTTAATTAAACAGTATATAGCTTAAGTAAACAGTATATAGCTTAAGTAAACAGTATATAGCTTAATTTTGGTCAAATGTAGACATAGCATAATTTAAAATTTCCTGTAAATATCACACATTTTAATTTTTTTCCCCCTTCCCATTTCAGTCCCAGCTGTGATTATCTCAAACATGAAAAAACCTGCAGATGTTGGAAGTTCAAACAACGCACACAAAATGCTGAAGGAACAAAACAGGCCAGGCAGCATCAATGGAAGAGAGTACAGTCGACATTTCAGGCCGAGATGCTTCATCAGGACTGAGGGAGAAAAAGAAAGATGAGGAGTGAGAAGGTGGGGGGAGAGGAGAAAGAAATACAAGGTGATAGGTGAAGCCAGGGGGGTGGGGAGGTGCAGGAGGATGAAGTAAAGAGCTAGAAAGACGATTAGTGAAGAAGATTAAAAAGCTGGAGAAGGGGGAATCTGATAGAAGAGAACTGAAGGCCATGGAAGAAAGGAAAGGGGAAGAGCACCGGGGAGGTGATGTGGAGGTAAGGAGATACGGAGGGAGAGGGAAATGGGAATGGGGAAATGTGATGGGGGCGGGGGGGGGCGCCATTACTGGAAGTTCGAGAAATCGATGTTCATGAGATCAGGCTGGAGGCTACCCAGACAGAATATAAGGTGTTGCTCCTCCAACCTGAGTGTGGCCTTATCACAACAGTAGAGGAGGCCATTGATTGACATATCAGAATGGGAAGAGGAATTAAAATGGGTGGCCACTGGGAGATCCCACTTTTTCTGATGGCTGGAGTATAGGTGCTCGGTGAAGTGGTCTCCCAGTCTACGCTGGTCTCACTGATATACAGGAGGCCACACCATGAGCACTGGATAAGTAGACGACCTCAACGGACTCACAGGTGAAGTGTGGGCTCAAGTGGAATGACTGTTTGGAGCCCTGAACAGTAGCGAATAATTCTCTGTAACCTCTGCCATCTCCAACTGGATCCCACCACCAAACACATCTTTCCCTATCACCCCACTTTCTGCTTTCTGCGGGGATTGTTTCCCACACAAATCCCTTTTCCATTCACCCCTCTCTACTGACCTCCCTCCTGGCACTTATCCTTGCAAGCAGAACAGGTGCTAAACCTGCCCCCTACACTTCCTCCCTCACTACCATCTAGGGCCCCAAACAGCCCTTCCCAGTGAGGTGATACTTCACTTGTGAGTCTGCTGGGGTCATATACTGTGTCCTTTGCTCCCAGTGTGGCCTCTTGTATATCAGTGAGACCCAACATAGATTGGGAGGCTGCTTCACCAAGCACCTACTTCACCAAAAAAAGCAGGATCTCCCAGTTTAATTCCAATTCCAATTCCCATTCTGGCATGTCAGTCCATGGCCTCTTCTACTGCTGCGATGAGGCAACACTCAGGTTGGAGGAGCAACACCTTATATTCCATTTGGGTAGCCTCCAACCTGATGGCACGAACTTTGATTTCTCCAATTTCCAGTAATGGCCCCAACCCCTCCTTCATCATTCCCCATTCCCCTTTCCCTCTCTCTCCTTAATCCTTTAACTGCCATCACCTCCCTCTGGTGCTCCTCCTCTTCCCTTTCTACCATGACCTTCTGTCCTTTCCTATCAGAATCCCTTTATCTTCTTCACCAATCGACTTCCCTGCCCTTTGCTTCACCCCTCCACCCCTCCCGGTTTCACCTATCACCTGCTACCTCATATTTTCCCTCCCTCCCCCCACCGTCTTTCTCTGATTTCTCATCTTTTTTTCTCCAGTCCTGATGAAGGGTCTCAGCCCGAAACATCGACTGTTTACTCTTCTCCATAGATGCTGCCTGTCCTTCTGAGTTCCTCCAGCATTTGTGTGTGTTTCCAGCTGTGATTATACTGTCTTTATGGAATATTCATTCCTCTCTGCTGGGTTTAGTTTTTTACAATTTCAGTATCATTCCTTACTGTTGCTTCAGATGATTCTCCCTCACATATGTTCGATCTTCAATATATCACTTCTCTCCTTTTCCACCCAACTTCACACTTTGTTTCTGCATCCTGCCATTCCAATTTTCAACCAAAATTCTTGTTAAGTAATATGTGATTTCTCAAAAATCGTATTAGCCTCATATGTCTTTTCCGTAAGAATTGGGGAGCCATTTTCCCATTTCTATTTGCTCTTTGGAATTAAAGCAGTGGTACATATAAAATTCTTCACAGCAATTGATTCTCCTCACACAGTTGGCTGCTATTATTGAATGCATCAAAGGGAAAGATGGATTACTCTCTGTTACATAATGAGAAAGAAGTGGAATATAACTTACACTCCCAGGATACTTTGATTATTGATTCTTTTATTCCAAGATAAGTAACAGCTCTTCAATAGCAGTGTTGCAATTTGATGCAAGTCATATGAATCAAAAGAAAGAATATTAATCATCCGATAAAGGCTGAGGTTAAAATTTGGTGAAGCCAACGAAACATTACTGTTCTTTTACCTGATGCCCTTGGCCAGTTACTGCAAACTTGTACGTAATGATTGCATCAGCTCATTCGTCACATTGGGAATGACCATAAATAATTGGAGTAACACAGACAAAATGCCGGAGGAACTCAGCAGGTCAGGCAGCATCTCTGGAGGGGAATAAACAGTCGATATTTCAGGCTGAGATCCTTCATCAGGATTGGAAAGGAAGGGGGAAGAAAGGAGTAGGAACTGGAACTGGTTTATTATTTTCACATACACCAAGATGCAGTGATAAGCTTGCTTTACATACTGTTCGTACAGATCAGATCATTACACAGTGCAGTGCATTGAGGTAAAGTAAAACAATAACAATAGAGAATAAAATGTAAATGTGACATGCAAAGTGCAGAACAGGAGACAATAACAGGGCAAGATTGTGAGGTCAAAAGTCCAATTTATCATATTAGGGAACAATTCAATAATCTTATAATTGCAGGATTGAATCTGCCTTTGAGCCTAGCTGTACGTGCTTTTTATCTTGTCCAGTGGAATAGGGGAGAATAGGGAATTGAGAAGATGAATAGTCAGGCAGTGTTCATGAGTTCATGGACTGTTCAGTACACTGATGGCAGAGGCAAAGCAGCTGCTCCTAAAATTTTGTGTATGAGTCTTCAGGATCCCTGACGGCAGTAATGAAAAGAGGCCATATCCCAGATAGTAAGGTTCCTTAATGACACTGCCTTTTGAAGATGAACTCCTATGATATTAAACTTCAGATTCCTCTGAACCAATGTGTGGATAACAGAGCACCTTCCTTCAGCTGCTGACAATTCCACGCGGGAAAGGTTCCATCAGTTGGATAACAACTATATTTAGAAAGCAACAGGCTGCTGTGTTTGGCTAGCTGCAGACTTCCTCTTCCTGAAAAAGAATCATGCTCTCCCTGCCAATATCCCTATGTAAACAGGAACCAACCACAGAACGAATGGATGCTTGCCAGCATTTCAAGCTGCATAAAACAAGCAAATAGAAAGTTAAACCCCTGCCCCATGTCTATGCTTTATCAATTAGAAACATAGGGAGAGAACATAAGTCTGTCTTATATCCACTTGATTCCTGTTTATTCAGGCGTATAGCTTCCAAAGCGTAATCCCCTTATACAATCCTACTGCTCACTAAAAATCATGACAGATAGACAGAGGGAGGGCTCACCAAATAAAATCAGAGATTTAGCTTTTGTATTAGGCTGTCGGCTCTGTGACTGGAATCATGGATTGTCCACTAACTTCTAGCAGAGTTTACTGTCTCCTGAGTGATGGTACCGCAGAAGCCCTACAAAGCCATTAATACTGATAATAATCATTCATACTCACACATAGCCAGAGTTCCTCAGATGCTAGCATACAGCGTGTGCATTGGCGCCACAGATGGAAACCTCTCTCTTTGGTTCTTAGCACTTCCAGCTAATCAGCACAGCCTTGGAAATACAGGAGGCCAGCAATTTATAATCAGGAGCGACAAGGTTGGCACAGTAGCTTCTTTAAACTAAACTGTTTTAGACAGCAAAGTAGCAAGCTGATTTAACCCCAATTTAAATAATTATGGTGACCTTCACAAAGAAATTTTGTTTAAAATACTTTTTTTCATGCCATGCCATAATTTACAGTATAAAAAATTCTAATTCACTTGTTTAGCTGAAGTACTACAGTGCATAGCAAAATCAAAATGCTGCAGATCCTGGAAGTCTGAAAAACAATCAGAGTGTATTTGAAAGTCTCATCGGGTCAGAGTCACAGAGAGATACAGCACTGAGAGAGGCATTTCAACACACTTAGTCTGTACTGATACAAAGCACCCATTTGTTACACAAATTCTTCCCTGGCCATTTCATTCTCTCTATCTTAATATCAATTCCTCTCAAAATGCTATTGGTCATCTATGCACAAGGGGCTGTTTACCATTGCCAATTAATCGCTCAACCTGCACACTTTTGGCACGTGGAAGGAAAGTGGAGCTTCCAGAAGCACGTCACATATATATATAAATAAACATAAATATATATAAAGGATCAATAGTGTGAACTATTATCTAAGTGGGGAGAAGTTTCAGACATCAGAGGTGCAGAGGAACTTAGGAGTCCTCGTGCAAGACCCCCAGCAAGTTAATTTACAGGTTGAGTCTGTGGTAAGGAAGGCAAATAGAATGTTGGCATTTATTTTAAGGGGAACAGAATATAAAAGCAAGGAGATAGCATTGAGCCTTTATAAGACACTAGTCAGGCCGCACTTGGAGTATTGTCAACAGTTTTGGGCCCCATATCTCAGAAAGGAGGTGTTGTCATTGGAGAGAGTCCAGAGGAGGTTCATGATGATGATTCCAGGAATGAAGGGTTTAACATGTTTTACAGCTTTGGGCCTGTACTCACTGGAATTTAGAAGAATGTGTGGGGATCTCATTGAAACCTACTGAATGTTGAAAGGACGAGGGAGGGTGGATATGAAGAGGATGTTTCCTGTGGTGGCGGTATCCAGAACTAGAGACAGCCTCAAAACTGAGGTGCAACCTTTTAGAACAGAGGTAAGGAGGGTCTTTTTAGCCAGAGAAGTGAATCTGTGGAATGCTCTGCCACAGACTACGGTGGAGGCCAAGTCGGTGGAAGTTGATAGTTTCCCGATCAGTCAAGGCATCAATGGATGTGGTGAGAAGGCAGGTGTATGGGGTTGAGTAGGATTCGGGATCACCCATGATGGAAAGGTGGAGCAGACTTGATGGGCTAAATGGCCTAATTCTGCTCCTATGTCTTATGGTCTCATATGTCAAGGATGAGAACCATTTCTGGTGTAAGTTACTTTTTTTATTTAAGAGTTGAGATACATTATTAAAGAATTTTAGAACAGTGTAAGCAAATAGCATGGACTGTGCTACAATGTGTTTACCTGGCTGTAGGCTTTTTGTTTTGTAAAATGGCAGTAACAGGCGAAAGAAACAATACTTTAACAGTTTGATTTATTCTTTGCCCAGTACAGACATTATTATTGGTATTGCACTATTCTGTCTCAATCTCATTGTCACTAAATCGACTTGAACTTGTAGTTTTGGAAATTGGCCGAGTTGATTGTCTTACCAATCAGCTTTACCAGAATACCTCTTGAATAGGACCTATCAACTCATGCTACCTGGCAAATTGAAGAAGATGGTGATGGACCTTACTGGAATCTATCAAATATTGAAAGGCCCAGATAGAGTTGACATGCAGAGGATGTTCCCTATGGAGGGTAAGTCTAGGACCAGAGCCTCAGAATAGAAGGACCTCCCCTTGGAACAGAGATGACAAGAATTTCATTAGCTAATGCGTGATGAATCTTTGGAATTTGTTGCCACAGATGACTGTGGAGGCCAGGTCGTTGAATATATTTAAAGCAGAGG